>NC_074723.1:20872378-21204878 GCF_947242115.1 Biomphalaria glabrata | reverse complement strand
GGAGGCTTTAGCCATGAGCTCGAATTCAGGTCGTTCTCTTTTTTTTTATACTTTTAAAAAGTGAACACGGTCAAAATTCACCCATATTTCACTTTCTCTCCCCCCCCCTCCCAATCCATTTTCCAAGTTAGTCTAGATATTATTATATTAAAGTGATAGAAGTATTGTGGAGACTAAGAGCATGAGATAGTGCTACAAAATAAACAACAAAATATCAAACAAACAATTGGTAATAATATTTCTAATCGCACAGATTTATTGTTGTTGTTTCTAGATCTATTTACAAATTAATTTAATTACGTCACTGCTCCAAACTAATTGATACAATTACACTTTGAATAAGCTTTGTTTTTAGAAAAGTATTTTTTAATGTTTTTCTCGTTTTAAAAAAATGAATTGTATTTACATTTGGTAATACATCATTAATAAACATAAATACCTTTCATAGCTCATAGTCGTACGATAAGTTTGTAGGTGATAATTTAACTAGGATTGTTTCCCTTGATATTCCAACTTATTTTTTAAGTGTTTTTAATTTAAATTATTATTTATTTGTTTTTCAGGATTGAGCTCTAGATATTTTCATCTTTTCTATTTTATTTTTGGAGTCAATGGAACTTATCGTTACAAATGTCTAATAAAAACAAAAAAAAACAAAACAAAAATGTATATAAACTTTCAAAACTGCTTGTGTGTTGCTTCGGAGACACTTGATTGGTATTTGTATTGTATGTATGTACATTCAACATTACTTACTCCGTAGGGTATGCTACAGTGGTTCACGTGTTCAGCATAACTAGGCCAAGCTATATACACACCTCCTCTCACTAGAACGTCATTATAATATGGTAGTAAACTAATATTTTATTCTGTCCGAAATAATTATTATGTGAATTAGCACCTTCTTTAAACAAAACTTAGATCAGTCTGTCTGTCTGTCTGGGTGGATCGTTTTACACGTTTTTTTCTTCTACTTCCTATTCTCGCATCAAGTTGGAATTTTGCACAATTATTTATTGTCCATGACAAACACATTCATTTAATGGTAATTAATTAATCTTGTTTTACATAGAAAAAGTGAACATAAATCTTGCAATATTGAGAAAGGTGGCACCAATTGGATGGTCAACTCCCTTCACTCAAAATAGGCTTAGTTTGTTGTTTTTTAGTATTTTGGCTGCCTGGTCGTGCGGTTAGCGCGCTGGACTGTCGTTCAGATTTATCGATGGTCCAGGGTTCTAACCCTGCCCGCTCCAATCCCCCGTCGTCCTGCGGGAGGTTTGGACTAGGAAGTAATTATCTTCAACTCTGAAGGAACATCCGAAACATGTAAAACATTTTACAAACAAACATTTTTGTTTTTCTTTGCTTTTTTTTTTTTTAATTCTATTAAAAAGTGGGAGATTGTGTGAACTGAAAATTATACTTTTTAAAAAGTGCTCTGCTAAACTCAAATTGTGGAGGATTACATTAAGTTGGAATTTAATTTTTCTAAAAGTGCTCTTCTATACTAACAGTCCTCATTTAGCTATGATCATGTTACTTATGATGATTAGTACAAACAGTCCTACATGATTAGATAGTGACCACAGAGTGGACAGTGGGCAGTAGTTCAAACAAGTTCTATAATAGAACTGGTCATTCCTCTTCAACTAGACAGTCGCAAAACGCCGAGGTCTTTGTTTGCTGACAATCCGCTAAAATTCTCAAGAGGTGTTAGAGGCTATCGCACGACTCCAAAGAGTTCATGTTTTGGGGACCGAGGTCAGAGCACAAACAACAACAGCCCTCCCCCTCCTCCTCCTCATCATCTTTTTTTTTCCCATTCGCCACTATTTTTGATATCATTGATAAATACAGGAGGTATTTTGAAACCCACGTGCATTGGCTCAATGTCTATAAATAGTAGTTCGAGATTATTTTGATGACGTACGTGCTATCATGGCAGCGGATTCTATTTTGGCTCGAAAGTAGACTTAATGATTGTTTCACTGGCTTAAGGGTCAACGCTAAGACAACACTGCTGCTGCTGCCAGGAGTGATGTTCAAGTCCCATGTTCTATTTGTAAGTTTGTTTACAGAAACACGATAGAAAGCTATGTCCATGTTACATATGAAATGATATCTCCAAGTAATAGTTTACATTTTTTTTATATAATGGAAATAAATAGCCACCTCTCTAAAAATAATCATTATTCTAAATCTTAAATTTTATATAATACAGACGTTTTTTCAAAAAAGAAAATGATTACGTCCTACGCGTCATGCATTCATTCAGTCATGCATATTAACCAAATATTATACGTTTCAGTCAATTGTATGTATAGAAAATATGTTGATTTACAAACTTGGGCCGGTGTATTTTGAAAGCTATTTTTTCATATTGTAAGACTAAATCAAAGGACTTAATTAAAATATTGAATATGCAATCCAATGCAATCCTATTTAATTGATGACGTCACTCAGGCAACGTTTTTCAAAAGTATTGCTTCTATTGGAGATTTTTATTGCTACTATTCGTCTACATTTTATTTTGTAACGTAAGCCTATATTTATAGTGACAAAATGAAAATTGAAAACAAGTTTTTTTCAAGTATTTAATTTAGAAACATTATAAAGATATTTATGAAATGGAAAAGAATTCATAAATAGCACGCTTTTTTGTTGTATCCGGGGTAGAGAATACGGAAGTAGTGATAAAATATACATTTTAAAAACTATATAACTTAAAATTGTCACAATCAATAAGACATTGTCAAGGGCCTTAAAATGAACTTCAATGCTCCTCTAAATAAGTTACAAACTGGAGAGTTTAAAAAGTTTGAATCTGCAGTTCTAATAGTACAACAAGATAATAACACTTTTTAGAAATCCATAGCCTAGCAAAGCTTATTTTTCAATTCTTTACACTGGATCAACCAAAAACTTTGCTATTTATGATTTACATGCATTAGTACAACAAAAAAAAACACAAAAAAACTCTCCTATAATATGTGATACTTTTTTTAAAAAACTATACAATCAAATCAAACATGAAATTTATAATAAATTAGCGGATTATTGTAGATCTCCTTTGTGTTATTAATAGTCCAACATTCTCTATACCGGATACACCAAAAAGTTTGCTATTTATGGTTTCACCTCCCTTTCATAAACATCTATCTATATATATATATATATATATATATATATATATATATATATATATATATAATTCTCTTCTTGACTCAACCATTCCTGACACTACCAAGAAGTCATGGAAAAATCACTCTTTTATTTTTGCAAGTCGGACTAGAGTTACCCCACGTAACTTTAGCGAAGAAAAAAAAAGAGGGGGTGGGGGAGAATCACCCGTCACTAAATAGCATGGCCGGACTTAATTATTGTCGGGCCCTATGCGAAACGGATTTCGTGGGCCCCAGTTTTGGGCAGGGATACGGATAATAAGTGTAGAATAAGAGTTTGTATTTGAAAATAAATTCGTATTTGCATTTTATTTATTCTTTACTACATACAGAATTACTTTACGAGCCTTGAGTGTAGCGAAGTCATACAGTATATCAAAAAAATTCTATTTCCTACATAGATCATGATCAATAGAAAGAATTACCAAATGTTTCAATCTATCTTCCAAAATTGTTTACCTCAAATAATTCTTCATTAGTTTGAAGCGCGAGAAGCTTCTTTCACCAGATTCCACAATTACGGGTATTGCATAATGCCGTTTTTTTTTTTTTATCGCAGGTAGGATTGACGTTTTCCATATTGAATGACACCTCAAAATGACAATTTTTGTTAATATATTTAAGGAGATTTTTATGAGTTTTTAAAAGATTTTTATAATTTCCGGAGATTTTCAGGAATTTTTCGTATATTTTGCTATTTCATGAGATTCCCAGGAGCTCCTGGTAAATCAGGAGGCCTCGGGAAATTTGTTATTTATAAGTTATAAAATTGTTTAATTTAATAATTTACACCTAGAATTATGAAAGTCCTATGAAAGTACGGGGCCCACTGCGGTCGCATAGGTTGCAGTGGCCTAAGGCCGCCCAACAAAGTAGCGGCGTATGCTACGCCGCAGGTCGAATAATCACAAATAAAAATGATAAGGCTAATAAAAGAGTGTAGCAATACAATGCAACGTCAGGGAAAGTTTCAGTTATGTTTCGTTGAGGTACATTGCATTGAGAAATTAAGATTTAAAGGCCTGTCAACTACTTTTTAAGTGAAGGAAAAATGAACCTTAAAATTTCATTGTGAGGCTTGCGGATTATAAAAGTTGAACAATGGGAGCTCATTGGAACATGAATTTAGTTTTAAAATCTCACTTACACACTAGCTGGCATATACAAGGGCCGGTCTTAGGTATAAGCAAAGTAGGCAGCCGTCTAGGGCCTCCTATTGGTGAGGCCTCGCATAGTTTTTAGAGGGGAAAAAATAAAATTAAAACAAAAGCGCAACTTCGATCAAATCTCAAACATAGCAAAGCTCTATTGCTTTATGTCTGTTAAACTAGCTCTAAGTTTTTACCAAGTCTCAAAGTTTATTTAGATTTACTTGTTAGACTACCAATGTTAGAGCACCTTTTGGTGAAAAAGTCAAGATGGTATTTCGAGTCTGGTGCATCAAAAGGAGATGCAGGTTTAAGCCATGCAGAGGAGAGTCAATATATCGGCTTCTATTGGAAAGATATATCCTAATGGTCATCTTCAATTAACAATAAAGAACGTGTCGAAATCATTGATTGATTTCGATATAAATAAGATATGCTTTTAATAAACTGAGTGATTTTTTTTTTCGTTGTTTATTTTTTATTTTCTTTTGGGGCACACGAAGTCACTTCGCCAGTTACCTAAGGTTGGTCATGCCTATACACAAAGCTTCTTAAATATTTTTGGTCCATGGTTCTAGTTTATAACTTTAAAAAAAAAATCAGAAATCTAAAATGAAATTCTAGCAAGCCAAAGATAAGACAAGATCATCAGATGACACTTCAGGATGCAAGACTTCTGGGATTAGAGATTACTGCCCGCCGCTGCACTCGGCGCTTAGCTGGAGTGGGGAGGGGAAGGATCAATTAAGCTTAGAACTGTGTGGAGTCAACGACTGCTCGGTAGGATCAATGAAGGTCCGGGGATACAAAGGTATTTAAACAAAGGATATCTAGACCTTAATCTAACTTTCCCGTGTTGTTATGTACACTGATCGTTCTTGACAAGCAGAAGCCGCTAATGATGGACGAGTCCAGACATTTCTGATTCCACGCGATTATTATTATTGTTATTTTTTTTGACAGTTATGTACCAATGTCCGTTGTTTGTTTTTCGTATTTAAAGTATTTCTTGGAACATTTTATTTAAAACTTCTGATAATAATAACAAAAAAAAAAACCAAAAAAAAACAAACTTACGACTTATTAAAAGTGAATATCAAAAGTGAAAGAAAAAAGATTTAGAAATAGAAAGAAAATTCGAAGAGTATAGACAAAAACACATATTTATTCATTCATATATATATATACACACACGCACGCACACGCACTTAGATAGATAGATAGATAGTTAGATAGATAGATAGATAGATAGATAGATAGATAGATAGATAGATAGATAGATAGATAGATAGATAGATTGATAGATTGATTGGTTGATTGATTGATTGATACTTGGGGACCATGTATACACTCAATCAAATCCATCAATAAAATGTATTAATAATAATTTTGTACTTTCCACAAGGGTTTCAATTGTTTGTACTAAAAGAAAATAATAGTTCTCTTTGGTGCTTGAACTGACTATTGAAGAAACACCAAAACATGAAGAAAAAAAGAAACCATTTTAACAAGGACAATTTTTCTATCTGGGTTATACACATTTTTTTTTCTTTGGTCATTGTGACCTCCTTCTAACGCCCCGGGACAGTTCCTATTAAAGTCACTGCGTGATGTCCATGTAAATGTACTGTGCCCCTTCCATCATAGAGGCTCATTTCCATACAACTGTTTGGTTGATGAGCTCACGTATCTTGCCTTGATAGTAATCTCCCCTACAATACCTAGTGCAAATAATGTGTTTATTAAACAAGGCTACTTCTATCTAGAAAGGCAATGGATGGGCTCAGATGGATTACTGGTGTTTCTCCTTCAGTCGGGGCAAACTCTTCTGGGACTAAACAAGCCGATTATGGAGCGGCTAACAGTTACCATAGTTGATGCATGTGAATGTATCTGTGAATGCATCTATTTCAAGTCTAGAGGATAGGGCATCTTACTTCTTTCTCTTGTCTAGGGCCGCCTAAGTCTGTCTCTATGCTTTTTGATCTTGTGCAATTTCCTCCCAAACTATTTCATTGATGCCTGTAGTCATTCTAGCAGTTAACCCTAAAGGTTGGTGTTGAAGGACCTTGGGTCTGATTCCCATTTGCAGGCTCGGCATGGAGGATGTCTTAAGGAATTGTTCCTTCTTGCACGTGAGCACGTGATCGACAAGTCTTCTCTAAGTCAAGAAAAGCATAGACAGTGTGCGTATTGACCGAGTTCAAATTTGTCTGGATTTTAGATAGTTAAGCAGAACTCTGTACTACTTTCTCTCTTAAATTTTCACTTCAATTAGTTTATCTCCCTTCATCTTTTTCTTTTGTTTAAAATAAAAGTATTTTTGAATTATTAGGTCACGTGTCCTGGTGACTGTTTGGTTGATTTGATTGGGTCTCGAAATCAAATTAGTTATCTTTAACTAAAATTTCGCACAAAGTAGTTTGGCTGGATAGATCATTAGCAATAAGACAAATGTCGTTGGTTCTATCCTCATTTAGGAAATCGCTTACAAAAACCTTGAGATACACATTGGACGCTAAAAGAAAATCCACTGCCTCGGACAGACGTAGACAGCGAAAAGAAAATCTAAATCGAGCACCAGCGGAAAATGGTTATGTCTGCGCTGGGTGTAGCGAAATTTGTTGGTCGTAGCTGGGGCTGCGTAGCCACGGGAAATTCCTTATTAATCTTCGGAGTCGTAGACAAACCTTATTTATTATTATCTTATTTAATTATAAAGTAGGAGTCTTTATTTTGTATATGTTCCGATAAAAGGGTGCTGTACTTGTTATTAGCGGTGAGAAGGTGTGTCTACTAGATGTCTACAAACAATTCTTGTTCATTGGTTGTCACCTTTTCAAAAACTAAAATATCGCCACACAAATGATTTTATTTCGTGTTTTTTTCTAGTAATAGATAAACCTTTGCTTTTCAACATTTGAACAAGCAAAACGAATATAAATACGAGTTTACTCAATACCCACACCTTCAGTGAGAACATGTGAAAACTGGATGCCTGATGGGACAACTTGGCTCTGTCACTGACCAGGAGATCAACTCAGAAGTGAATTACTAAAACTGGTGTAGCAACTGACCTTACAGATTCCCCTTAACATTCCTAGGAACATTCTTTTTGCCTGTCATAGAGCGGTTTCTGCTGCAGACCTGCCACATACCATAAAATTCCTCAGTAGACACTAATAAAGAGACTACATTGAATTTTGTTTCACTTTAACATAACTCTGCCCTGGCAGCGCCAGGGAATGAATGCTCGTTCGTTCCTAACATAATACTAATGTGACTTCTCTTGAGTTTGAAGATTAAAAAGGAGTGAAGTAATTTTTGTGGCTACCAGGTCCTAGCTGTGATCTACCTATTTCGCCAACTCCAGAGCAGGCATTGCCGTTGTCTGCCTATGGTTTCTTTAAGGTCGTCTTTGCGACGTCTACGTCTGTCTTCGGCAGCAGATTTCCATTGAAGATGAACATTGTTAAGTTAAATTCTCTTAAGTTTCAATGCTTTCCTTTTGAAGGTTTTTTTTTTTCTGACGAATTTAAATTTACAATAACACAAAGGATGAGACGACTTGGTTATTGAGTTTTAGAAAACAGTTTCCAGTGCCTACATGTAGACCTATATTTCTATATCTTATTCAGAATTTAGCCTGCAATTTTTACAACTTAAACTTGGTTTACATTTTTTAGATTGTTTCTAGTATTCGTTACAATTTGAATTATGTGTACACTGGCAATCCCATGATAAATTGATCATTAACAACTGAAGCGTAGCGAGTCAGGTTCAAATGGCGCTTTAATTAATCGATGGCAACACCCCTGTCTGTTTATCAATCATTCTGTCGATGATGTAATCGATACTTGAAATCAAGTGTCCGGATGTTTGTAGTATAAACATATGGGGAAAGCCAGAGATCACGCGATTACCTCTGCCACATGGAAATGGTTATGTGAGAGAAACTTAGGACATCAGTTGATGTTGAGTGAGAGACATTTAGGACGTCAGTTGATGTTGTGTGAGAGAAACTTAGGACATCAGTTGATGTTGAGTGAGAGAAACTTAGAACATCAGTTGATGTTGTGTGAGAGACATTTAGGACGTCAGTTGATGTTGTGTGAGAGAAACTTAGGACATCAGTTGATGTTGAGTGAGAGAAACTTAGGACATCAGGTGGTGTTAAGTGAGAGAAATTTAGGACGTCAGTTGATGTTAAGTGTGAGATTTAGGACATCAGTTGATGTTAAGTGTGAGATTTAAGACATCAGTTGATGTTAAGTGTGAGATTTAGGACATCATGTTAAGTGTGACATTTAGGACATCAGTTGATGTTAAGTGTGAGATTTAAGACATCAGTTGATGTTAAGTGTGAGATTTAGGACATCAGTTGATGTTAAGTGTGACATTTAGGACATCAGTTGATGTTAAGTGTGAGATTTAGGACGTCAGTTGATGTTAAGTGTGAGATTTAGGACGTCAGTTGATGTTAAGTGTGAGATTTAGGACGTCAATTTATGTTAAGTGTGAGATTTAGGACGTCAATTTATGTTAAGTGTGAGATTTAGGACGTCAGTTGGTGTTAAGTGAGAGATTTAGGAAGTCAATTTATGTTAAGTGTGAGATTTAGGACGTCAGTTGATGTTAAGTGTGAGATTTAGGACGTCAGTTGATGTTAAGTGTGAGAAAGGCTCAGAGAAGAACAAGCAGGTTTCCGAAGAGGCAGATCGTGTACAGAGCAGATTTTCGTTTTACGAAATATCATAGAACAAAGTCTTGAGTACCAACAACGGCTAATGATCAGTTTTGTGGACTTCAAAAAAGCGTTTGATAGTGTCCACCGAGAATCACTATGGAAAATAGTTAGAGAATACGGTATCCCAGAAAAATTCGTCCAGATCCTACGACGCCTTTACAGTCAGTCTAGTTGCTGCATTAAAACAGAAGAGGGAACAACAGAGTTTTTTACAATCGAGACAGGTGTGAGACAGGGGTGCATCTTATCTCCCTTCCTTTTCCTCCTAGCCATCGACTACATAATGAGGAGAGCAATGAACCAGACTGCCTTTGGTATTCCATGGCATGAACAACTCAGATTGATGGACTTGGACTTTGCTGATGATGTTGCACTACTCGGGGCTACAAATAAATGCATTCAAGAAATGACGGAGAGCCTAGACAGAGAGGCACCCAAAATTGGCCTCCACATAAACTTGGATAAGACTAAAATTATGCGAGTGGGATATAAGGCAAAGGGTGTCCCCATCAGACTTGGCGAGTCAAAGCTTGAAGAGCTGGACAAGTTCACGTACCTTGGCAGCATCATAACAAATGATGGAGATGCTTACCATGATGTAGCATGTCGAATAGGAAAGGCAGGGAGCATTTTCCAAAGGCTGCAGCCTATTTGGACTAGCCAAGCCATTGGACTCGAGACAAAAATACACCTTCTCAACACAATCGTCATTCCAACTGCTACATATGCATGTGAGACGTGGAAGTCATCTGTCAAAATTGAGTGGCTCAACAGAGATGGCTGAGACGGATTTTGGGAGTCAGTTACACAGATCGGATCTCAAACAAGGAAATCCTATGCCGAACTGGGAGTCGAACACTTAGTGAGGTTGTGACTGAGCGTCGCATGAGGTTTGCGGGACATGTTCTACGTCAAAATGAATTACGCACACCAAGAGTTGCGATAACCTGGAAGCCAAAACAAGGAAAGCGCAAACAGGGACGTCCTCGTATTACCTGGCGACACACCTTCATGGAGGACCTCAGAACAGTGGACACCAGATGGGAGGAGGCTTCAGACATTGCCAGTGACAGATCATTATGGAGACAGCTTGCCGCCCAATGCGCCGAACGGCGCGGGAGGACCTAAGTCTAAGTCTAAGTGAGATTTAGGACGTCAGTTGATGCTAAGTGTGAGATTTAGGACTTCACTTGAAGATAACTGAGAGAAATTTAGGACGTCAGTTGAAGTTAACTGAGAGAAATTTAGGACGTCAGTTGATGTTAACTGAAAGAAATTTAGGACTTCAGTTGATGTTAACTAAGAGAAATTTAGGATGTCAGAAGAGGTTAACTGAGAAAAATTTAGGATGTCAGTTGAGGTTAACTGAGAGAAATTTAGGATGTCAGTTGAAGTTAACTAAGTGAAATTTAGGACGTCAGTTGAAGTTAACTAAGTGAAATTTAGGACTTCAGTTGAAGTTAACTGAGAGAAATTTAGGATGTCAGTTGAAGTTAACTAAGTGAAATTTAGGACGTCAGTTGAAGTTAACTGAGAGAAATTTAGGACGTCAGTTGAGGTTAACTGAGAGAAATTTAGGACGTCAGTTGAAGTTAACTGGGAGAAATTTAGGACGTCAGTTGATGTTAACTGAGAGAAATTTAGGACTTCAGTTGATATTAAGTGAGATTGATTTGAGATGTCAGGGAGATATTTCATTTTAAAGTTTTTAGGAACTACTAACCCTAACCCTCACTGTAAAGAAAGAAAAGTTAGTTTTTGAAACTTTACATTTTAAAAGTTCAGTTCTTAACACAGATCAGCGTTTCTCAAACTGTTGGTACAAATCAAAAAGAAATTGACAGTATTACCCAATGGTGTCAAAAGGGTGGGTATCATCGGGAGCGGTTGGATTATGATGTCCCTCCTCCCACCTAAAATATTTCCCGTTTTTGTGTGTTTTTTTTGTTGTTGTTGAACAATAATAGCCGATATTGAGCTAATGACCTACATTCATTGATGGTGTTATGCTCCAACAAAAGTTACTCCCTCTCGAGCGAGTCCACACAGCTGCTCGGCTTCTCAGACACTCTCTCTAAATAACTTAATCACGCTTTAATCAACCTTTCAAACGTTTATTTACAAGGGAAATGGTCGTGGGGTCTTCTAATCTAAGCGTCTCTACCGTCGCTACCTCTAGCGTCTCTAAACATGTCGTATTTCCTGTGTTCATGTACCTACTCTTTTGCTTCCGATAGTACTACACAAATTACTAATAATTATGTATCCTAACAATGGTTAGAAAACTATGAATTTCTAATTTAATTTTAAAGTTCGTACTTTATGTCAATCAATCAATGATATCAACATGCATTGAAAATGAAAGACTTAGAAACAGTCTTAACATCAACATGGGCTTTTAAATACTATCGATGTTTTGCCAAATAAACAGTCTTCTACACTCTACTGTCATGTATGTAACGACAAGTGAAACAATTCAAACTTTCGTAAAATGCATAACAAGGTGCAAAAACTATATAACAAAAACTAGCCGAACATTACCCGCGGCCTGCGGGGCCATAGTTTGTGTATTACAGATCTAGGGGATTGGATTTAGATCTATGTCAAACTTAATGTTCCTTTCAGGTTTTTCTCTTTTGCAACGAAAATAAAAGTAGTTTTGCGAAAATGGGATTACACGTTAAGCCGATACATTCATATCTATTAAAAACGAAAGTAGCGCGAGATGAACAGAATATAAAGTACAATTAAAACGGGTTTACCCAATTTGTAAAATGAATGGGATTATAAAGTACCTCAGGACTTCTAAATTCGCAGATATAATGAAGGAATTTATGTAAAAATGCTTTTAAAACACATATTTGAAGGTTATATTTATTCAATAATGAGATCAATAGCCTATATTTTGTATTTTAAAGTGTCAAAATAAAAAACATCTGTGCAAAGTGTAGTTTTAAAAATTAGATCTAGAGCTAGATCCTTTCAATCTTCTCTCATGTAAACATGGTCTAGATCCATGAAATAGTAATACTTTGATAGATTTGGGTAACTTTTTTTTTCAGGGTCTTAAGTTTGTTTTAGGGCTACTATACATACGTCTCGGTTCCAGTTAGTACCCAAGGAACATTTATGCCAAGTTTTATCAAGATTGGTGAAACGGTTTTGATTTCTATGCGTAACATAGACATATAAACACACATAAATCTGCCTTACTTTATGCTTTATATTATAGATATGAACGTAACCTTGTAAAGTGTACAAGAACAAATAGACGCTCTTATAGTTTAAATTTTCCTTTATTGACTTTAAAACTTACAATCCTATATATAACTTCATCATCATCATCAAACTCCATTTGAGGGAGGGCTTGAGAGGCTCAAATCCTATCTTGCAAAAGCCCTGGACAGAAACCCTGCTGTCTTGCGTAGTGCTGCTGACTAGTGCATATATGTCACCATACAGATCGAGAATTTTTAGTTTCTATCAAGAAGGAGATCAGCAAGTCTGGGTCAGTCAAAAAGAATATGAGTCAAAGTCAATATCTTTTCGATACTGCTTTCAATACACAGATTTCTCTCGATATGGAAGTCATGTCTTTCCCTTTGTCGATCTCAAAGAGTTCTTCATTAACTTCATTTTTAAAAAGCATTTTCACTAGACGCCACAAGACACGCAGATGGTAAGAAACAGTTGAAGGCTTAGTGAAAAGATTGGTAGAGATTCTTTGGAAGTTCGTATGGCATAGTCATTGAACAAAATGCAAGTACTGCCCTGTGTCTTCAAGAGCATAGATGTTTTCTCAGTTCTGGTATTTTATTCAACTATTAAACTTTGGTAAATTTTCATATGTAGCGACCAAGTTTGAAACGAACATCAACAATACTTCACCGATTGCTGAAAAAACTTTGTTGTTTTCAGAGGTTGTTGAATTGTACATTCTACAATGTATCTTTAGGAAAATAAAGTGGAAAAAAAAAAAAAAATTAAACGTTTACAATAGGAAGTCATGCTTGTTGGCTAGTAACTGCACCAACTTAAACATTTGTTTCTTGAGTGAACTAAACAGGTTCGCTACAAAACATCTTACTTAAAGAGTGGATGGTCTTACTAAGTCCATTAAAGAACGTTGAGCTCTACTTGCCACAAATGGCTCTCACTTTTCAGTATTGGCCAGTCCTACCTCCTCTTAAAATAACTTTGACCTGCGCTTTTCTTATAGAAGTAGTGCGTTGTAGAGACCAGAGAATGACTATCTAAAAATTACACGTAAGTGTGGAGGGGGATGCGAATGCATTTTTTTATTTCTAGAAAGACGTCCCTAATAAAAGCTTGAGAAACACTGGATTGTTTGCTAAAAATCAATTCAAAAGGCAAGTTCTCTGGAAGACCAAAGATGACAAGGAAATGAGCCGCCCTCTTAAATAATGAGAAAATTAACTGCTTAAATGGTGACATGTGTAGTTAAGTGACATAATCCGCTTCGTTATCTGAGTTCGAATACCGATGGAGAATAAGAATTTATAATTGGAATATTTCACTGAGCTGAATATTATTTGCATGTTACCAATAGTCAGCAAAGAAATCTTATACTAGGCAGCCCAGTTCCGGGTCGGACACTGTCCAATTGGTGCTTACCTCGGACGGTGGAAGAAGAATTACGACACACGGTGTCGCCATTGTATGGAGGACGACGAGACAATAGAACACATTCTTTGTGAATGCCGAGTTCTGCACGAAGGACGATTGGGACAAGGATTTGATAGAGAACTGGTACATGTCCGACACAAGGCTGTCCTTGTACGGGGACAAGGCGACCTTATGACTCACTGCTCGCTTCCTTTCACGTGCTCTAAGGGAGTAATTCCCAGCATGTTTTTCGCTGCCAATGGGGTTTCTGATTCTTATACTAGGCATATCTAATCCTTACAGGTCTTAGGCGGAGTATGGACCCGAAAACACTAAGGTAGATGTACCACTCAACTTACAGGTCTTTGAAAGAGTTTGGTGTGCACAAAGTGCACGTGCTTAGCCGTGTATGTGTAAAAGGGTTTGGGGGGGGGGGTAGGGGATCTATGTGTAAAAATACACTTTTAAAATATCAATACGTATTTTCGATGTACAATGACAATTAATTATTGTGTAATCGCTCCACCAGCCTACGACCTCTCCCACTTTCTTTTTCATGAATGGGGAAGGGGGAATAAGAGGCTGTGTAGGATGTGGTCTTCACGCCTCGTTGGCGCCACCAGTGCAAGTACTGAATTATTTGTATATTTGTTCGTCCTCACAGAATAACCCAGTTGATAACACAGAGGTCTTGGCCTGATCTTGACCTCTTCTTCAAGAGCTGCACTTAATCGATCATATTTGCTAATCATCCTGTCCACTGCTATCAAACATTGGCCTTAGACCAAGTACAAGACAATCTTAGTGGGATACATACACATAGTCATATAGACAAAGCCGGATTTAGGTCTCTTGAGGCCCTAGCCTCTTCCAAATTTCTGAATGGAAACGCACTTCATAAAAAAAATCAAAATGCATTTTCTAAATTGTTGAAGATAGAAATAAAGTACTTTGTAATCTTATTTGCTCTTTATTGGAGATTTTTGTCGGAAAAAAATGTCAAGGACGCTAAATTGAACGTCAGTGTTGCCAACTAAACATAAAAGAATGGAGCTCTAAGTTTAGTAATGCCTCAATGCGTGGCAATGAATCTTCGTATTAAATTTCCTTTATTGTTGCTAGTTAGTTGGTCACAGAAACAGATGACCTTTACATCATTTGTTCTATAGATCGCAAGATCTGAAATAGAAACGTTACTTCTTTACAGTCAATATTGGTCGGTTGGAGGGGAAGTGGCAGTATTACGGAAAGTTTCGTAAGTTAAAAGTTTCCCCTTAACATACCAAAGAGGTGCCTCGGAACCCCAGAGGATATCTCTCAATTATCCTATTCTAATTTTTTTAAATATAATTTTTGTACTGAAATTTACCTTCATAAAAGCACACATACACACAAATTGTTTTGAATAATCTTCGACGAAAAAAAAACAACAACAACAAGCAAACAATGGGGTCCCTAGGGGACTAAAAGTCGGTAAACAATGTAAGCGCTTGATATATTAAAGGTTAACTCATTTTTTTCCCTGTTGCTTCTGTTTTCTTTATTTTTTATTTGCTTAATACTTTCTTGAAATCTTATGTTACATTATACAAATGAGATTTTAAATTAATAATTGTGAACCTATGATCGAACAGGGTATGAGGTTCGCAAGACATGCCCTTATAATAGTTGAAACATGGAGACCAAAATGAGAAGAAGAAAAACGGGTCCGTCTTTGTCAATGGATGGCTAGTGGCTACGGACCTTAAAGGAAAACCTGAAAACGTGGACATCACATGGGAAGAGGCAGTAGACGTCACTGTTGAATGATCTCTCGGAGACAGTTTCTTACCTTTTGTGTCGAATGGCGATGGAGGATCTAGTTTTTGTAAGTGACGTTTGACAGTGAATATGACAGGCTATAATTGTATATTTCATACATCGTATTAAAGATTTATATCTTTATCTTTTTTGGTGGATGACATGTCCCCTACCGGGCACCTCAAAAACAGTAATAAAAAAAATTGTTTCAACAAACTTAATGATGACAATGAGAACACTTTATTATGACTTTATATTTGATATATATATATATATATATATATATTAATTGTAAAATTAGTAAAAGTTAAGTTCCCCTTTCAGACCTTGTGATCTATAGGGCATGTGATTTAAAACAAAATGCAATCACCTTTCTTGATTTAATTGATTAATTTATTCGATACTATATCTACATTCTAGCTGAGTGGGTTTAGTACCTCCTTAAATCCCCGTTGGAAAGTCCGTGTATCCTGCATCTGCTTCTGTGGCCCACGGTTAACGAGCGTGTCTTATGTGGCCAGCCTAACGACCAGCCGCCTTTGCTTTTCCCCAACTAATGACAGGTACCCATTAGAGCTGGGCGGACTCAGAGGCGCACAAGAATCCCGAAATTAAAAATCTCAGTCTCACTAGGATTTGAACCCGGGACCGCCGGTTCAGAAGTCAAGCGCCAGGATTCGAACTCGGGACCGCCGGTTCAGAAGTCAAGCTCTTTACGGCTAAACCACCGCTTCCCCCCTCCCCTAAGTTACTTATGGAATAAAAAAGAAACTAAAAAAAATATTCATATGGATTTTTAAAATGTCAATGGTTTTGAGCGCGTGTGCACTTCTGTGTGAAGAAATAAAAAAATGTGTTTTCAAATTATATAATTCTCCAACCTTGTTTGTGTGTGTGTCAAGTAGGATTAGCATCACCAGAGTGCCGTCTTTAGAGAGACAGAACCAGAAGGATCATTTGCTATTTCATCATCTGTGTTTACACATTTTAAACTGTTGCTTTTATTCAGGAAACAGCTGAGACAATGGGCAGTGAGTTGGTCACTCCATGCAGTCTCGTGTAGGTCCGCACGTATCGGTGCTTGACCTGACCCTTAACCAAGTGCATACCACTGTCGCTATTACGGCGTCGGCCGGTGGCGTAGGATAAAACCACAAAACAAAACAAAAAAGATGCCCGTCTTCGGCCTGGCGATGTGTAGAGGAGAGGGGCACGTCGGGAGGGGGCATCGGTCTGGGCTACTTAAACCTATGACAATAGGTGGTCAGGAAGGAGAGAGAGAGAGAGGGGGGGGGGGGAAAGTCACTTGTTTGACTTCGAGTGGGTGGGTGTGGCAATTGAAAAGTGGTAGTCAAAAAAAAGTTAAAGGGGGGGGGGGGGAAGGGAGGTAGTTAAGTGGCTGGGTCTACGGTACACCGGGTGTGGGGCAATAAATAGTTGAAAGTCAACTCCCAGTCATTCTTTTCACCCAGATGAAGGTCAGCCCGTGCCCCCCCCCCCACCACGCACTTTTTAAGTTTTAAGTTCAGGCAGTGTAAACTTTTGTGTGAGACGCTTGTGATGTCTGTTAGTAGACACATCTCTCATATAGTTTTGGTTGAATTCATTCAAGGAATGTTTGCGTTGTGACGAGATATATACGAGATATACACACGTATGTCCTCCCATATTCATATATATATATAAATATACCGTTTCTATGTGTCACGTGTGTTGATGTGAAAAACAACCGTCGTTCAAATATCTCATTAACCGCCTCACCCCACCCCCCCCCCCACCCCAAACTCCCCATTCGTGTGTTTGTGTCGCAATTTCCAGGGCCACTTATGCTACTGACACAATACTGTGCCTCTAAGATGTACCATTAACTCCAGCCACTCGCGGCGCCTAATTGTTGTCGTATCTCCCCCCATGATACATGTGAAAGTAATCCGACACCACCTGGACTCCCGTGTCCACTGTATTGCGTCTTTGTGTTCTAAATAGATACTATCTTCCAGTCGTGTGTGTGTGTGACCAAAAGCCGAGGATTCATTACCGAGCAGTGCATGCGTGTTTGTTACTAGATGTGCCACAGGTCATCCCTGGCGACACACAACACTGAATGTGTAGAGACGTTTAGAGAGAGAGAGAGAGATACACATCATTTACAATGTATGTTGTGTACAGGACGAGTCCCATTGCAATGGCTTAGAAAGAGATTTTTCTCACCATTTTACTAAGGAGTAAGGCAAGTGGGAAGAAAAATTATCTTCCGACTCGGATATAAGAAGATTTAAAGAAGGTGAGTTAATGTTAATTTTTTTTTATCTTATAATTCAGTAATTTAACTTATGCAGGATACACGGACTTTCAGCCTGGAATTTAAGGAGCTACCAAACCTACTCAGCTAGAATATTAAGGATCTAGAATGGAATAAAGTCATCAATATAGTCTAGAAGAGTGCATTTTGTTTGACCTCACACCCTTGTGTGCGGTAGCCGGGTAAATTCACAGGTGGACTCAGCAGCACGCAGAGCCCAAGGTGAGTGGCATGCCCGGGTCCGTGAGCCGTAAGCGAAGACTACAAATAACGTACCACATTACGCTAACGGCATTATTATTGCTACAAAACATAGTACCTTACGTAAGTAACTGTACTATTGGCCGTTTGACTTAATCAGTTACTGTATTGTAGACCTAATTTCTCTACATATAAGATTTTATCCCCAGTCTACTGATATTTATTTAGTGGCATTTAATCAACGTAACGAATGATTCAGAAACATATTGCATGAGAAATAAAAAAAAGAACACACACAAAAAAAAACAACAAAAAAAAAACAACTAGATAATAATACTTTCTTTTATCATGTAAAAATTTGTGAAAAATGTCATCACTAGTAATTGCAAAGGGTAGTACTCACATTGGAAAGCATTTTTGTAACTATAGCCTTTTGAAACGTACTGCATGACTCGACAGATCTTAATTTCACTTAACCAATGAGAGGGAGAATTCTATCAGATTCCATTAGATTCTTGATCCCACTGGTACGTTGCTAAGTTACTGAACATAGATGTAGCTCAAAGATTGAGCACACACGTTTCATATTGACTCCCTTAGCAAAACTATTTGTTACATATAGCTACTTATTGTGTTACTAAATGTGTGAGGCTTCAGGAGTGAACACCGAGAAAAAAATCAGAAGCCCTTGCGTTGACCAAAGATTGCGCACTCATTGGGACGACTTCCTCATTGTAATGAACCACAAAACATCTAATCAAAGTAACAAACTCTAATACCTTTATTTAATATTAATACCAACATATACACACCAAAATCCTTTCCCAACACTCATGAATTAATACCTACGACAACAAAACGATTTTAACTTTGCATTCACTTTGGAACCAAAACTTCACCTAGGAAACGTTTCAACTGTATAAAAACAAAAGAGTACCTCTTTCAAACCTTACGATCTAAAGGGCGGATGTTTCTATAGCCAACGGTTAACGATGGTGTCATGTGTCCAGCAATATGACCAGTAACCTTTACTTTTTACTACACATTAGAGTTCGGTGCACTCATGGGGGCCTCCTGAAAACCCCGAAATTCAAAATTCCTATCTTCACCTAGATTTGAACCCTGGACACATCGGTTCGGAGGGCAAAGGGTTTTGCCAGCCTGCCTCCATGCCACCCATCATTTCATCAACTATGTAAACAAATATTTAAAAGAATAGCATAGCAGACTGGTTTTATTATTTTTTTTTAATGTGGGAGGAATGGGCTTTAATAATATTATTATAGCGTTTTAAAAAGTATACATTTAGGTCTCAGAACGATAATTGAGTCCATACCACCATATCATAGTTACGCCCCTGCTTATAACGATAAACATTAAAAGAACCATTTTTTTTAAAAATCCGTTATTTCCACCTATGACTAACGTAGTCTACCGTGACCAACTCAAAATATGTTGTGTGTATGTGTGTTTCTCAAAAGTTAGTCATACTAGATCTACACGCCCCTGGACCTACTGAAATCATTGAACCATACAAACAGCATGTTCAGCGTGCTAACTCTTAAACCAACTTCCCATTACAGCCTGCCCGAAACACAATAGAAACAATTTCAATGTCAATTCACTTTCCGTATATCAATTGAGTTCTGGTATTGTCATGTCTACATTCGCAACTACTAGAATCATTCCGAGCCATGGTAGGCCTATAATCCAGCAATCAGGACTGTATTTAACCGTCTACATTGTCCTGTTTCGCTGAAGCCTTAATAACCTTATTTCAGCACTAGTCTAGAACAATATTCTAGCTTTCTCGTCTTTAGTAGGCCTATAAATCTAGATCTATGTGGATTCTCCTTTCAAATAGATGCACAAAAAGGTGGTTCGTAAAGAAAAAGATAAAATAAATTATGAACAAATATTTTCAATGATATACTTGTAAACTAGCTATATACAAAAACACACACACACACACAAATATGTGTGTGTAATTAGGTGTGTGTGTGCGTGTGGTTTATGTTATACTAACAATCTGGATAGAATTAGAGAAAAAAAAAACAATACAGTTTGTGTCGAAAGAAAAACTAAAATCTGCTCCTGAAGTGGTTCACCCAGGCAGGTCCAATGCAGGTTTCAAGATTTCCTGCGTGTATATCAGAGACTATGAACTACAAACTATCAACAACCACAATCCTATCTCAGCCAGTACAAACAAGGAGAGACAAAATAGTGTCAGTTTCGAAAGTTCTGCCGATACTGTCTTATTGTTAGGCCGATTGACGACATGATACCACAGGCTACGGAGATTTATTAATGTTAATATTCATCTATCTATGTATATAATTCTTTTCATGGCTCAAGAATTTGGACATCAAGAAATAGAAAGATCACTCTTTTATTTCTGCAAGTCGGACGGACTAGAGTTATTCCACGTAATTTTAGAGGCGAAAAAAATAGGGGGGGGGGGGTGAGAACGAGTAGTATTCACCCGTCACTAAATAGCAGGGCCGGACTTAACCGTTGTGGGGTCCAATGCGAAACGAATTTCGCGGGGCCCAGTTTGGGTAGGGATACGGATAATCAGTGAAAATTAAGAGTTTGTATTAGAAAATATATTCGTCTTTGCATTTTATTAATTCTTTACTACGCACAGAATTACTACACGAGCCTTACATGTAGCGAAGTCATACAGTATATCATAAGAATTCTGTTTCCTACATAGATCACACTCAATAGCAAGAATTACCAAATGTTTCAATCTATCTTTGAGAATTGTTGACCTCAAGTAATTCTTCTTTAGTTTCAGGAGCGAGAAGCTTCTTTCACCAGATTCCACAATTACGTGATAAGGCCGTTTTTTTTAATCGCGCATAGCATTGGCGTTTTCCATATGACACCCCAAAATGACAATTTCTTTTCTATATATTTCTGGAGATTTGTATGAGTTTTCAAAAGATTTTAATAATTTCATGAGATTTCCAGGACCTTTTCGTATATTTTGCAATTTCATGAGATTTCCAGGAGCTCCTGGTAAATCAGGAAGCCTCGGGAAATCTGTTATAAGTTATAAAATGGTTTAATTTAATAATTAACACATAGAATTAGCGCGGGTCCTATGAAAGTGCGGGCCCACTTTTTCCTGATATCAATCGAAGACCTGTGACAAGAAGTCTCAAGACATCTTCGGTACTCTTGTTTTGTCATCAGAAGATGACGCTGTTGTGGACTTGCCTCATCAGGCGAACTTTTCCTAATGGGTACTCTATATGGTATTACAACTAACCTCGAGATATGTTAGAGGTCAGGGCACTCTATATGGTATTACAACTAACCTCGAGATATGTTAGAGGTCGGACACACTATATGGTATTACAACTAACCTCGAGATATGTTAGAGGTCGGACACACTATATGGTATTACAACTAACCTCGAGATATGTTAGGGGTCGGACACACTATATGGTATTAAAACTAACCTCGAGATATGTTAGAGGTCGGACACACTATATGGTATTAAAACTAACCTCGAGATATGTTAGAGGTCAGGGCACTCTATATGGTATTACAACTAACCTCGAGATATGTTAGAGGTCAGGGCACTCTATATGGTATTACAACTAACCTCGAGATATGTTAGAGGTCGGGCACTCTATATGGTATTACAACTAACCTCGAGATATGTTAGGGGTCGGACACACTATATGGTATTACAACTAACCTCGAGATATGTTAGAGGTCGGACACACTATATGGTATTAAAACTAACCTCGAGATATGTTAGAGGTCAGGACACTCTATATGGTATTACAACTAACCTCGAGATATGTTAGAGGTCGGACACACTATATGGTATTAAAACTAACCTCGAGATATGTTAGAGGTCGGACACACTATATGGTATTAAAACTAACCTCGAGATATGTTAGAGGTCGGACACACTATATGGTATTACAACTAACCTCGAGATATGTTAGAGGTCAGGACACACTATATGGTATTACAACTAACCTCGAGATATGTTAGAGGTCGGACACACTATATGGTATTAAAACTAACCTCGAGATATGTTAGAGGTCAGGACACACTATATGGTATTACAACTAACCTCGAGATATGTTAGAGGTCGGACACACTATATGGTATTAAAACTAACCTCGAGATATGTTAGAGGTCAGGACACACTATATGGTATTACAACTAACCTCGAGATATGTTAGAGGTCGGACACACTATATGGTATTAAAACTAACCTCGAGATATGTTAGAGGTCAGGACACTCTATATGGTATTACAACTAACCTCGAGATATGTTAGAGGTCAGGGCACTCTATATGGTATTACAACTAACCTCGAGATATGTTAGAGGTCAGGGCACTCTATATGGTATTACAACTAACCTCGAGATATGTTAGAGGTCAGGGCACTCTATATGGTATTACAACTAAACTCGAGATATGTTAGGGGTCGGGCAGGACACTTAAGTCTCTCCATGGGCGGCGAAATACTCTCTACGCCTCTGCATTTTACCAGGCATGAATTACAACATCCGCTATTCGAGCCTGATTGTAGTTCCTGAAGCGTGACGACAAAACGTTTATTATCCTTTATTTCATTCATATATTTATTATACATTCTTTTTTCAAAACGATTGTCTTTATAATTGTTTTAAACGTGATTTGCGATAATTTATTTTTTACTTTATACAATACTAACTATTACTAAACATAGACACACACTAAATATTACTCCATATAGACACGCTAAGTTAATATCATCCTTGTTAAACAGGTAGACTGCACTTTCCTCACAAAGTCATGCCCCCTCCCCCCAACCACTTTTTTCCCAACACCATTGGCGAGATTCAAGTGATTCATCACTCTTGTCAATCTCTGCACTTAAAACACACAGTGAGAATGATCACGAACTGTGGTTGCCTATGGGATGTGTACAGCTATTTAATACCCTCGTGCCGTTACTGTACCAGCCCACGAGGCTCCCTGCTCTTCGTGATCTGAATCTTTGATTTCACTATCAAGCATCTTGTTCGCTTGTTTGTTGACTCGAGATCACAGACATTTCTCAATTAGTCAATAAACAATTTTTAAAAGTTAAAAAAAAAAAAACAAGGTTACAATAACAGTTTGTGTGGAAACGCAAACTCAAAATCGGCCCCCGAAGTGGTCCACCTAGAGTCTTCACCAGGATTCGAACACGAGACTTCCTTTTCCAAGTGCTTTATCCCTCAGCCACAGCATCTCCATATATTCAAAAATAACGAACTACATGTCCCTGACAACCAGTCCAACTTCTGACATTCACGTGTGGCTCAGATATTGAGTCCGGTGGAATTGTTCTCACTAACAGGAGAGTAACTGTCGCCTAAACTATTAGGCTTCGGGCCGGAGGGGCTTGTTGGACAAGGCTTGAGAAGGGGAAGGGAAACTCTGAATTCAAACCTCTGATGCCTTGCAGCTGTGTTCTATCACAAGAAAAATCTTCGGGAGTCAACCCTGATGGAAAATCAGGAGCCGGCATTTTGCAGCACTCAGTGTACCCAAACTGTATCGACATTTGCCACTCCTTGTGGACACGGGAGAACTGATGCGTGGGTGACATCGTTCCAACAGGAGCTAATGCCCAGGTATTCATCTCATTTCCATGAGATGACCCATAGTTGAAGGAGGCCATACTTGCCACTGACCAGCCTGCAATGTGAGGTTACCTTGACCTGTACTTTTTACCATGACAATGTCAGGCGTTGTTGTTAACCAATTTCTACAATCTCACTTTCCATTTCCACACACTCATATTATATATACTATTTAACACGTCATTTTTGACAAAAGAAAATAAAACTCTCTAAAACTATATAAAAGTCATAAAAGTTCTTAAGGCGTCAGCGAATGTTAAAATAAACTTAAGAGTGAGTATTGGTTTATGTTTTTGAAGACTAGAGAAACAATACTGTGAGTCATACGATTCTTGTCAGGATACTTGACAATTAAGAGTGTTTTGTTCCGGAGAGACCACTCATTAAATATCACTAAATAGATCTACTATACAGACCTATATATATATATATATTAAACCCAGACTGGAAGACGGAAACAAATTCTTATCCGATAATGATCAGATCACAGACCTATATATATATATTGTTATGTACGTAACTCTTTTTCAAGATGTAAGGGAAGTCGCCTCATATCTAGAAAATTGGATCTTTTTCTGTCTTAGAAAAGTAATGATCTTTAGTTTTCAAAGTTAAGAAATAATGCAATACCATTTTGCAGATATTTAATAGAATGGGCTATTAAACACAGAACTATATAGTCACGCAAATACATGAAATAAAACCATTTCCAGTTAGTTTTTCCATTGAGATAATGTTTCGAAAATCCTAGATCGTAATAATTCACGTCTGTTGATTTAAATCATCTTATGTACATTTAAATAGATTGATGACCTAGATCTTCCTAGATTATGCATCTAAAAATTGCAAAATAATAATTATGAGACGAGAGTGCTCCTATTTTCGATGTTCAATTACTAGATCTAGACCTAAAAATTAGATTATATGTTTGAGCTTGTTTTACATGTTTCGGATGTTTCCTCAGAGTTGAAGATAGTTTACTTCCTAGTCCAAACCTCCCGCAGGACGACGGGGGATGGGAGCGAGGGGTTTGAAACCGGGATCATCGATAAATCGAAACGACAGTCCAGCGCGCAAACCGCACGACTAAGCAGCCATTCATGTTAGGTTTATAAGTAAGGGTTAGAAGAAAAGACAACCTTTCTTTTTTATAACTACTTTACAAAACAACGCCATGTTTCAGCTTTTTAACAAATGTTTACGATATTTTTGTAGTGTTAAAAGATCTTCATGTCCATTCTAGATATAATCTATATAGGTATGTGATCAACTAACAGTCTAGCTTTCATTTCCAAGCACTGTAGATCAATCCCTGTCTCTCTGTGTCCTAGTATTGTAGATCAATCACTGCAGACCAGTGGTGTTCATCCTTATTCTTGTCTGGGAGCCACAGAAATGTCCGACACTCATGTGACATCCCAAATCACCACAAATGTTTCATCTTGCCAAACGGATGCTTTCCTCTTGGAGCTTTGGGGCTTCATTGTGCTCCGTAGGCTGTAGTTTCTACGGGTCTGATAGTACCGCCTGACGGACTGGATAAGGCTCGCGGGTAGTAGGTACGGCATCACTGTTGTAGCCAGGTCAACATGACTATGCATCTTAGTGTTTTAGATAAATAAATACTACTATATATTTTTATATATTTGAAACCCACCGGCTACGCCACCGTATCTTGTTTACAGGGGCTTTAATAGGAATTTTACATTATTTGGGAGCCCGGGGGGCTTGACCTCTATGGGGCCCCTTGCATTTTGCGTAATATTTAATATTTAATTTAAAAACACTCAATTGGGGGCACACCTCAAGTGGAGGCCCGGGGATTTTTCAAATTCTTCCCCACACCCTAGCTACGCTACTGCTTGTTTATCAATAGATATATTAATGTCTATCTTAAACGCTTGTAAATGTAATCAAAACTGCATTAATCATTTGATAATTACTCACGAGACACTCTTACGTCATGGGAAGTAAGTGACCAATGCATCAAAATATTTCAATTTCTTTGGTCCTTGTGCGTGTAGGGAGGGCTTTGTAGCTCTCTAATGTTGGATGTAGTTTTTGTCTAAAAGTCAGTGACCGCGTGTTTACCTTATAAAGTGGACATAGACTCAAGAGTCAGTTTCCATAGTTGTCTGAGATAAGGTTACCACCATTTAGCACTTGACGGGGATGAAAGAAAGAGTCGCTACTCTGCTTACGTCCACCACGCCGCTCCTCAAGGGGTTGTGTTTCCATGGCGGTCCTTTAAAAGAGACAATGTTACATATTCCAAGGAAGACCAAGAAATGGGGAGGGGGGTTCCACCACAGTACTCAGCATCGCGCTTCACCTTTCTTTGAGGGAAACCAGTGTGTGTGTGGGTGGGAAGTCAATGAGGGTACAAGATCCCTTTCTCTATGAACTTTTAGTTGACAAGAAATTCTCCAATAGAAGGACCGGTGAAGCTCATAAGTTATCAGGTCATTGTCTCAAACTCAAGAACTCAATTGTTAAATTTGTAAGAAGATCGTTAGAGACATTTGTCTGTGATCCGCGTCCTGCTTATAGGATCCTGGTTCCAGCTTCTGGTTGCAGGTTCTATAAAATTCTGGCTTGAATAGAGGTATTGTAGCAAGACTACATCAGTTGTTATAGGCATATCTTATCACTTTCGTTAAAAACCATGTCCTCGTGGTATAGATGTATTACAGTGAATACACTAACAGACTACACCTAATATGTATAAGGAATTACATACACATGAAAACAGAAAGAACAAAAATGCATGCAATAAATTCCATTCGACAATCACAACAAAGATGCGCCCAGGCTGACTGCTTCATGACATGAACCGATTGGAACATTGGCGAGAGCATCAACATAATTACCCGCTCTGTTGCACCGATGCCCCAAAACATCAACGGACAACATGCGTTTTCTTGTCATCTTCTTCTTGGTGCCCTGCACTCTCAAGTGTAATGAATTACTCTCTACGCACGTTTGTAAACGTACGAGCAGGTCAATCCAGCACGGAGCACATGTCAAGGTAAAGGTTCATTGGAATCATCACGTGACGGCAAAGCTGTGGCGCTGTTGGTGTGATGAGTATTTCTATTATACACGCGTGAGGGTGTGTATGTGTGGCGTGTTGAATAGAAAAGGAGGTATGGAGAGAACGTGTGTGTGTGTGTGAGAGAGAGAAAGAGGAAGTAGCAGACATTTTATATTAAAACGAAACTATGTCTCCTTCAAAGCTTAAATACAAGTCAGGTGAACAAGGCAGGTTTTATAACGAATATTCTGCATTTGGCGGTGTTGTGTTGAGAACTAAAGCTACAGATCAATGTTTTAAATGGATAGCTGCCTTGGTCTTGCGGTATGCGGCTACAATGTTCCGTCGTCTAGATGGTCCCGGGTTCATATCCTGCCCGCTGCCTACCCCCCCCCCCCCTTTCCTCCGCCATCGTCCTGCTGGAGATTTGCGACTAGGATGTAGATCATCTTAAAACTGCGAAGCAACATCCCAAACATGTTAAACATTCTTACAAACTCATAGACTATGATGACACAAAGTTATAGGTTGACTCTATGAGGCATCTCTATAAAGTGAGGTTATAGATGTCTGATCTATAACATATCAATAACGTTTAATGAATTGAGATTATGGATCGAGTTCCATCAAATTATCTTTTTGTTTTTCAGTTCCTGCTATTACCCCCACACTTCCTTCATAGTCACAAACTAGAAAGAAACGTCAAACTTTGGAAATCTCATGTCAAAATATTTTATCATTTATTTCAAGCCCACATTTTGGACACAGTATGGCTGCATAGCTACATTGATAGAGCGTCGCTTAATTAACGCGAATATCGGTCCCTATGCTCACCATTTTTGTTTTCTCTTAATTTTTTTTAGTGATCAATACAAAATGAATGTTTAGTTTAAGCTAATTATTAAAACATAAAGTAGAAACGGATTTTAGTTTTTGTAGCTATTACTTATTGCAATATCTCTATTCAAGTCTGAACCTCATCAGAGGGGGCGGAGGGTTGAACCTGGACACAAAATCTCGATAACGGCTTCAACGATTTAGTTCTAGATGTCTATATAATTAAAGTAACGAAAAATAATGAAACAATTTCACAACATTGCTCTGGCACTGTGGGTCTCTGCGTTAGTGCATCGAGTTGACGGTGCAAGTATGAGACACGCCTAGAGCTAAAAAAAAACAACACCGTTTTTAAATACAAGCAAAATAGCATAGACACTTCATTCTATAGCGCCGAAAAGTAAGAAATCTACCAAACGGCTAATTTAAATACTTCTCTTTTTAGTACTTCCATATCTGCACATGAAGTGTAACAAAAACCTTGCAATTTTCTGGTTCGCCCCCATGTATGAAAATCGCCCATTGGATCATTTCTATTGATTCTCTCATTAGAAAGTGACAAACTTGACGTCACCGCTTCCCTCCCCTTAGTTTCAATTGTATATATATTTTCAGTTCTCATGTGTGCTTCCCCGACGATGTAACAAAGTGACACCTTATTATTATAGTCGGTGTGTTTGTATGCACATAATCGTCCACGACAAACTAGTCAACACTCAACACTAGAAGTCATCTATTTTTGAGACAGAATTGTATTTGTCTGCTTTTAGTATGGCTACATTTGTTACTGCAAATATTTCGACACATTTGTTCGCTTCTGGTGCTGACCAGAAAGATTGATGGCTCGTTTAACAGAACGTAACTTGTTGCTACGGACTCCGTCATTTCTCCAGGAAGACCACAAAGTGCAATCCCCGATGTGACCTAATGTATTAAGTTAATTAAGCGCTCTGAGCTCTTCAGATAAGAACCGCTGAGAATGCCAAACATTGACAATGTGTTCAGAAACATTGACATTTGTCCCTAAAAACATTGACACTGCGATTTCGTAGTTAACATTTCTGTTCCCGAAAAGTTTTCTTTTCTTTTTTTGTCTTCAAATGAACCAGTCCCTTCTTGGTTAAGACTTGACTTTGGTGGTTATATTTACAGATAATAAGTATTATACCAACTAAAACAGTGAACATACAAATAGGAAACCCTGCTGAATCAAAGTAAAAACAAATAATGTTTTTTGCCACGAGGCCTTCATAGGCTATTAACAAACCTAAAAGAATAGAAACAATTAACAAGAAATAGGCTTTTAGTAATGACGTTAAAATTTATATATAACATATATATGCAAAAGAAATGAAGCTGCACCGGTCAAGAGAAAGAAAAAGAAAGCTGCCCTGTCAGTGAGCCCTAGGACAGATGAATATAAATGCTCGAACTGTGGCAAACTCTGCCGATCCAGAATTGATCAGTCACTCCAGATTCTGCCCCATCTCAAGACGTAACCAAAGCCAGTGACTCATCTGGGCGCATCCTTTGTCTTCCGAGACAGAAGGAGCCATATATATATATATATATATATATATATATATATGAGGTCCTGGGTTCGAATCTCGGTGAAGGCTGGTATTTCGAATTTCAGGATTTTTAGGGCGTCTCTGAGTCCACCGAACTCTAATGGGTACCTGATCTTAGTTGGGGAAAGTAAAGGCGGTTGGTCGTTGTGCTGGCCACATGATACCCTGCTCGTTAACTGTTGGCCACAGAAACAGATGACCTTAACATCATCTGCCCCATAGATCGCAAGGTCTGAAAGGGTAACTTTACTTACTTTTACTATATATATATATATATATGTGTGTGTGTGTGTATTTATTTATTTATGTATTAGTAAAGTACCTCTTTCAGACCTTCGATTTCTAGAGCAGACAATGTATAAAGATAACCTGACTCTATTACAAAGCCAACAGTTAACGATGATGTCATGTGGTTAGCATTACGACCAATTTCCCAACTTATGTAGTCCTACCCGTAGAATTCTCGGCTAGGAAGTAAAGCGCTTAACCACTTATCTTCCACCCCCCCGACTCTAATGTAAATGTGGTTTTCCTCTTAGCCTCTTGTGTGTAGCTCGCTACCTTTTAAGAAATCTCCAGCTGTCTCGTTCGGAAGCCATCTTCTGCTACATGCCAATTTAAACGAGCCAACGCCGAATTTCGTCTTAAATAATGTTAAAATTAATTCTTTCTCTCCTAACCGACGATGCCAGTGTTGATTCCACCAGAATGTGGTATATAATTACGGAGAGAAAGAGTTAAATCAAGTAATGACCTCTACTTGCCATTGAAGTCCTTCAAGACGCACGATCTCTTTGACATGGTACACATCTCTATACCACAACACTTTGCATTCGCTATATCTGTACATGTAGAATACTATTGTCTATGTCATGCTACCTCTAGATGTAATGTTACTGATATTGTACAACGGGAACTGTGTCTTGTATAATCATTCTGCAGAGTGGTCAATCCTGACGAAGGCGAAGGTCAAGCCGCCATATTTTTATGACCACAATCCGAGGGGTAAATATGTTGACTGCATCTCATCTTTACGGATTTCTAAACTGAAGAATCTCATTTTTACTGCTTTATAAAACGTCACATATTTACAGATTTCTAAACTGAGGAATCTCATTTTGACATCTTTCTAAAGCGTCGCATTCTTACATTCTGCTTATACATCCTTGTTACGTAAACACCCAGGCATTCCTCCCACACACCGAGATAAAGAATCGGGTCTCAATCAATAGACGACTTTAATCTAAACTTTTATGAATGTATTGTATTTAAATAACGCATCAACGAATGTTATTTCAATGTCTGCCACATTTAAAAAGAAAACGCCAGAGATGAAGGAATATCCATACAACACCTGGCTTGTAAATTAGATATTAATGAAAAGAGTTTAAAAGAAAAAAAATACGAGTTATAACAGCAAACTAAACAGACCAGATTGATTTCTCGAAAGTTGATTGTGTGCAATAGCAAATACAATAACTAAGGGGGAAAAATCTCATTTATTTTATGTCTGTCGACAAGATTAAATTGTTTTACATGGAAATGAGGAAAGATTTTGTTTTAGGTCGTGGTTAGGTCTAAGCAAGTGACACTTCTTTTTTTTTTCTGTAGCTTTTTATGTTAGGGCTTGAGTTCAGTTCATCGCCATTAGCACCGTGATAATGTTTAAGTTAAAGCTTACACTGGCGGGTTTGGAACCACATTGTGTGGTCTCTTCCAAATATATAAATCACATACACCAATGAAGCTTAGACTAGTATACCAGGACCAATGGAACCTAGACCAATGGAACCTAGACCCACTGTTATCTTACCCAACCTAATGACCAATGGAGCCTAGACCCAATGAAACCTAGACCAATGGAACCTAGACCCAATGTTATCTAAACCCAACCTAATCTAGACCAATGGAACCTAGACCCAATGTTATCTAAACCCAACCTAATCTAGACCAATGGAACCTAGACCCAATGTTATCTAAACCCAACCTAATCTAGACCAATGGAACCTAGACCCAATGTTATCTAAACCCAACCTAATCTAGATCAATGGAGCCTAGACCCAATGTTATCTAAACCCAACCTAATCTAGACCAATGGAACCTAGACCCAATGTTATCTAAACCCAACCTAATCTAGACCAATGGAGCCTAGACCCAACAGAACATAAGCCCACTGGAACCTAGCTAGAGGTATCTGATCTTAAACATTTTATTTTTGTTCTAAGGGTGGAGGGGTATGTTTGGCTTCAAAACAATACTTTGTATGTTGGTATTTAATATATATGTATATATTATGTGGGTGTGTGGGTGGGTGAGGAAAGAAAACACAATTGTATCCTCCCTCCCCCCAGAAAAAAAATCCTGGCTACGCCCATGGTGTCATTTAATTGTTGTTATTTGCCTCAATCTACTTTACTTATCCATTCCGTAAGGACGTCTTTACGTCGACTATGTATGTTTGGTTCCTTACAATGCTAAACCTGCTAAACATCTTATTCCAATGATTTTATGATTTAATTGACATTAGTTCTGAGACTATACTTATAGGTCCTACTCGTCTTTCACACTCCAAAGGGACAAGGCAGGAGTTCCACTACTCAACTTTAGAAATAAGGTTTTCAACTAAGATCATATATCATTTGTTTAATTTTGACTGTCTACGGCGAATTAGAAACTCGACAAATTAGGAAATATGAGAGATGTCATAGAACAAAGATTCTCTAATCAAACTAATCACAATCTACTAAATGGCATACTTCAATTCTTTTGTTTATCACTTGAATTGAATTGAATTTGTTATTTCCCCTGGTAGGAGTTATATTACTGAGTTGCACGAGTATCCCAAAAAGGGGGGGGGGGAGCCTACATTTATATTATTAACAAGGATAAATATTGTGGTTTACAGTGCCCTTTCATTGAAAGTTTGAGAACTATCAACCTCATAGGCTATCAACGCTCAGCCAGTCAATACTCTGCGAATACGTAGCATATGAACTCTCCGCAAACACAAAGCTTATCAACTCTCCGCAAACACATAGCTTATCAACTCTCCGCAAACACATAGCTTATCAACTCTCCACAAACACATAGCTTATCAACTCTCCACAAACACATAGCTTATCAACTCTCCTCAAACACCTAGCTTATCAACTCTCCACAAACACATAGCTTATCAACTCTCCACAAACACATAGCTTATCAACTCTCCACAAACACATAGCTTATCAACTCTCCACAAACACATAGCTTATCAACTCTCCACAAACACATAGCTTATCAACTCTCCACAAACACATAGCTTATCAACTCTCCACAAACACATAGCTTATCAACTCTCCACAAACACATAGCTTATCAACTCTCCACAAACACATAGCTTATCAACTCTCCACAAACACATAGCTTATCAACTCTCCACAAACACATAGCTTATCAACTCTCCACAAACACATAGCTTATCAACTCTCCACAAACACATAGCTTATCAACTCTCCACAAAGACATAGCTTATCAACTCTCCACAAACACATAGCTTATCAACTCTCCACAAACACATAGTTTATCAACTCTCAACAAACACATAGCTTATCAACTCTCCACAAACACATAGCTTATCAACTCTCCGCAAACACATAGCTTATCAACTCTCCACAAACACCTAGCTTATCAACTCTCCACAAACAAATAGCTTATCAACTCTCCACAAACACATAGCTTATCAACTCTCCACAAACACATAGCTTATCAACTCTCCACAAACACATAGCTTATCAACTCTCCACAAACACATAGCTTATCAACTCTCCACAAACACATAGCTTATCAACTCTCAACAAACACCTAGCTTATCAACTCTCCTCAAACACCTAGCTTATCAACTTTCCACAAACACATAGCTTATCAACTCTCCACAAACACATAGCTTATCAACTCTCCACAAACACATAGCTTATCAACTCTCCACAAACACATAGCTTATCAACTCTCCACAAACACATAGCTTATCAACTCTCCACAAACACATAGCTTATCAACTCTCCACAAACACATAGCTTATCAACTCTCCACAAAGACATAGCTTATCAACTCTCCACAAACACATAGCTTATCAACTCTCCACAAACACATAGCTTATCAACTCTCCACAAACACATAGCTTATCAACTCTCCACAAACACATAGCTTATCAACTCTCCACAAACACATAGCTTATCAACTCTCCACAAACACATAGCTTATCAACTCTCCACAAACACATAGCTTATCAACTCTCCACAAACACCTAGCTTATCAACTCTCCACAAACACCTAGCTTATCAACTCTCCACAAACACCTAGCTTATCAACTCTCCACAAACACATAGTTTATCAACTCTCCACAAACACATAGCTTATCAACTCTCCACAAATACATAGCTTATCAACTCTCCACAAACACCTAGCTTATCAACTCTCCACAAACACCTAGCTTATCAACTCTCCACAAACACATAGCTTATCAACTCTCCACAAACACATAGCTTATCAACTCTCCACAAACACATAGCTTATCAACTCTCCACAAATACATAGCTTATCAACTCTCCACAAACACATAGCTTATCAACTCTCCACAAACACATAGCTTATCAACTCTCCACAAACACATAGCTTATCAACTCTCCACAAACACATAGCTTATCAACTCTCCACAAACACATAGCTTATCAACTCTCCACAAACACATAGCTTATCAACTCTCCACAAACACATAGCTTATCAACTCTCCACAAACACATAGCTTATCAACTCTCCACAAACACATAGCTTATCAACTCTCCACAAACACATAGCTTATCAACTCTCCACAAACACATAGCTTATCAACTCTCAACAAACACCTAGCTTATCAACTCTCCTCAAACACCTAGCTTATCAACTTTCCACAAACACATAGCTTATCAACTCTCCACAAACACATAGCTTATCAACTCTCCACAAACACATAGCTTATCAACTCTCCACAAACACATAGCTTATCAACTCTCCACAAACACATAGCTTATCAACTCTCCACAAACACATAGCTTATCAACTCTCCACAAACACATAGCTTATCAACTCTCCACAAAGACATAGCTTATCAACTCTCCACAAACACATAGCTTATCAACTCTCCACAAACACATAGCTTATCAACTCTCCACAAACACATAGCTTATCAACTCTCCACAAACACATAGCTTATCAACTCTCCACAAACACATAGCTTATCAACTCTCCACAAACACATAGCTTATCAACTCTCCACAAACACATAGCTTATCAACTCTCCACAAACACCTAGCTTATCAACTCTCCACAAACACCTAGCTTATCAACTCTCCACAAACACCTAGCTTATCAACTCTCCACAAACACATAGTTTATCAACTCTCCACAAACACATAGCTTATCAACTCTCCACAAATACATAGCTTATCAACTCTCCACAAACACCTAGCTTATCAACTCTCCACAAACACCTAGCTTATCAACTCTCCACAAACACATAGCTTATCAACTCTCCACAAACACATAGCTTATCAACTCTCCACAAACACATAGCTTATCAACTCTCCACAAATACATAGCTTATCAACTCTCCACAAACACATAGCTTATCAACTCTCCACAAACACATAGCTTATCAACTCTCCACAAACACATAGCTTATCAACTCTCCACAAACACATAGCTTATCAACTCTCCACAAACACATAGCTTATCAACTCTCCACAAACACATAGCTTATCAACTCTCCACAAACACATAGCTTATCAACTCTCCACAAACACATAGCTTATCAACTCTCCACAAACACATAGCTTATCAACTCTCCACAAACACATAGCTTATCAACTCTCCACAAAAACATAGCTTATCAACTCTCCACAAACACATAGCTTATCAACTCTCCACAAACACATAGCTTATCAACTGTCCACAAACACATAGCTTATCAACTCTCCTCAAACACCTAGCTTATCAACTCTCCACAAAGACATAGCTTATCAACTCTCCACAAACACATAGCTTATCAACTCTCCACAAACACATAGCTTATCAACTCTCCACAAACACCTAGCTTATTAACTCTCTGTCTGGTCTTGTGGTATGAGCTCTGGACTGGCGTGTCTCGAAGGTCCCGGTTTCAAATCCCGCCCTGTGTCTAAAGAAACCTCCAAAACACATAGAAGAAAAACAAAGAAGAATACACACATTGTCACTGGCAATGCCTGAAGCCTCTTCCTACCTGCTCTAAGGACCTCCAAGAAAGTGTGGCGCCAAGTTTTACCAGGATGTACCTGTTTGCGCATTCCTCATAATGACCTTGTCATCGTAACTCTTATTATGCGTAATTCATTTTGTCGGAGAACATGTCCCGCAAACCTCATGCGACGCTCTGTCACAGCCTTACTAAGGGGTCGACTCCCAGTTCGGCATAGGATTTCTATGATTGAGACCCGATCTCTTTAACTGACTCCTAAAATTCATCTTCGCCATCTTTGTTGAGCCACATTTAGTCTTTTTCAATTTTGGCAGATGACTATTCAGTTTATTAATGGAGCCCCGCCACTGGTAGAAATTTGTAATCTCTCTTGGCTACGATCTTGGAATTAGGTGACTGTAGTTTGCTTTAGATATATCTTTATATCGAAAAGGGAAGTTTCATTGTCAAAATCATCTGTTGGTGGGTTTTAAACTAAAAGATCTCTGAAGGTTGTTTTTTTTAAACCAATTCAGAACCCACTTAGCTAAGCTCATATAATTTGGTGATTAGTATAACTGTAGAATAAAATTGAAGAGAGAGGTTTTCAACCTAAAAACCATCTGTTTGGATGATTTTAAACTCAAAACCATCTGGAGGGGTTTTAAAGCCCTCTGGAGGAGGAGGGTTTAAACTCAAAAATTTGCTTTTTTATTATATTAAAGAGATATTTTTTAGTATCAAACCCCGCAGAAAGGGGGGTTTAAACTAAAAAAACAACTTTGGCTACGCTCATAGCATTTTGAGTGCGTAGTTTGCTTTTTGTATTTTGAATATATATTGAAGGGGGGTTTTAACTCAAAACCCTCTTTGGCTACGATCATAGAATTTTGAGTTTGCAATTTTTTTTTTATATTGAAGAGGTGATTTTTAGCTGCAAAGACAAAACCCCTCTAGGCTACGCTCATAGAATCTGGTGATTGATGTATGGATAGTCTTATATTGAAGAGGGAGTTTTATCGTAAATTTCAGAGGGGGTTTTAAAATCAAAATCTTCCTTAGCTATGCTCTTGGAATTTGGGTATTATCGTTTACATTATTATTGTTTTTTGTTGTGTTTTATAGAAGAGGGGGATTTAACTGCCAAAAACCTTAGTAGGTGGTTTTATACTTAAAACCACATTGGCTGCACTGGGGTAAGTGATGGTTTATATTAAAATCTCACCTAAAATAAACAAAATCAAAGCAAAAAAATCAGTCACTAAATTCCGATAAAATTCACAATAAGTGGTGATCAGTATTTAAAATTCACTATAAGTAGTGATATGTATATGAAATGTACTAAAAATGGTGATCGTTTTATGAAATTCACTATAAGTGGTGATCTGTATTTGAAATTCAATTTTGCAGCCTTTTTATTCACTGCTGTGGGTGTAATTTGTAATATGCATACCATTTAAAAGCTCTCTGTTCACAGCAGTCTTCATCATTTTGTAGGTTTCTTCTTCTCTTACAAAAAAAAAAAAAAAGAAAGAAAAATAAAATTGTTCCTTCTAAAATAAGGATGTTTTCATTCATTAATCGAAATTTAGAGCCTTTAAAAATGTGTTTGAACTTGAGTTTTCTTTCAGTTACCTGGGTTTGTGTACATTTATCAGAAAGTCAATCTCCATTTCTATTGATGTATTTAATAGTGCTTAGTTTATTATAAATACGCACACCTAGCCATATATAGAATTGTATTGTCGATATATAAATAGACTTTTTTTTTCTATCGCATATATCTATATAGACATATTCTGTATTACTGATGTATTAATAGCCCTGTTTTTTTATTCGTTGATAGGCTATGCTTGAAGATTGCAGTCTAGTCATGTCTGAAGTCAGTCCCGCTGTGGCAGCCATGTGGCGTCTCATTGAGATATTAAATAGCGAGAAAAAATTATGGCAGAGACAACTCCTCCTGAGAAATGTAAGTGAAAACAATTTTGTTGGTTATGTCCCCTGGTCTACAATGTCAGATATTTTTATCGGCCCTCGAAAGGGGAAAAGACGCTATTAGTTTTGTGTGGAATGTCTGTCCGTCTGTCCCGTTTAGATCTTGTAAACTAGAAAAGAGTGAAATACAATATCATAATATTTTAGACCATTCAAAGTTCTGATACAACGGCTAATTTTTTTCTTTTCTGAAAGCGAAAAATCTATTCTTTTAAATCACTGATGCAAGCAAATTTTTTATAAAAATACTCCACTTTTACAACTATTCACTATTAATAGTAACAAACACGGGAGGCTCTCTGGTAGGGAAGGTAACTATATACCATATTATTAACACATTTATGGAAACGGTTTTAGATTTTTGTCAAAATATTTTTTATATTTGTATTGCTAAGTTAAGTAAGTTCTGTTATACTAACTACTGCATTTACAAAAAATAAATGTTTACTTTTTTTTTAAAGAGAGAAATCTATTTAGTATGCATATAAGTGGGACAGAATCTAAATCAACAATTAATAATAAGTTTTTAAAATTATCGCGTGAAGTGCACAAAACACTACACCACAATTGAACACCGAACTAAACGATTTTTATTTTTTTAACTTAATGTTTTTTCCTTGAGGAATAAGAGATTGGCCATTTACAAAACAATTAGACCAATTATATATTCATTATCAGACATTAGTTAGGCCAGGTTCACATCTAACTTCACGTTCACATTCACTTTACGGTCTGTGGACCTCTGGGGCACCACACAAGATCTAACAACCTTCTTTCTCCATTCTTCTCTGTCATTTGTCTTTGATCGAATTTAATTCTGATGTTCTTTCTGAAAATATTGAAACCTGCCTTTGTACCTGCCTGGGTGGACCACTTCGGGGGTCGATTTTGAGTTTGTGTCTCCACACAAACTTTCTTTGTAACCTTGTTGTTCTTATTTTCACATAGGGTTACCCGAAGTTTAAAAATGTAATAGCACATTATCAATTGATAGAATTTGATCCTTCAAATGTTCTGGTTTAAACAGAAATGCTCGGTAACAGTTGTAAGTGAAAATTATTTAGCAAAAAAATAAATTACACGACAAACTCTTTCGTTGAATTGGAAAAAAAACCTGTACCCAGAGTGAATAAAGAAACAAATAGAGTTTCCATTGTAGCGGCGTTTTTCACACACAAATAACAATCTAACGAAAATGGTGTGCGCTCGTTTGTCCGAGTTATGAACTAGTACAAGAATTACTTTTGTCTGAGAAATCAAATGTAACCTATGTTCTGAACGGTCTTATATTAACTACTGTGTAGGTCCTCGTGTAAAAGTTCATTGGGTTTCCTCCTTTTGTAAGTTTTTGTCTTCCTTTGTGTCCTTCTTTAGGTTTGCAGGTGTCAGGTAACTCTACATTCACGCATTGACACTAACGTCAGAAAAAAAGTAGAATGAAAATTTTGCCACAAATAACAGACAGAAATACATTTGTGCATGACAGTTTAATTTATTACAAAGCTTATATCGACTCACTCTGTCTGTCTGTCTGTCTGTCTGGAACAATTTTTGAAAACGTTATTTCTCCCATAACCCTTCGTGTATCAAGTCGAAACTTACACAATTATTTTTTGTACCTAAAAACATTAATCAATATAAAAAAAAACTAACCAATTCGTTAATTAAACGGTTCCCGGTCATTTCATCCCCGGTCACTTCATCCCCGGTCATTTCATCCCCGGTCACTTCATCCCCGGTCATTTCATCCCCTGGTCACTTCATCCCCGGTCTTTTCATCCCCTGATATTTTCAACATCTGATCATTTTTATCTAACAAATTGTAATTTTAAAAATCATGAAATGAGCAATATTTAATGTATTCATTTTTTATTTAAATGACAAAACTGTAACACATTAATGTTTAAAAGGAATTAAAGCAAACCTTATACAGGCGACATGATATCACGAGGCTAAAAATCACGCGCCCATTTTCAAGAAAGAGCGATTGAAAAATAAACTAAAGTGAAACATGGTCGTACTTTCACCACACCTTGGTCTTTGATGATAAGTTATCAGCGGCACGGTCATAATTATTGTAATCGCACTTCTATCTCTCAAAAGATTTCCTCTACTTGCACCACACCTTGGCCTTAAGTTATCAGTGGCACGGTCATAATTATTGTAATCGCACTTCTATCTCTCAAATGATTTTTTACTACTTCCACCAAACCTTGGTATTCGATCCGGATAATATTATGATATTACAACCCCAACATCCAACAGAAGCGCTATAGCTACGTACACACCCAGATTTACAATATAATATAAGATTTTTCATTAAGAAAACAAAGTGGAAGAGGAAACACTGTAAACGCATTAGTAACAAGTCATAAAATGTCAAAAAGCATTCTACATAATCATATTTATATATAAAATATTTAATTGGGGATGAAATGACCGGGGGATGAAGTGACCGGGGGATGAAGTGACCAAGGGATGAAATGACCGGGGATGAAGTGACCGGGGATGAAGTGACCGGTCACCAATTAAACATTGGCAATTAATTACTTTCTTTGGTATCGAATAAGGGGAATAATTGCTACTTTTCAACAAATGTGCTATATATATATGTATTTATATGGAGTTATTCCGCTTATTGTGTGTCCTATCTCCGCCCAATTTCCATTTTCGGATCAAGTCGAACTTTTGCTCAAATATTCAAAGTTGGTGACAAGGATCAATAATAAACTTAACCAATGATCTAATCAAGTCATGGTAATTAACTAATTAATTTTATTTTACATAGAACAAGATAGAGCTTATTCCTGCACTATTGAAATATTAGACCTTAGATACGTTTTTTTTTTAATTTTTTTTTTTTATATTTTGCTTGTTTTATTAAACATTATTATTTATCTCTTCCTATACGTGGGTAGGCTATTGACCAACTGAATCGTTAGGAATGCTGGGAGAGTTCGATATTGAATGTTTTCCAAGGTGGTAGTTTGGAAATGTTTTCTGTTCGACAAAAAGATGGACAGATGGTGCATTGGCTGAGAGGAAAAGTCACCAGAAAGTATTTGAGAAATTATTTTTTAAGCAAAAAGTCAAGAGCCTAAATATAATCAGACCATCTAGACGTTTGATCCGTCAGTCTAGGCATATGATCTACCAATGTAAGCCACCACTGTGTTTTGCCAGAAAAGTCATTGTTAATCTGTTGTCCGCGAACTTATTCTTAGCACCGTTGTAATACTTTTCATTTTAGAATAAAAAGCTCCAACTGAGTCTCAAGCACTGTAGATCCGTTGAAGCACGGGGTTTTTAACAACAACCTAAAATAGAGCTGAAAGTAAGATCTATTTGGTTTTATTCAAATGGAGAGCGAGGTACTACAAGTCAGGAGGGACAACCCATTGTTTATATAATCTCTACAGTGCTTACCGTATAAGTATAGAAAGCAAAACTAAGTGACTTGGAGCTATCATGTGACACCAATGTTACATCAAGGGGTGTAAGAAATATTCTGTCTTTTATGTATTGAATCAAAGACTTGGTGTGGGTGGGTGCTAGAGAGGGGTGCGTGGTCGGAGGGATTAGCTCGCACATGTAAGGGGAAACAACCGAGATATTTATTCACGACTCTCTTGCTAACTGAGAATGTGCAATATCTACCTTTCGATAGTCCTTGCAGTTACCAACTAAAAAGAAAGCTCTGCGCTCACGATATATTCCAATGTTGATTTGTGTATGTGTGGTCTTAGTGCTGAGAAAATGAATGCTAATTAGTTTGTTTGCTTCTTGACATAACTTCTCAAAATTTAACTACAAAATAGTAACTTCACTTACACCATGAATACCCACAGCCTATGACCATTGGCTAGTCCAAACGCGGTCCTACTGTTGTATAACAAAAAATAATTTCTCAGTTTTCAGCGATTCTCGTCTGATGTGTTGCGCATACAACTTTTGATTTCTCGTCTGATGTGTTGCGCGCATACAACTTTTGATTTCTCGTCTGATGTGTTGCGCATACAACTTTTGATTTCTCGTCTGATGTGTTGCGCGCATACAACTTTAGATGTCCCCTTTATACTTTTACATAACCAGTGAACCGTTTTATTTTTTAAATGGATTAATATTCATTAACGCAAAAATAACCAAAAATACAATTTTATAAATGTCATTATTATATTAATAAAGCTACTTATTCTCTCAATATTGCAAAAGTTATGTCTCTTTTTCGTTCTAAACAAAATAATTAATTACCAGTAATAAATTGATTTATTGTCTCCGCGCTCTACAAGACATCTTGTGACAGAACATGTTTTGTCTACCTAAACAAAAACGATGTACCATAGTCGAAAAAAAAAAACGACGTTACTGTTACGTAGCATAGTGCATTTATTTTACACCAGTGATGCTCTACCTTTAATTTCCATTACTCGTCTCACGGGCCACATGACCAAAAAGTTGCAAAAACTAAATGAAATTATTCTGAAACTATTTTGGTAGAAACCTGTAGATTTAATACTTGATTAATAGATTATTTGACAATTATATTTTTTACTATTAAAAAAATTGATTAATTTCGCTCCTTACAATGTGAGCAACAGTGTAATAGGTAGCTTTACCAACGACTCATTTTGTGGTCTCTTTTTGGTAAACATTCCCATCAATCTTCCAATCTCTAGGCGTAGTTTAACAAACTTTTTATTCGCGTCATAAACTAAGAATGCCGTCATATTTATTTTATGTCATTTTATGTTGTTTTATTATATGTTGGCTTATTACCATGTTCAACAAAAAAGTCAAGATATGTTCACTTTTCCTGGTAGATTGTATATTCAGAGTCCCATTTCATAAATACACAAAGGTTATGGTATCAATCCATCGGAGAAAAAGTGAGGGCCCAATCGTATGTAAAGATACATTTTTTCAACCATTTTTTTTGTTTGGAAGGGAGATTTCTATACTTTGTGCCGATGTTTCGGCGGGCCGGATGGAACCACGTAATCCGGCCGAGGGCGTATTTTGGGCATCAGTGATTTTACACTATAAAATGTGTTTTTCGTGTTTCGTGACATCCTACCAGCCCCTGATTTATATATACAATGTTTCTCCGCATTAACATGACGCTTGGCTGGTAACCCAGTTGTTAGAAGGAGCGATGAGGCCAAATGGGAAAGCAAAACAAACCCCATTTGGAGTCCATTAGGACCGAGTCCATTGCACTGGCGGGGATGGAAGAAAGCCTCAACAAGTATATTACTATGCCGCACCGTTCTTCAAGGGGCTGATTTTTTTTATGGCCGATACCTGCACGGCTGATGTGGTACAAAGAAGGAATATTTTATATCTTATCTTATAAAATACAGACGTTACTTTCAAAAGAAGATGATTACGTCCTATGCGTCATGCATGTTAACCAATGACTTTAATTTTGTCAAGACATTGGTTTCCTGGCTAGCCCAGGCAACCCATTCCATGCTCTAATAGGGAAGAAGGAGCACTGGTACACATCTGTCTTAGAATATGAAATGCATACAGTGGCGTAGCAAGATACCCGTGTGCCTGGGTTCAAAAAAATATTGGTGGGCCCCTCCCCCAAAAAGACAAATACAATGTATAACAAAACAATTGAGTAATCTGAATGTATCGGTACATTGACCAAAAGACATTCCAATGCAAGAAGAGTAGCTTTTTAATCATCGTATTACGTTTGACTCTGTTAGAAGTCTCCAACACGAATTGTTTGTACAATTGTAAACAGAATTGAACGAGTAAATGGAGTTTCAAATATATAAAAAAAGAGTTCTAGTTCCCATTCTACACAATGACATTCCTAAAGCACCTCTAGGTGTCAAACTTTGAAGCATTGATACAAACTATTATCTAGTTCTTCGTCCATTATTTAACAGTAAATAGATCGAATATTGATTGACTAACATTTTTCTGCCCTTTGAAGTAGCAAGGTAAGAAACCAGTGCATCTATTTCTAAATGCGCGAGCGGCTTCTTCTGATGAAGCAATGCCCAAATGCCATTGTAGTATTTAGTCATGTTGGAAGCACCATCATAGCATGGGCCTTGCAGTTTAGTTAATGACAAATGGGAATTTTTTTTAATTACTTGGAGCATTTGTTCAGCAAATTCTGCTGACGTCTGATTCTAACAAACAGGAAAACCTAGAAATGACTATCTAATTTCTTTTTCTTTGGATGTTCCGTCATCGGAGATTACTAGCAGTATCAAAAAAATAATAAAACGAATTTGGTATCAACTTTTTATTTGTCTTGAGTCCTGCCACTAATGAAAGAGACAAATGGTACAGAATGGATGTCCTAAAGTACCAGTATTTAGCGAGTCACCGAGAGGTCCTGAGGTTCTGTTAGAATCACCAGAGACTGAAAAGATGTCAGTCTTAGTTTTTTTAAATTCAGTACTGAAGAGATTATATTGCAAACAACACACAAGACACTAACATAAGTTTACGGTTTACACAACGGTTCACGTTAAAATTGTTCATAAACTGTCCAAACTTGACGATCACTGGGTTGTCCATTGTCCTTTGGTGTAGACGAACGAAGTTTTTGGGATTCTTTCGGAAGGATCTGTCATTATTTCCTATGGAAGCTCAAGAATTCCAAGAAATATAAATGGTTATTCAGTACTGAAGACATTACCTTGCCAACAAGTAATTAAGATACTATAAGAGATTGTAAAGAACAAAAGATGACTTTACAATATATTAAATACAAAACAAATAAAGAACATATTAAGCTTTAAAAAAAATGAATAATTTGCAGCTGTATCGAAATTTTAATCAGTGACAATCGGGACTATCCCTACTTCTTAACCAAACTCTCCCCATCTCCCACCCTTCCTGTACTACCCATAAGTGTATAACTATACACAGACAAGAACAAAAAAAGAATAGGACGATATGGAGACGATTGTCACCTCAAACGCACGATTAGGGCTAGCCACCATTACAATTCACATAATCTGATGGAAAGCAAATCCTTACATTAAAGTTTAAAACACTGCTTTTTAAGTTGATATAAATTCTGGGACAAAGCTCAGGATATTTTGAGAGAACGTTTAATTCTATTTTTTATCGTTTTTTTTTTACAAAAGTGCATTTATTTTTTCACTTTGGTGTCACCCCAAAGTTCTCAACTAGTCAGTGGGCCCCTAATGGTCATGGGCCCGGGTTCATTGAACCCCTTCGCGCCATGGATGCTACGCCACTGAATGCATAGTATATATAGTATATATATATATACTATGTATGATCCCCTTCCTTAATAACTGTTTGTACATAGTTAGGGTTAGCTGCGTCCTCCATCAAATCCCTGCTAATTAATGTATAATCTTTGTATTTTAAAAAAATCACATTTTTATAAGTGAATTGAAATTATCATATCGAAAGAAATGTAAGTTGTATTTCAAGGAGGAAGGTGGCATAAAAGTTGAAGGAGAAAGGGCGAATCAGACGGCCTGGATTACAGTCCACAAGTTATTCTCCCTCCCCTAGTCGACATTGACATTGTATAGTTGGTGTCAGAAGCACGAAAGTTCGGCTCAATGAAAGGAAAACCGCGAGGTGTTCAATCAAGACTTGCGTTTATCTACTTAAGGCCTTGATTGTAGACCATCGGTCATTTTTGTGTGAGGACGTGTGACAAATACGTTCACGGGAGTTTTAGCCCCTGTCAGTGTCTTGAGTTGTCACCACTCGTTAGATCTGAATGGTATGTACTCTAATAATAGACCATTGACTGGGGGTCACCCTTCGGTCAGATATGGCGGTCACTAGTAAACTTTGCTAATTGTTTATCTTGACCGTTTTCAATCTCATATCATATTCAGAAGCTTCACCTTATTAGACTAGCGTATTAATGCCGCAGATTATATCTCCAAGCCTGGGAGAAAAAGAATTGGCCTAATAAACTTTTATGAACAAAATAGTTATAGTATTAATGAAACACTTTTAGCTTAGTTTCAAATTAAAGACTAATGTAGGGCCTAATTTGTGTTGCTGAAAATGTTCTATATTTGTTTTAAATACACTTTACGAACGATAATTGAACAAAATTATGTACAAAACATATTCAGATGCAAAGTTTTGATAGATATTTTAAAAAAAAATAATATCAATTCAAATTTCTTAATTATGATTTTGGTTTTGTTTTGTACAAATCTAAACATATCGTTTATATATTTTATCATTTCGTTTTATATTGTTATATTATATTGTTATATAATATTGTTTAGTAATTTTTTAGTTAATATTTTCCTTTCTTTTAGATTATTAGATAATATATTTCTAGTTTTCTCGTTCATTTGATTACATATTGCACTTCTAGTGAACTCAACTGTATGACTCATGTGTCAGTATAACGGTACAATGGCTTGTCACTACCGGTTTGTTATGTCAGTCTATGAGACGCACAGATTAGCTTTTAAACAATATGTACAAAATAAAGTTTTCTTTAACAGATACTTAAAATAAATTAGAGCCTAAAACTTTCAATGCATGATCCATCTGTTCAAATAAATAAAATGAAAGAGTAATGCAATCTCTTTCTCTCAAAGGTTTTATTCAGAGCTTTGCAAGACTGTTTATACATCATAAAGTTTCATTCAGATGTATTGATCAAAATTAATGAAATGAAAACTTCTTTTTTTAAATATTTTTTTGGGAGGATATTTAATAATTATTCGTGGGACAACCCTCATTACTATTAATTTAAATCAGCTTTTCTCAGCCTATAAGATCTTTCTGGTAAACTACACATCCCCTTTACTTTAAGTTACAAAAGATATTTTAGGATCACCGTTCGAGGTCAGCGAAATTTCTTTTGTTCAATTTAAGCCTCTCTTCTCCCGTTTTTACATAAGGGGTACACGTTTCTCAGATTGTGAAACCCTGGTATTGTATCTCAGGAAGGATACATTGTCAGTTTATTTAAGAAGGAAGAAATAGATGCGTGAATAGGAAGTACAATAGAGCAAAACATTCCCCATCCCTTGACGAACAGCCGAGCCTAGAGCAATCTGAATTGATAATCTCTAACCAAACATGCACCGCTGTGTTCAGGAAATCAAACATGCAATCATGACCCCCATACTTAGTGTTTGAGGAACTTTTAAAAGAATAGCGGTAGCGCGGGGAAGGGTACTTGCTCTAAAATTGCTTACATTTTTTTAGAAAGGTCATATCAAACGTCATAGGTGAGGGAAAAAAAACAGACTTACTTATACCGTTACACGAAAGTATTGATCTATTCAACGTTCAAGCCGGATCTGATCATTCGTTGAAGGATTACTTACTGAGACATTGTTGGTCTTTTTTCCTTTGAAGGGGATTTAATCCGTTGGCCTCCCACCGAGAGAAGAGTTATAAAATAAAAGTGGGAGGAATAGCCTGTTGGGAGGACTAGATTGTGTTGTTATATTGTCTAACATCCTACGTCCTCTCCTACCCCCCAAACCCCCACCCCCGAAAAAAAAATTAAAGAAATTCCCCCGTTCTATAATGTTTACAATTAGTACAATTAACCTTCTTTAACAAATACAGCTTACGTTAACTTTCTCGCTGACACACAAGGTTATCTAGCATAATCTGACACACGCAAGGTTATCTAGCATAATCTGACACACGCAAGGTTATATAGCATAATCTGACACACACAAGGTTATCTAGCATAATCTGACACACACAAGGTTATCTAGCATAATCTGACACACACAAGGTTATCTAGCATAATCTGACACACACAAGGTTATATAGCATAATCTGACACACACAAGGTTATCTAGCATAATCTGACACACACAAGGTTATCTAGCATAATCTGACACACACAAGGTTATATAGCATAATCTGACACACACAAGGTTATCTAGCGTAATCTAGTTATCGTTCATTCTTTTTTTAAAAGTATTTTACATTGACAAAATAATAAAAGCATTGAAAATATTTTTTTTCCAATTGGGTGTCGTCCCCTCCACACCGATGGGTGTCACCCGGTGTTGTTTACACCCCCTAAATGGCCCTCACCCCCCCCCCCCCCCTTAGCGACGCTACTGATATAAATAAATATTTATAACTATATATTGTAATAATACATGATATACGTGAGATTTTCTTTTCTTCTTCCTCGTTCTCATTGGCCATGTCGCAGAGTTCAGATCATTAATTCTATATGTGAGATGAGCCGCGCAGTGGTTTCCAGATCAGGCAGTTCTCCGTTTTTGTTCTATAGGAAGGTTTTGGGGCCAGAGTCTTGTTCGGGCCTCTTGATATAGTATACAGTTTTGAAGGACATGGTTAGCATTCTCTGGTGATGATCCACAAATCAGGTTTCGCTCGTTCCTATTTCAAGCTTCCGGAACATATGTTGTCTCATTCTGCTGTGTCTGGTTATGGATTGTAAAATTATGCGTTTGTCACGTAGGACGTAATCATCTTCTTTTTTGAAGTAACGTCTGTATTATATAAGATAAGAGATAGCTTATAATAGGCGTCCTTTTTTTCTGGTAATTGGGATTTGAGCTGGTCTTATTGGGTTTGTAAACGAATTTCCACAGAATGCTGAAGATTAATTTTTTTTTTATTTCATAACCCTCCCAGTTTATTAATGCATTAAAAAAAATAATTGCCCACTTAGACAATATCTTCTGGCCATTACCTCCCTTATACTAAACGTTAGCGCTGAGTCAGCTCTCAGTTTGCATGTTGAGAAGGTAATGGGTACAACAGGCTTCTCGTTGAAATCACTGGGAACAAAATGTTATAAATTATTTGAATTAAAAAAAGACTTACAATAGCGGTACAGTTAAAGCAATGTTAGGCCTATTATTTTTCGCATATTTTTTAAAAAATAAACTGCTTCTTGTATCTAAGGCCACCGACAGACCCACCTGGTACCGACCACCCTCTTTCAACTTATATTTACTAATGATTTAATTTGATATTTGAGTGGGTGCGGCCTACTATACAAATGAGTTCAATTATCAACAAGTAGCTTATATTATATAGATATTCAACTAATTTTGTTCACAAACTTTGATTTCTGCATTAACATTGCACCGTTCCCCTACTCCAAGAGTTAAGGTTGGGAGGGCAGTTGATGCAATTGCCTCACCCACCCCCACCACATCGACCAACATACCGGAAGGAGAGAGCCATAACATAAAAATTATATTACATAGATAGTCCACTAGTTGTTTTTTCACAGACTATGATTTCTACAATAAAATTTGACCCCCCCCCCCTACACACACACTCAAATTGGCTGACATACTAAAGGGAGGGTGGACATAATCTAAAAAATTGGTTAAAATATAACAATTAGTATATATTTTGACCTAGGTAAAGAATTCTTATACAAATAGTGTGATTTCTCTCCTAAAATTCGCCCACCTTTCCCCACTGGGGGGGGGGGGGGGTCGGACGAGTAAGGGGTGGGGTGCGATCGCCCCCGGATCCGCCTGTGTGACGAGACCATTTCCCTCGTTATTTCCCTCGTTATACTTAGATCCAACAAATTGGAGAAAATATTTTCTTGAATAGAACTAGATCAATACATTGAAGAGTAACTGCAAGGAATGGGAGAAAAAACAGTCATAAAATGTCATTTTCGAAAAGGATATTCTCCTGTACAATTTATTGTCAACTTTTTTTTTGCCATATCCTAAACGGTAAATCGCTGGATATACATTCATAAAATGGTGACTTTGTTGTTAATGGCATATACTTTTGAGTGCCTTATCTCTATGTTTCTTCTTCTCTCTCTTTCTCTCTCACTCTCTCTTTCTCTCTCACTCTCTTTCGCGTAGCCCATTCCATTCTCTGATTCTATAGGACTATAAATCAAGCAGACAACTCGTGAGAAAATGGCCATGAAATCAGCCGCCAAACAATCAAACTTGTAATGAGGAGCCAGACTGACCTATATTGAAATCTAGGACAGAATCGTCCCTATACTTTCATTCAAGCAACTGCACTATAGAAATAGAGAGTGATAAGAGGGAGAGGGGTGGGCAAGAGGAGGGGGGTGAGAGGAGACAGAAGGGGGGGGGGAAGAATGAGAGAACGAGATATTCAATTCAGTTTTTAATTACAGTTAACGTTTGGTGAGTTCTTAATGTGAAAAATTCGAATGAAAGCCTAGAAACTTTCCCCAGAATTTGAGCTCAGGTTCTTAGGTGTGGCAGCCAAGTACTTCACTGGGTTTTATAATTTGACCATCCTTCTTTTTAGGACACCTACAATTTGGCTAAAAGTCAACAAAGGAAATGTAACTCTTGTCTGACCTCCCCTCGTCTAAGTTTGTTTCGTTTTCTAAGTTTTCAATTCTTGTTTTTTTAATTTTATTTTGTAATACTTTGTAACATGCCAGGAAAATTGATGGTTCTTTTACTGACGCTCTACTGTAGTGATACCACTGATACACATTCATCCAGGTAGAAATAGTGGCGTGTCGAAGTGAGGAGGTGTAATACACTAGCTCCAGCTGGAATAACCTGCCCATTGTGCAGCTGAACATTTCGAGATGACATTGGTCTCTGCAGCCACATGAGAAGGCACAGAACAAAATGTGGAAAGCCCTCAGCTCACTGGATGAAAAAGTGGTCATTATCGAACCACGATGGACGAACTATAACTATATTAATGGTCGAAAAATGCATTTTATTATGTATACAACTGTATATTAAATTTAATCACTATAAAATAACTGTAATCACTCTATGCAACTACTGTACAGTATTTGTCAAAGTGAAACCTTAACTGCAATTTATCATTGAAAGACTACTTCCGTCTGAATGCGCTTCATTCTAAATCAACGTATATTTGTTATAGTTCAATATGAAGTCTTTTGAAGAGTGAAGAGTATGGACTTACCTTCGGGTAAAGTTGGCTATCTGTCATGTCAATCAGACAATACTTTATGCAAAGCAGTATTTTACAAGAACACAGCTTTTTATAACTCAGATGTTATCACTTTTAGAATTTTTATATGTAATTAGTTTTTTGTTTTGTTGTAAAATGAAAAAAATATTAATAAAAGATGCTTTTGTAGCAGAATAGATAAACACTTCTAGATAGGATTTTTAAAAAATATTTACAAAATAGTGGTATTGTTTCATCTTTTTTCATTAACATAGTCTTAGTTGAGCTAAACACTACTTTCAATCCTTTATTCCTGGTTAATTTCGTTTGTTGTGATCACACCTCACCTCACCTAAACCCATAGTCTGTTGGAGGATTAGGGCACCATACAAGATCTGTTGACCGTCTTTTTCCATTCCTTTCTGTCTTTTGCCTTGGATAGAATCTATTTCAATGACAGACTCGTCAATTCTTGTTTGTATCTTTCCATCGCTTTCTATGTCTGCCTCTTCTTCTTTTCCAGGTACTGTTCCCTGAAGGAAGGTTTTAGTGATCTCTGAGGATCTTGTGATATGGCCATAGAGCTTTAGTTTATGTGGGGTTTTTTTTATAGTAGTTAGCAGGTCGTGGGGTACAATGGTACAATCGCTGTAGATCTTTTTTTCTAATCTCTTCGTTTGTGATGTGCGTGATACCTAGGATCTTTCTGTAGCATCTCAATAACATTGCTAGGATCCTCCTCTCTTGTCATTTGTTTAAGAATGTAGCCATGACCAGGAAGCGCACCAATCTGATTTATGTGTCGAAGGCAAAGCCTTTCTCTTTTCATATAGTTTTGAGTTTGGCAAGTGCTGCTGTCGACTGTGCCGTGGCTGGCCAGTAGTTCAGGTTTGGTTCCTTCATCTGAGACAGTACCTCCGAAGTGTTTAAAACCTCTGACACTGTCAGTTTTTCACCTCCTAATACTTCTTTTCAAGCCCTTTTGGCTATTGGTCATAATTTGTGAGAACACATTCTAAATGTATGATTTGCTTAGGTATTAATTTATAAACGTTTCTTTTGAAGGTTTCTGTATGGACTTAAAGCACATGACAAACTTGAGAAGCATATACAAGCGACTACCAGTCATCTATTTTTAGAAACAAGCCTATTTCATTTAACAATCGAATCCTTTTACAAGACCTTATTTCTTTTATCTCTTTTAATCGATCATCTGTTTAAAGTACACTCTAGCCGCAGAAGGAAAAGTAGAGATGAGTGATGTCATATGAAAGTTCTTTTAATTACATACTTTGTTAAATCTATAGCGCCACTAACATTTTGAGTTTTTGTTTTGAACTTATATCAGCTCACAGCGCCTGGTAAAAAGTTTGAACATGTTATTTTTCCGACTCCCTTCCTCGGATAAAGTTCAAACTTTGCACTTCAGTGGTGAAACAATTCACGAATCAATAAAAAAAAAAGTAATCAGTCAATTAATAATGGCAATTAATTATTGTGTTTGATACATAAATAAGAAAATAACTTCTACATTATTGAAAGAAATAGTTGTATTATAAGCTTTTTTTTTATTTTATATATTTTTCTTGTTAACGAATCATTTTAGTTATCGTGATGTAGAAGAATAAATACTACAGCTAGCGTTAGTGCATTAGAGAACATAGAGAAGGAAGAATACTAATGTACAAAATATCTTAGTCGTAGCGTCTTGTCATCAACGTCATATAACGTCCTATGTTCGAACTGGAAGTTATTCTCCTTATTACTTACATCTGACGTATCTGTCGTTCAAGGTTAGCTATTGTAAGACTGGGACTCTAAAAATAGAGCCTTGTTGTTTACGAAAAGACGCTTTATTGAACTTGCCCACCACACTTGCTAGTAAACATTGTTTTGCTAATACTATTCTAGCGGCTCTCTAATGTCAACCCAATGTTGACATGTGTAATAATGTTTTGCTAGATTATCTCTCCCACTCAATCACTTCAGGTTAAAGGCTCGGGCATGTTTGCTTTATAACTCCAGGGGAAATTACTCTCGCGACTCTCAATTAATGCAGCAGAAGTCAGCGCCGCTTATCAAATATTTGAAAATTGTTCACCTTGTGTAAACTGACCTAGATATTATCCACGTTGTCATAAATTGTGATGAGTTCAATGGTTCTCAAAGAATTGCACCAGTCTCAACTAAACGCAATATAATCTAGTGTTGGCAGGTATGAGCTTCTTGGAGGGAACCTCGTCTAACTTTGTGACGTTATATGGTGATGAACTTTGACCTTACCTCTCGTCTCATGCACACCCAAAGGGGAGGGCAGATAGGAGGAAAAAGCCGTACAAAGGAGGACAAAAAAGACGGATATATTAAGAAAAAAAAATTATGCAAACAATTTATTTGATAAAGCATGTCAGTAAATTATTAGGTTATAAAACTGTCATAAGTAGTAACATATCAACCAGACGAAACGACATTATTGTGCAAACATGTGCATGGTAAATTTTTTTTTCCAATTTCGGTCTACTTTCTGAGAAAAATATCTTTGTCTGAGTTAATATGTGTTTTCTTTTTCTGAGTTAATATGCGTTTTCTTTTTTTTTTTGAGTTAATATGCGTTTTCTTTTTCTGAGCTAATATGCGTTTTCTTTTTTTTTTCTCTGTGCGTTGATGAGCTAAAACTATCTTCCATACAAGTAAAATAACACGATTACTTTCTTAAGAACAAAGCTTATATTGAGTGAAATTGTGTCCATTATTTTGAATTAATCATGTAATTAATTTTTAATAGATCTAGACTAACAATAATACATTTGTTGGTTTTGTTCTTAGCATTTAAGATGACCACAACATGCTCAGTGCGCTATCAACAAATTACATTTGTGGACATTTGGGGGAAGGGGGGTGAAGGTTTGCGTTCTGCCTTTTCAAAAACTATTGCGAAAACAAAAAGTTGCTCCAGTCTGAACTTGAGATTTCGAGCCTCCATAATGGAAGGCCGACGTGTTAGCCACTGAGCTGTTCAACTACTTATAAAAATGAAAACAAAATGCGCTGCACTAGGTTTATTTCCCATGACCTTAATGTATTTTCTGCATAAAACAAAACAAAATTATTTAATTATGTCTTTTTGATTAACGAATCGGTAGTTGTTGTTTTTTGCAATTGAATTCAAGTGTTGTCAACAACAATTAATAATTGTGCAAAGTTTCAACTTGATCAGAGAATGGGAAGTGGGATAAAGAACGTGTAAAAGATTCTACCCAGACAATCAGAATCTTATATAAGCTTTGTAAAAAAAAATCTCAATAATCTTACAGAGCTCTGAGTAACAAATTTTATATGAACATCCTTGACAGTTCACAGTGGACGTAGTCCAAAAAATATAGTCATCTTTCTGTCCCACAAAATAATTTCATTTCATTCATAAGGTATAACATATTTATAAACATGGCCTCTCGATCACGTGACCCACAAGTGACAGTTTGCATGTTCCCTCCAATAGCATTTTACTTCTTTCTGAAAGTAAAGCTTTGCATTCATAAACATTTGTAAGCCGATGTCTTCATACTGTTACGTATTTCTGATTTTCTGGCTAAATGTACTAGGCACACAAATAAAAGAAACACTGCAAAGAACTTGACGACTCAACTTTCAGCTTTAAATAACTTTATTGAATTATAACTATAACAATTCGTCACTGTAACATGTAGCGTATACGTCTTACATCGACTGTATCGACTGTAACGGCTCAAGTCCACTCTCTTCTACTGTCTCGCACAGTAGAGAACAGTATCGACGACTGTACTGACCCTTTTCACATGAACATCTCTGGTTTATAAAGAGTCCCTAATCGCTTGTCTATTGTTGCAAAAACACTGCTAGTACCCTCTGGAACAACATGGGAGGAAACATCACATCCTGTTGTTGTTTATACATGTCGATTCCAGAGGATGCCTGCTGCAGTGTCATCTCGCCGAGGTCACACGTAGTGACCTCTAACTGTCACTGTTCATTTGTCACAATGCCCCCCTTCGTAAATCTGTTCGTCCTCTGGAACAACACTTGAGGCACGTCCCATCCTGTCTTTGTTTACATGCATAGATTCCAGATAACACTCGGTGCTGTGTCATCTCGCCGGGGTCACACATAGTGACCTCTACCTGTCACTGTTCATTCGTAACACTGCCCCCTTCTTAGATCTGTTCGTCCCGAACAGATTCTATTTCACCACGGTACTGATGGAGTCGGTCAACGTGGACAACCTTCAGCTTGGACCGTGGACTTTTCTGTATCCGGTAGACCACGTCGTTTATTCTTTTTGCGACACGGTATGGACCTTCCCAGTCTCTTTGGAGTTTCGGGGATCTGCCTTTTCGTCTCTGTGGGTTATAGAGCCACACTAGATCATTCTCATGGAACCCCGACGTATTGGCCCGTTTGTCATACCTCGTTTTCATCAGGTCACTGTTGGTCTTGATGTTTCTGCGGGCCAATACATGAGCATTCTCCAATCGTCTTCGGAGATTGGTGACATATTCAGTTGAAGACACTGGCGTATCTCTCGGAATCCCAAATAACAGGTCACATGGTAGACGAAGCTCACGACCAAATAACATCTTCGCTGGGGTATATCCTGTGGTGCTATGAACGGATCCTCTGTATGACATGAGGAACATGGGGATATGGCTGTCCCAGTCGTCTTGTCGGTCATCAGTAACCTTAGACAGATGTTGTTCTAGGGTTCTGTTGAATCGCTCCACCATCCCATCAGATTGCGGATGGAGAGCTGTCGTGTGAGTCTTTTCGATGCCAAGTGTCTTGCACATCTCCTGGAAAACTTTGGACTCGAAGTTCCTGCCCTGGTCAGAGTGCAACTCATTAGGTACACCAAAGCGACTGATCCAGTTATCCACGAGTGTTTCGGCCACTGTGATAGCTTCTTGATTTGGTATGGCATAAGCTTCTGGCCATTTGCTGAAATAGTCCATGACTACCAAGATGTATTTGTTTCCTTTCTTGGTTTCAGGAAATGGGCCTGCTACATCTATTGCGATCCTCTCGAATGGAACACCAACATTATACTGTTGCAAAAGACCCCTAGTTTTGCGTCGAGGGCCTTTTGCTGCCGCACATATGTCGCACCTTCGACACCATTCCTCTACATCCTCTCTATATCTGAACCAGTAGAACCGCTGACGAACCTTTTCCAGAGTCTTATTGACACCAAGATGAGATCCGCTAGCGCCATTATGCATCTCTTTCAGTACTTCAGCAACTCTCACCTTCGGTAACATCAGCTGAAGGCGATTGGATGTTCCATCAGCAGATTCCCAAACTCTTTTGATGACACCATTGACCAACGTCAGCGAGTCCCACTGAGCCCAGTACGCCTTGGTGGCTACCCCCTTCTCAGAGATGTCTTTCCAATCTGGCCGTTGTCCATCTTCTTTCCATAGAAGAATGGGAGCCAGATCTTCATCTTGCATTTGGTCCTCTCGAATCCTTTTATCACACCAGGGTCCGGAAACATCTACTCCGAGCCGAAGACAATTGACAGCTACCTCCTTTTCTTCAGCCCTCTTGCAGTGCTTACATTCTGCTTTGCAGGGTCGTCAGCATTTTGGTGAATTTGCCCTTTTCGATGCTTAGTTTCAAATTCATAGGTTTGAAGACGTTCGATCCACCTTGCCACCTGACCTTCAGGGCTCTTAAACGAAAGCAACCATTGCAGAGCTGCGTGATCTGACCTTAAGATAAATTTCTGCCCGTATAGGTACTTGTGGAAATGTTTTATTGCATCCACAGCAGCCAGCAATTCACGTCTCGTCACACAGTAGTTCCTTTCAACTCTCGATAGGCTTCGACTGAAGTATGCGATGACTCGTTCAGTTTCATCCACCTTTTGGGACAAGACTGCGCCTATTCCAGTGTTGCTTGCATCTGTGTCGAGTATGAATGTCTTCCCTGGAATGGGGTAGGCCAATACTGGTGATGAGGATAGTGTGTTTTTCAGCCTCTCGAAAGCTTCTTGACATTCAGATGTCCAAATAAATGGCCTCTTTTGCTCTGTCAGTTGATGAAGGACCTTACAGATGTTTGAGAAATTTGGCACGAAACGTCGGTAGTATGTACAGAGTCCCAAGAAACTTCTCAGCTCATGGATATTACTTGGCGTAGGCCATCGTTTCACTGCCTCAACTTTGTCAGGGTCAGTGCTGACTCCGTCATTTGACACAATGTGACCAAGGTACTTAACATTTTTCCTGAATAAGGAACACTTCTTTGGGCTGAGTCTCATTCCCGCACTTCTTATCCGTTGAAATACTTCCTTCAGATTTGCAAGGTGCTCTTCAAACGTTTTGCCAATGACAATAATGTCATCAAGGTAAACAAGGCATGTAGTCCAATGAAGTCCTCGTAAAACCCTCTCCATCAATCGTTCAAAGGTGGCTGGTGCGTTGCAGAGACCGAATGGCATCACAGTAAATTGCCAGAGGCCATTGCCAGCAGAGAAGGCGGTTTTCTCTCTATCATTGGGATGCATTTCAACTTGCCAATACCCACTCTTTAGGTCGAGAGTAGAAAATACCTGGGACCCTGCAAGCGTGTCCAAAGTATCGTCGATTCTAGGAAGTGGATAACTATCTTTATGTGTGACTTCATTCAGAGCTCTGTAATCTACACAAAATCGCATAGATCCATCCTTCTTCTTTACTAAGACAATAGGCGAACACCAAGGACTATTTGAGGGCTCAATGATTCCTTGCTGCGTCATGCCCTCTATCATGTCCATAGCTTCTTGTTGCTTTGCTAGCGGCAAGCGACGTGGTGGCTGTCGAATCGGTCTGGTGTTTCCAGTGTCTATTCGATGTTGTACCATGTTTGTCCGTCCGCAGTCTGTTTCATCAGATGGCAGAATATCTTCAAACTCAATGATCAACTGTTCCGCTTTGCTGAACTGCTCATCTGATAAATTCACTTTCATTTCTGTCAGGAGCTTGGTAATTTGTGGATTGAAAGGTTTGGTGGAATTAACGATCGTGATATCATTATTACAGTTTCTTATCAGGTCAAGAGTATTACATATTGCGATGGGGCTGTCTTTCTCTAGATGTCTCTCCTGTAGGCCGAGGTTCATGATTCTGACGGGCACCTTTTGATCTTTTCCGACAAGGACCAATGTTTTTCCTACTGCCATTCCGCTGTTGTCATTTTCAATGCCTTCCACTATCGCCGTCATCGTTGCAGTTTGACCATGCTCTAACTTTCCCCAGATAATTGCTTCAGACTGAGCTGGCAAACTTGTATCTTCTGTTAAAAGGATTCTTCTTATTTGACCATTCTCTTCATCTTCATCCCCGAGCAAGGTAATCTCAACATCACCACATTTCAAAGTACCACCTCCGATGTTCAGAGAGAATTCACATTTCTGCATAAAATCGAGCCCAATAATACAGTCATCCGTAATGTTAGCGATCAGAAATTCATGTATAAATGACTGATGCCCGAGCTCAAAGTTTATATTTGTCAGTCCATGTATAGGCATCATCTCTCCACTGGCCGTCTTCAAGGAGTAAGAGTTCACTCTCTTGATTTCGTTCTTTTTGACAATGTCTGGACGAATGACTGAACGTGAGGCACCAGTATCTAGAAGAAAACGGTAATTTCGAGATCCAATTCTACCATTGATGTACAGACTTTTATTCTTCCCTAACACAGCGACTGGAATTATAGTTGCAGGGGCTGTCATGTTCTTGATCGCCGATTTTTGCCCCATAAAACCGGCGAAAGTTAGTTTCCCTGGTAGACATGAGCACCTGACCTTGCATCTGTCTCCGGTCTGTGCTGATACTCTGTTTGTCGGGGAAATCTTCTCGTGCAGTTCCTTTGTAGATGGCCAGGTTCTCCACAATTCCAACAACGTACACTGGTTCTATTCTGTCCTTCTTGCTTCTTATTTGGTCTGCGTTCTTCTAGCACTTCAGTTACCCTTCTGAGAAGTTGTGTAAGATCTTCTTCTTGGACTTCCAGCATACGCCCATGATGGATATTCTTAGAGGCGTCTTTGGCGGCTTCATAGGAAAGGGCGTAGACCAGAGCTTCGCTGGATTTGCGCTTACCACTGATTCTTATTGCCTTCTTCAGTTCTGGATCTCGAATAGCATCAATGAATGCATCAGTGATAATGACGTCCAGAAAGTCTTGTGCTGCTGTTGGATATGCCAAATGAGCAAGACGTTCTATGTCCGCCTCTAGCTCTTGCAAGGTTTCACCGGAGCGTTGTTGTCGGGTTTTCAACTGAACTCTATAAACTTCTTGTAAATGTTCGTCTCCGTAACGGAGCTCCATAGCCTTAACAATGGCAGCGTAATCTTGTTGATTTGTTATTGACTGAAGCAGTTCTGCTGCCTTCCCTCTTAAAGCTAACACCAGAGCAGTCGCTTTCTCTTCTTCAGTGTTCCAGTTATTAACCTTGGCCGCTGCCTCAAACTGTCTTTTGTAAACAGTCCATGAGATGGATCCATCAAACACAGGCGGCTTTATCTTCCCAGAGATTTCGGGCACTAATGTTTTTGTTCTAGTACCCCGTTCCTTACTCAGTTGTTCTTGGACATGAGTCCTTATCTCTTCCATTTCTTTTTCCACAGTGTTGACTCTCTGGTCAATCTTCTCGTTCATAGAGCTCATCTGTTCATTTACTTTTTCATTCATGGCGTTTATTTTCTTGAGGCTCTCCTTCATTAAGTCCATCTGGCCCTGCATGTTACTCAGGATCTCTGTCATATCTGGGTTTAATTCAAATATGTATTCATCTGGATCTTGATCTTCCTCAATAAGGGCCTGTCTTAGGCGTTCTGTTAGTGTTTCTTTGTTACCATTGAGCTGCAGACCTCTCTCACGAAGTTCTTGCCTTAATTCTTTGACCAACAGCTGGTTAAGTAGTTTCCTCGAAGACATTTCAGCCAGAAAACATCCCACTTCTGACACCAATTGTTACGTATTTCTGATTTTCTGGCTAAATGTACTAGGCACACAAATAAAAGAAACACTGCAAAGAACTTGACGACTCAACTTTCAGCTTTAAATAACTTTATTGAATTATAACTATAACAATTCGTCACTGTAACATGTAGCGTATACGTCTTACATCGACTGTATCGACTGTAACGGCTCAAGTCCACTCTCTTCTACTGTCTCGCACAGTAGAGAACAGTATCGACGACTGTACTGACCCTTTTCACATGAACATCTCTGGTTTATAAAGAGTCCCTAATCGCTTGTCTATTGTTGCAAAAACACTGCTAGTACCCTCTGGAACAACATGGGAGGAAACATCACATCCTGTTGTTGTTTATACATGTCGATTCCAGAGGATGCCTGCTGCAGTGTCATCTCGCCGAGGTCACACGTAGTGACCTCTAACTGTCACTGTTCATTTGTCACAATGCCCCCTTCGTAAATCTGTTCGTCCTCTGGAACAACACTTGAGGCACGTCCCATCCTGTCTTTGTTTACATGCATAGATTCCAGATAACACTCGGTGCTGTGTCATCTCGCCGGGGTCACACATAGTGACCTCTACCTGTCACTGTTCATTCGTAACAATACTTAGTGAATTCATTCACACAAGAAATATCTTCTGAACACATGTTGAGTTCATCATGTATGCTGTGTTTTAAGAGGCATTTAGAATTTCATAAGCTCTAAATTAAATATGAGAGATTTTCGCTTCTGAGACCAATCCATATAGAGCAAGCTGTTCGTTGTATCCGGTGTAAAGATAATGGAAGTATCGACAAACGAAGTATTTCAATAAACCAAAGTCTTATGTTTGTGCAACTTTTCAGCACTGCAGAATCAAATTTCTAAAAAGCTCTTTAGCTTGTAAAACAAATCAGTTTTTATAAGATGGTATCCTGGTTGTGTGGTGTGGGCCCTGGAATGTCGTCTCGATGGTGTTGTGTTCGAGTCCCGCCGTCGTGCGGGAAGTTCGGACTAGGATGTATTCATCTTCAATTTTGAAGTCACCTTCGAAATATGGAAAACAGGAATCTCTCGATAGGGCGTCCTTCAATTATTTTTTTTTTCAAAATCTTTCCTTATCCTTTTTTTCATTTTCTTGAGTTTTTTCTTTAGGTTTCGTTATATCGTCATATTTTTCTGTAAGGATTAGTCGTTCTTTTTCTCTCTTACTGTATTACATTGTTTAAAAAACGCCAACAGGATCGTACAGATCAAACTGTACACAAAGAAAAAATTACTGTGACTAACATTTAGCGTGAAAATCTGCTATTGGCTATTTCAACGTGGACTGAGATGCTGGTGCTATCATCTGTTTCTAAATGTTATCAGTCAAGAGAGAGGCTTTCGTTGTCTTTCAGTTGACTCAAGTAGTCCCTCTCTGTGTGTAGCCTAATCAATACGCACTTTTAGTAAAAGCTTGAATGGGACGTAGTGTTAAGGCTGCACCAGAAAGGTTGCGCCCCTTCATGTAGATCTACGTCTCCTTTGATCGCATGGTGCAGTTCCGTGCAGTACCGTGGCAATGTTTAAGTGAAGTCGTCCAGGGTGCTCTAGGGGAGGGCGCCACAGATATCGCTAAGATCGGTGACATTGTTATTATGATGATTTTCATCAGCTTATTTTTTAATCTTGTTAAAAATCAGGGGAAACTGGCAAATGGCGGGTGTGCCGATGCCTAAATGGGTATACATGCTCAATTTTGTAAAAAAAACAACAACAACACTTTACCCAGATAACCCCCTGCCACCCCACCCCCACTAGTCGATTCGGATTTTTAATGTCTAGGTTTAGGCCGTACATGTCAAGCGAGTGAAACAATGGGGCTCTCACTAAACAATGAAACATTCCAAGCAATAGAAAAACAACTAACATTAAGAATGACATTCCTGGAATGACATGTGTCTGCTAATCTTCCCCATCGAACGGCATCTGCAAGGAGTTGGATTGACACTAGGTGCTGGGATGATACCTCATTAGCTCGAGTTAGGTCATTAGCTCGAGTTAACTCATTAGCTCGAGTTAACTCATTAGCTCGAGTTAGGTCATTAGCTCGAGTTAGGTCATTAGCTCGAGATAGAAAGTTTATTGGACAACTATATGGCGCGACACACATATGTGTGCTTATGTGTTTAGGCTGACCCTTAACTGCCACCGTCACCTATCTTTCATCAACTCACATTTTTTAAACAGGAAAATTGTTATAGCTTTTCAACATCGGTAAGTCTAGTTTAGAGTTTCATTAGACTAGTTTAGAGCTCACTTAATTTTGATTGAAATTAAAGGTTCTAGCTACCAACCTTTAGGGGTTACGACCTGTTTATAAAGAGGCAAAAACAAAATAAAAGATTAACGACCCATTTTATGTTATAGATCATGGAATCTAACTTTCAATCATAATAATATTTTGTAATGAGCTCCTAATAAACTATATTTTGAAATGCACTGTATCCTAATTTGAAGTTTTGACTAGACTAGGTTATGTCTCCTAAGCAAAATTTAAAATCTTGTTAGATGTCAGAGGTGAAGAGTCATTCCACTGTATCTGAATGTGGGTTTTACACAATTTCTTACGGATAAAAAAAAACATTATTTTACCACGCACTTGAAGCTGGATTAATGTATTATATGCACTCCAAGCGGCTCGGGTCTTTTCGGGCGTAAAAAGTTAGTCCATAATTCAGTTTTTTAATTAACCGAGAAAGTTTTGCGCTCAGGAGATACAAAAAAAAAAAAAAAAAGAACAACCTAGACAACCCTGTCACACCTGGATGCCCCTGACGAGTCTCCTGGAGCGGTATTGACATAACAACAAAGGCCCCCAGTGTCCGTGGTACCTTCACAGACTAGAGGTGAATCTTTAGGTGCCTAGCTTCGCTGAGCAGTGTCGTCAATATGTTGTCGACTTTTTCCGAGTCGATTTCTTTTCTTCCTTATTATTTCTTATGCGTGAAGAGAACATGGCCGAAGAATTAGATTTGTTTGACTGGCGCAATGGTTCTCAAGTCGTTTTCCCTAGACACGATATACAGCTATGTCTTCGAGTTAAAACGCATACATTTTGTAGATTACGAGAACTGACAGGTGAAATAAAGTTTTTCTGTTTAATTTCCTCGTAGTTTTTAATTAAAATTTTGTGAACATCTCTATGACCTCCACGATAACAGAAAGTGAACAGCGGTGATCAATCACACGTGAATGATTGACATCTGATTGACATCCACGGTTAAGTTATTAGCTCGTCCGAGTAGAAGAATGTCTTCAGTGAAATTTCTTTTGGAGAAGTAAAGGTCGATAGGTCAGGGCAAGCTCAAGATCTATAACTTGAATGAATAAGTTCATAGTGACTACGAGACTCTTGAGGTTGTCTTTTCAGTGCACTAGTCGCAAGCTCATGTCACGTGCCTTTTTTTTTCTCAATGAAATAAGCTAAAACGATACGGTATTCAAAAGTTAAATATATGGATAATTTAGATCAGTTGTGCCCATCTGTTATCAACATGAGATACATGTATGTTTCCGAAATGCTTTCGCCGTGGGGCAAACGGGCTAGTGATATTTTTCTCAGCGAAACACATCAAATTCTAAATCTCTATTAAAATCGTAAGAGCCGTTTTTTTTTTAGATTAATGTCATGCTGCTTCCTGGTTCCAGGTTCCATGAAATTCTGACTTGAAAAGAGGTATTGTAAAAAAAAATGTGCAATTTTTTTAAACCAAAAAAAAAAAAAAGGTTTATTTTATTCACAATATCTTCAACTGACTGAAAAAGTGATGCTATGCAATGCATTTCATACACCTCGCCGATAATATGGAAAAAAAAGGGGGGGGGGGGAGAGAACATATCTATGTCGTAGTCTCTGGTATGAATCTGACTTAATATTTATTCATCAATAAGTCAAAGCCTTTATTAATTTTTTTAAATTTTTTTTTTATATTACAATACCTATATTTAACTTGTATCTTCTTGAAAACTAAAGCCTTCTGTGTTGGCTCAAAAATCTGGGTGGACACGGATCTTGAAAATGGCTTTAACAATTTTCCTAGAAATTTGATAGTTGATGTGTATTGATGTGAAAAGAATTACTAGCTCGTTGGCCACTTGGGAAAACTCTAATTTGATCGTTTATCATTTTTTCAAAGAAAAAAATAAATTTAAAACACTTCTCTTGAGCGGCCTATCTGTCTTTTGGTAATTCCGCATTCATTCAAGAGTTTAATAAATTAATGTTCAGGAACGTTTAGCGCTTCGCCTTCTAAGTCTAGATCTAAAAGTCTATCATTGGAAAAGTATAAAGTCTAGTAGATCTATACATTCGCTTTGTGAGGCTGAGGGCAGGGTGAAAAATGTTCCATTTGTTAAAATCTCACCTTCATTAGTTGTGAAAGAAAACATTGCTCTCTAAGTTGTATAAATGAATTCGTTGTTGTTAGTTAATGTGTTTCATTACGTGCCACGACACACTTCCAATACAACATCGACAGTTGCAAGCGTGGCCTGGGTACCGTTTTTGTTGCAGTGCCCGCGTTGTAGGAATACGCTTCTATTCTTTTATGTTGCCTATACATTCAATAACATATTCAATGGTTAGCAGTGAACAACGCTATTGGCTTTACAAACATACATAGATACATTTATACAGACATACACAGATACATTTATACAGACATACACAGATACATTTATACAGACATACACAGATACATTTATACAAACATACACAGATACATTTATACAAACATACACAGATACATTTATACAAACATACACAGATACATTTATACAAACATACACAGATACATTTATACAGACATACAGATACATTTATACAGACATACACAGATACATTTATACAGACATACACAGATACATTTATACAGACATATATAAATACATTTATACAGACATACATAAATACATTTATACAGACATACACAGATACACTTATACAGACATACACAGATACATTTATACAGACATACATGGATACATTTATACAGACATACATGGATACATTTATACAGACATACACGGATACATTTATACAGACATACACGGATACATTTATACAAACATACACAGATACATTTATACAAACATACACAGATACATTTATACAAACATACACAGATACATTTATACAAACATACACAGATACATTTATACAGACATACACAGATACATTTATACAGACATACATAGTTCTACATACAGGTATAGCATACTCATTCAGCATAGTTTCATTTTGAAAATGAATTCGGTCTTATCGGATAGAAAAGGGAATATTTTATGTTGTTTTTTACCAATGCGTTATGCCCTAAAAGTTGACCATTTAGTGACTTGCCATAGGTTATAATTGCTACCTTAATAAGATCAAATAAGAAGATTGATGTAGAGCCATGTAACATACATTTTAATCGTTGTCATCGGTTCGAATCCACAAGGTGATAAACCATGCTTTAGAGTTACGTAAGTACTGGGACCGGTAGTAAATAGATTTTAAATGTTTACAGGAATGTATTCGTGCTAGCTTGCTTTAACCGTTGACCTGTATGTCCTGGAACATGACCACTGGCCTGCTAACGTTGTACATGGTTGTGAAGAACTACCATTGACCTGCTAATGTAGTACTGGGCTATGTAGAAGTACCACTAACCGCTAGCGTAATACGGATCTGTGTAGGATTACCACTAATCCGGATGATGTTAAAGCCATCTATTTCTGTGGCCCACGGTTAACGAGGGTGTCTTGTGACCAGCATAACGACCAACCGCCTTTACTTTTTCCCACATTATGCTAGGTACCCATTAGAGTTGAGTGTACCCAGAGACGGCCTAAATATCCCGAAATTCAAAATCCCAGTCTTCACCAGAATTTGAACATTCTCTGTTCGTAAGCCAAGCCCTATACCAGTCAATCACCTCTTCCTTAATAATACATGTACTAAATATTACAAATGCCAGTAGGTTACTTCTATAGTAAGAATACTGTTGAGTACAAGTGCCTTCATTTAATTACACAGCATTGTTTGGCTAGAGTCTCTGTCTAGTTTCCCATGCTGACAAAACAAAACAAAATAATGATTCCCTCACTGACATGTTGACAGTTGCTTAGTTTGTCATCGGAGTGTACAGCCGAATGACACTTTGGGAAATCCACAGCGCTCTGTATAATTGTTTATGCTGAGTTGACACTTAGCATTCAAAGTAATGAATCATCCGTGTGTAGGGTATACATTCTGTTTTGTTATAATATTAGTTGCCAAGAATGACTGGTATTTTTAGGCTAACATGGGACACAGCAAGGCCTGATGACTCTAGAAACATTTGTAAAACTTTAAATCTTATAGAATCTATTCCAAAGATTATTATTTAGAATAAAACTTTCTTCAGGAACTTTTGCTCTTGTAAACACAAAGGCCAGGTCTATCCTTGTTTCTAAAATGAACTATACATATACGGCTCTATCGTGAGTTATTTATCCCGTAGAAGTCCTAATTTTCAAAGAGTGATTTCATTACTGCATCATTTATTTCAAATCAGATTTACAAATTAGTTATGTTCTCCAAATGCTCACACTTTTTTTGTTTAAATTTATACTGCAGAATTCATGCACATATATATGAACCAATTTCAAAAATAGATTTTAAAAGAAGCTGGAGCTACGTATTTTTTATCGGATAACGCAATTATTTCATTACACATCAAGATTATCCGCAGCTCTAATATGATTACCAAAGAAGTCGACAAAGATCTTCAGTTTTTTGTTTAAATAGCAAAAACCTAGAAAAAATAAAAATCCGAATTCATGATTTTTTGTGGCTTGCAAAGCTTAGGTGCTACTTTTTATCTCGTGAAAGCGAACAGTTTAATTTAAAAAATTTAAATATACGGGCAATTTTTCATAAAGGAGAGCCCTCTTAAACAACATATAAATGTAAGGGAGATTATTACAATAATCTCGGATTCTACGCTGACTGTTGCTACGAGGTGTTCCGATGTTGTTAAGTGTATGCGACATGAGTTAGCAGCTTACGTTTCGTTCTCGTCTGCTCAAGGAAGCATTTCCAGAATCTAACGTAGAGGGCGCTCCTATCTTCACAAGGCAAACACAAGCTTTTAACTCTCCATAACGCTGACCCATATCAGCTGATTAAATCAAGGGAGTTAAACGACACAGGGGAAATCACTTTGCATGTAGGGTATTGGTACACCGATCGCTCAGGAGAAGAGAGGAACAATAATCACATACCTACACGGCTGTTTAAAAAAAAAAACAGCCAAAAAAAAAGAGATCAATGTGGATCGATAGGTACCTGTCTAATCATTCATACTTTCGTGAACTCTTGTTGTGTCTACAAGCTTACCTTTTCCACCGAACACAGAGCATGCTTTGTGCTGCTGCTGTCTGACGGGACCACGTAAAGGTCTAAGGGGACACAGGCCACACACAAAAAATAGTAGTGAATTCGATTATGGAATTGAGTTTAAGTATATCGAGTCAACTTGTAGGAGCTAAACATGTTTTTTATCTCTAGGTATAGTTCACTTCTACAGATTGTCTATAGTTTTATAAGAGTGAATTCGAACATGTGAATTCTGATGGAGCTATAAAGTGATGGGGTTGTATGCTCAAAATTTGGTTTAAATGCTATGCAAATAATGCTTAAGCAAATTTTACAGTAATATGGATATATTATCATAAAATAATTTCATAAATGTATAATCTGACACAATAAAGAAAACTTTTGACTATCTTTGTTTTAAATATTCATTTACTAGTTATTTGAACAGTAACATGTTGGCATAAATTAATCCGTCTTAAGTTCATGGATTTATTCTCAATTGAATATGTAATACATACCGATAAAGTCTCAATGGAATATGTAATACATACCGATAAAGTCAAGGGAATTGAGAACCTTTACCTTGGCTTTTATATTTTAAACGTTATTTGGTCTTTCCTAATTTATTTATTGATACCAAACGTAACTATTGTAGATGTGTCATATAATTCTTATACCATTGTAAACTGTTCATATTTATGTTTATACTAATTCCTCTCTAACCTTAGTTATGTAGTGTATCACCACTCGGATTGTATATAACTTATTATAAACTGAAGTTTCGAGAATAAAAACATGAACTTTCTCTCACAATAAATCTAGTTTGAAATATCAGTTTTTTTTCCTAAAATTTACTTGAACACTTCTAATGAGTGCCCCGAGTTAGCTGTTGAAATCCAATGGGGGTAATTAAAATCAAAGAGCGCGCTGACCCATTTCTTCCAAGCCCCTTTGACAGTGTTTCAATACATATTGATTGTACCAATGTTCATTCTAGTTGTTTGTTATTTCATTTTGTAAACAGATTTTTAGAAAAATAATTACTAAACAACTTTTTGCTTCTTTTTTTCATGCAGGAAACAGAAAGAACCCCTCGGGCTCCACCAAGAAAGAAACATCTTTTTCTTCGTTCATTCAGCGTGGATATCCCTCATACAATCTGTGACGGAAACAACAACTTTAGCGTGCGGTCAGATGACTGCGCATGTTTCTCCGCTGGGGAAACCCCTTGCCCGATTCATGAAGACATAGATTGTGATACAGCCATGGCTGACTCGGCTGCTAGGCAAGACACGGTACCACCTAAGAATCAGGATATCACGGCTGCATCGCCTGTGGTGGAAATCCCCGCTTCTGATCACCAAGGCTGGCTGTTGGACCAGCTTAGGGGTCAAAGAGTCTGGGGTTCAGTGTCTGATGGAACGCTAAGTCTGTACGAGACAGAGTCAACAAGTGTCCCTAAGAAAGCAATATCCTTGCACTCCTGCAGAGTGAAACCCATTGAATTCGTGTCCAAGCCGAACCAGAGGGAGCACAACGGCGTAGTCAGGCACTATGGCAGCAACAAAGCTTCAAAGGTAGAAAAACATCAATTTCTCATAGAAAATCGGAACAATAAACAAAATTACGTTTTCGGGGTGGCGTCTAAGCAGGAACTCGACCAATGGATAATCGCTCTGAATAATGCATCATGTGAGGATTTTGATTCTAAACTATCCGAAGACACGGGTATAAGCCTTGACTCTTCAAGTGCGTCATTTGAATCGGATTCAGTCAAGCTTCGAGTCGGCTCTGACACATCGGGAATGTCTGCAGCTCCGTCACCAAAACTTCGCCCCCATTCCATCTCCTTCTCGAATGCTCCACACGTAAAGAGAAACTCAGTAGTTGAAATCCTTAAGCGCCACCGAAGCACCCAGGGTGAAAGTGAGCAAAAAGCCCAACCTGTGAGAGTTCGACACGATGCTGAGGATACTGGTCTTGTCCGGCCGTCTCGCGATGCTGTCAGAAAGTCTAGGTCTTTTCTGAAAAATCCTTTTGACAACTTGTTTCGTCTTCGTCGTAAGAAAAGATCTTCGTCGGCAGACGACGCTTTCGAAAGGAGGCAGCAGCTATCGTCAGAAAAGACCAGAAGCAATAATCGACTTTCAGACAGTCTAGATTCAAGAGTAGATATATTTCAGAAAAGGGAAAGGCAGGACTCACAAGATAGCACATCTTCTTATTCTCCTGAGACAAGTCCGAGGTATGTGGACATAAACTACTCCAGAAGAGTCACTTCCAGTTTAAAAAGAACTGCCTCAGATTTAAAGTCAAAGTTGTTTGGAAATTCGAAGGACTGGGATTTTACTGGAGTCAAACTAAATCAACTACAGGATATAAAAGTTTCAGGATTTCTGTTGTACAGACAAGACTTCAAATATGTCAAAGTGTTCTGTGCTCTGGGCCATGGCTGGCTGTACATGTTTAAAACTGACAGGCCGGAGGATACGGCCCTGCTGTCCATCAGGCTGAATCACAGCTGCGTCCAGTATGTGGTAGAACTGGAGCGGCGCAGGAAGAGCTTGTTCGCTTTTAAGGTCAGTCAGCCTCAGTGCCCAAGCGTCTACCTCTTAGCAGATGACCAACAGTCTCTGACCAAATGGATAATGTCTTTGCAATCAGAAGCCAGTAGTATTCAGGTAATCTTTTTATGTGGATATTTAAAAACAAATAATAAATAGACTTAAAAACATTAATACGAAACTCATTACCAATCAAAAAAATAAATTAAGTTCATTAAGTAGGAACGGATTTTCACAAACCAAAACGAGGTAGTTTTTTTTTTTTTTACTTTGGTTAGACCAGTATTAGGATGTGCGTCCACAAAAATCAGTCGCAAAATCGAACCATAGTAGTTATAACAAATGAATATTGGCATTAAATCAGAGTATCATCATTAGCAGAATATCTAAATGTAGAGAAACTTCAGGGCATAAGGTTTAAAAGTAAAGTAGCAATAATAATAATTATAATAATATATGAAATGCTGAACCATAACTTACAAATACGAAAACATATAAGATACTTTAAAAAAATACACAGATAAAAGCAAATTCTAGATCTAAATTCTATTGATATGTGTGTTTATCGTAAGAAATCCTAAAAATCGTAAAAAAAAAATAAATTCTTCTAATGTATGTATTTATAGATACAGCTACCCCATCCACCCTTTTTTTTAAATAAATAAATAATAAAAACTGTAAGAGGAGAAAGCAACAGGCGGAATGATTTTTGTAGAGTTGAGTGGTCAGGTTTTGTTTCCCTCGGGAAGTTTATAGCCCCCTGGCTTCATTCTTATGCTGAATACTAGTCTCTGTAGGGACGTAACTGGAATTACGAGAGAAAAAAATCTAACTCTACATTAATCCTATCATAACACTAACCCTACTTTAGTTCTAGGACACCACGTTAAACAGTTGAAAGAGTAATTATTTAAACCTAAAGCAATGTGTCCTATAGATGTCAGCAATGTGTCCTATAGATGTCAGCAATGTGTCCTATAGATGTCAGATACATTTGTGTTTGTTTTTTTTTCCCCTCTAACAGGCTGAACAACGACTGGCCGATGAGATACGAGCAAAGAAGTCTGTACAAAAAGCCAGAGTCGCTCTGGAGATTGGAATGTCGCCGTCTGATAAAAACGTATCCAAGCAAGCAGAACTTAGACTCAAGCGTAATTCTTGCCCCACATTCAGTCTCACTGACCTCAATCAAGTTCAAGGGGATTCTCTTCGACGAACGTCCGATATATCAGGGATTATCAGTTCAGATAAAGGTACACTTCAAAAGGGAGACAAATCATTCTTGCCTTTAGAAACAAAAAAATTAACTGGATTATCTCCCGATATTTACGACGAGAACTATGCCAGTTCTCACTTTAAAATTGCTCACTTGATATCTCCTGACTCTTCAACTGTTTCAGCTTGCGTGGATGACATTAATAAAGTATCTGACACATCTGCATCCCTTGGATTAAACTCACACATAGATTTAGTAGCTGCTGAAGCAGAAACAACTCATTCAGCATCGTGGGAGTTGAAGCATCATCACAAAGTTGTGGCAGACGTTAAAAGTCGCCACGTCGCTTACTCTCCAGAAGTCAAGCATGAAAGCGAGCGTCTCTTGCAGAAGGCCGCGGCCACAGTCAGGCGGGCAGCCTCCCTAAACATTTCCGACGTCAAGCCCGCAACCCACCCTCGTAATAGTGTGTTCAAGCCACGGGTAACCTCATTTTTCACTCCTGTTCAAAAGCGTAGTCCTGGAGAAACGAATACAGACCAACTCACCTCGAGAAATCTACTGCCGAATGTGAATTTAATCCAAGACGCTACAAAAGTAGCTACAGACACTTCTACTCTCTCTGATGATCAAACTCCAAGCGGTAACATTGAGCCTCGTTATGAAACCAAAGTATCCAGGAATCCAAGCACTGACAAAGAAATTTCAAATGTTGAAGTTTCACTTTCCACGGAGAGCGACAGCTCGTTTTTGAGTGATTCAAAAAAGGAAACGAGTTCGTCGTATTCCAACCAGCCGGAAGCAGCGCCCCAGTACAGATTCGACTCCAACGTCCACGACAGCGCCCTTCAAGAGTCATGGTCGACGGACCAGAGCTTTTTGCTCGCGGTCATCAGCGACAAGCTGCGTCAGCGACGCCAACGCGAGTCACAAGACACAACTTCCCATTGTTTCAACGAAAATGTTTTGGTTGTTCACGATGACCTGCCCTTGAACTTTACTAAAAAGGTAAGCAGAGTTGTTAATAGAATTGTGTATTTTTCTGCTCTGTCAGCAGAACTGTGTATGTTCCTGCTCTGTCAGCAGAACTGTGTATGTTCCTGCTCTGTCAACAGAACTGTGTATGTTCCTGCTCTGTCAGCAGAACTGTGTATGTTCCTGCTCTGTCAGCAGAACTGTGTATGTTCCTGCTCTGTCAGCAGAACTGTGTATATTCCTGCTCTGTCAGCAGAAGTCTGTTTCTGGTCTGTAGGTAGCTACAACATTAACTGTCGTCTTGCCCTAGTCTCTACTCCATTTTATTTTATATTGTCTTTTATAATACAACATCCCAAGACACTTAACTGTGCGGCACTGTGCGCCTGATGGTCTCTACGGAAACCTGCTTATATATCGCCTCCATCAGCACATGTTTCTAAAAGAATCCAATATAAAATACTGTGAAAAAAGTTTACCCCATTTGTTAAAAAGTTTCGTACTTTAATAGAGATACAATTAGGTACTTTTTTTTCTACTTTTAGGGCCTTCCGGTTGTGGAAGGGACATTAAACATGCACTACGGTCTCCGCCATGCTCTAAGGAACGTTTATGTCAAGTTTGATCAAGATTGGTCAAACGGTTTTGATTTGTATTCGGGACATACATACATACATACACCTTTCTGCTTTATAATATAGATAAACATTTGTATAATCTTTTTAGGGGTTACATCTACACAATGAAGCTCAGTTAACACAATCACATCAAATCAATCAAATACATTGATGCATCCATTTGTAGTGTAATTTCGATTATGCCTACAATTGTATTCATTTCATTAATTAATTATTATATTAATTATTTTTTTCCATATATTCTACCCTCGTATTTAAACAACTGCCTGGTCGTGCGGTTTGCGCGCTGGACTGTCGTTCAGATAGATTTATCGATGGTCCAGGGTTCAAACCCTGCCCGCTCCCATGCCCCGTCGTCCTGCGGGAGGTTTGGACTAGGAAGTAATTATCTTCAACTTTGAAGGAACATCCGAAACATGTAAAACATTTTACAAACAAAAACTCTTCCACCAATGAAACATTAACGCAACTACCCAGGGTCACTAACAGGTCAGAGGGTCAAATCAGTGCAAAAGATAAAAACATTTTAAAGGGAAAAAAAAAAGAATCTGTCAGCCTTTTGTCATACGTCTTACAAGTACGTCACTCTTGGTTTCTCAGACTGTAACGTAAGGTGAAAACAAAAAATCACTACACAGGTCGCTGCTTGGAATGTATTTGCAGTGGCGTAGCGTGGATAGGGCGAGGAAGGCATCTGCTACATGCGCCGGAGTGTAGGGGTCATGGGGATGGGTATCGAAACTCTACAGAAATTATCCTATATTTACAAAGTTTTTATCAACTCATTCTGTCTGTTACACATTTTGAATTTTATTTCTCAATCTCGGAACAAGTTGAAACATTACATTACACTACTATTAATTCTACCTAACAAAGCGTGAATCAATTTTTAAAAATCAATTAATTACTGGTAATTAACTTTTTTTTTTCAATATCAACAAGGGAAATTAAACCTTGAGTACTAAGCGATATAACTAAATATGTGGGGTTTGTCCCCTCTGATAATTGTAAACGTTATTTCTCCCAAACCCATTCTCCGATCTAGTTTAAACTTTCCACAATTATTAAGTATACCTAAAAAAACATGAATTAATTTTAAAATTTACCGTATAGTCAATTAAATATTGGTAATTTTGTTTTGTTTGATATAAAAAAATTACATTATTGAATGATATAGTTTTTAAATATATAGTTCTTCCACTTAGATAAGCTTTTTTTTTTTAAAGTATTTTTTTCTTACTTCGAATAAGCAGCAACAGCTAACAACAGTAAAGGTCCTTTTATGTAGTTGTTGTTTTTTTTGTCTGCGAGTATCTGTCTCATGCGCCAATCAATAACCAACCAGAAAATGAAGTGTGAAAGCAATAATGTATACATCCGTGTCTTATTCCTGCTTTAACTATAAAATTATTGGTCAGTTTACGGCTGTGTATTACTTGGCACGGTGAGTTATCTTACATACAAGTTTTTTAATTATGTTGGTGAACTTCGGCGGAATTCCATAAAGATTCATAAGCCTCTGTCAATACTGTTGAAATCCAGAGGTCATGTATAGAGGAGACGCCATTCAAAGAATTATTCTATGATAATGCGTAGTGTTGCAATGTAGTCAGTACATGATTTTTTTTTCTTCCGGAAACCAGTCTGCTCTGGTCGTAGTCTTTTGTCTAAGTGATCTTTGAGGAGTTCCAGTATTAGTCAAGACCTTACTAAGTGTGGACAAGATCTTTGAGGAGTTCCAGTATTAGTCAAGACCTTACTAAGTGTGGACAAGATCTTTGAGGAGTTCCAGTATTATCTTAGTCAAGACCTTACTAAGTGTGGACAAGATCTTTGAGGAGTTCCAGTATTAGTCAAGACCTTACTAAGTGTGGACAAGATCTTTGAGGAGTTCCAGTATTAGTCAAGACCTTACTAAGTGTGGACAAGATCTTTGAGGAGTTCCAGTATTATCTTAGTCAAGACCTTACTAAGTGTGGACAAGATCTTTGAGGAGTTCCAGTATTAGTCAAGACCTTACTAAGTGTGGACAAGATCTTTGAGGAGTTCCAGTATTATCTTAGTCAAGACCTTACTAAGTGTGGACAAGATCTTTGAGGAGTTCCAGTATTAGTCAAGACCTTACTAAGTGTGGACAAGATCTTTGAGGAGTTCCAGTATTAGTCAAGACCTTACTAAGTGTGGACAAGATCTTTGAGGAGTTCCAGTATTAGTCAAGACCTTACTAAGTGTGGACAAGAACTTTGAGGAGTTCCAGTATTATCTTAGTCAAGACCTTACTAAGTGTGGACAAGATCTTTGAGGAGTTCCAGTATTAGTCAAGACCTTACTAAGTGTGGACAAGATCTTTGAGGAGTTCCAGTATTAGTCAAGACCTTACTAAGTGTGGACAAGATCTTTGAGGAGTTCCAGTATTATCTTAGTCAATACCTTACTAAGTGTGGACAAGATCTTTGAGGAGTTCCAGTATTAGTCAAGACCTTACTAAGTGTGGACAAGATCTTTGAGGAGTTCCAGTATTATCTTAGTCAAGACCTTACTAAGTGTGGACAAGATCTTTGAGGAGTTCCAGTATTAGTCAAGACCTTACTAAGTGTGGACAAGATCTTTGAGGAGTTCCAGTATTATCTTAGTCAAGACCTTACTAAGTGTGGACAAGATCTTTGAGGAGTTCCAGTATTATCTTAGTCAAGACCTTACTAAGTGTGGACAAGATCTTTGAGGAGTTCCAGTATTATCTTAGTCAAGACCTTACTAAGTGTGGACAAGATCTTATTTTCTCGTCAGTTGTTGCTTGGGTAACTTGGAAAAGGTAACTTGATGAGGTAACTTGGATAAGGTAACTTGATGATGTAACTTTGATAAAGTAACTTGATGAGGTAACTTGGATAAGGTAAGTTGGTGAGGTAGCTTGATGAGGTAACTTGGAAAAGGTAACTTGATGAGGTAACTTGGATAAGGTAACTTGATGATGTAACTTGGATAAGGTAACTTGATGAGGTAACTTGGAAAAGGTAACTTGATGATGTAACTTGGATAAGGGAACTTGGATAAGGTAACTTGGTGAGGTAACTTGATGAGGTAACTTGGATAAGGTAACTTGATGATGTAACTTGGATAAAGTAACTTGATGAGGTAACATGGATAAAGTAACTTGATGAGGTAACTTGGATAAGGTAACTTGATGATGTAACTTGGATAAAGTAACTTGATGAGGTAACATGGATAAAGTAACTTGATGAGGTAACTTGGATAAGGTAACTTGATGATGTAACTTGGATAAAGTAACTTGATGAGGTAACATGGATAAAGTAACTTGATGAGGTAACTTGGATAAGGTCGGTCGAAGCTGAAAATACTGGAATGATAAGAAGGATGAAGAAAGCTGCTCAGAGCCGAGTTCGGTGGATAAATATAGTTGCAGCTTTATATCCCCCTCCCCTGGAGGATGGAGTTACAGGAATAAGTGTAGCAAGAAAGAAGATAGATTTAAATGTTTCACAGATTTTGTATTTCAATTTGTTAATTTTTAAGGTCAGCCGAATACATCAATCAATTTAGTCTCACCCGTTTAAAGCTGCATTGATAAATGTACTTCTGTCAGAAAATGCGATTTTCACAACAGAGACATCATACTCTAGCTTTGTAACAATATGTATACGATTTGCCATCTGATTTGGTGACTATTCGTACAGAGGTGTAAATTACCGTCGAACACAATTTAGAGGTGGGGGCGTTGAAAAGACTATGTATCTATCTTTTGGTATAGGCCTGCCTTGAAATATGGGGTACAGGTCTTGGTTTCAAGGCGTACAAAGAAACACAAAAAATAAATATTTTGTTTTGATAGAATGAAAATTAAAATCACTTGATGGTGAAAAAGATAAGTCCATGCATTCGCGGTGGCTGAGTAGTTAAGCTCTTGGCTTCTGAACCTGGGGTACTGGGTTCGAATCTCAGAGAATACTGGGATTTTGAATTTCGGGATTTTTAGGGCCTCTCTGAGTTCACCCAACTCTAATGGGTACCTGACTTTAGTTGGTGAAAGTAAAGTATTAATGATAACATGAGAAAGTGAACGGATTGTCACGTTGAGGGGCCATGAAATATTATCAAGAAAAGTGGGGAAGAGAACACAGGAAGATAGAACGAAGAGAGAAGGAAACTGATAGAACGAAGAGAGAATGAAACAGAGTGAAACTGATAGAACGAAAAGAGAATGAAACTGATAGAACGAAGAGAGAATGAAACTAATAGAACGAAGAGAGAATGAAACTGATAGAACGAAGAGAGAATGAAACAGAGTGAAACTGATAGAACGAAAAGAGAATGAAACTGATAGAACGAAGAGAGAATGAAACTAATAGAACGAAGAGAGAATGAAACTGATAGAACGAAGAGAGAATGAAACAGAGAATGAAACTGATAGAACGAAGAGAGAATGAAACAGAAAATGAAACTGATAGAACGAAGAGAGAATGAAACAGAGAATGAAACTGATAGAACGAAGAGAGAATGAAACAGAGAATCAAACTGATAGAACGAAGAGAGAATGAAACAGAGAATGAAACTGATAGAACGAAGAGAGAATGAAACTGATAGAACGAAGAGAGAATGAAACAGAGAATGAAACTGATAGAACGAAGAGAGAATGAAACTGATAGAACGAAGAGAGAATTAAACTAATAGAACGAAGAGAGAATGAAACTAATAGAACGAAGAGAGAATGAAACTGATAGAACGAAGAGAGAATGAAACTGATAGAACGAAGAGAGAATGAAACAGAGTGAAACTGATAGAACGAAAAGAGAATGAAACTGATAGAACGAAGAGAGAATGAAACTAATAGAACGAAGAGAGAATGAAACTGATAGAACGAAGAGAGAATGAAACTAATAGAACGAAGAGAGAATGAAACAGAGTGAAACTGATAGAACGAAAAGAGAATGAAACTGATAGAACGAAGAGAGAATGAAACTAATAGAACGAAGAGAGAATGAAACTGATAGAACGAAGAGAGAATGAAACAGAGAATGAAACTGATAGAACGAAGAGAGAATGAAACAGAAAATGAAACTGATAGAACGAAGAGAGAATGAAACAGAGAATGAAACTGATAGAACGAAGAGAGAATGAAACAGAGAATCAAACTGATAGAACGAAGAGAGAATGAAACAGAGAATGAAACTGATAGAACGAAGAGAGAATGAAACTGATAGAACGAAGAGAGAATGAAACAGAGAATGAAACTGATAGAACGAAGAGAGAATGAAACTGATAGAACGAAGAGAGAATTAAACTAATAGAACGAAGAGAGAATGAAACTAATAGAACGAAGAGAGAATGAAACTGATAGAACGAAGAGAGAATGAAACTGATAGAACGAAGAGAGAATGAAACTGATAGAACGAAGAGAGAATGAAACTGATAGAACGAAGAGAGAATTAAACTAATAGAACGAAGAGAGAATGAAACTAATAGAACGAAGAGAGAATGAAACTAATAGAACGAAGAGAGAATGAAACTAATAGAACGAAGAGAGAATGAAACTAATAGAACGAAGAGAGAATGAAACTGATAGAACGAAGAGAGAATGAAACTGATAGAACGAAGAGAGAATTAAACTAATAGAACGAAGAGAGAATGAAACTAATAGAACGAAGAGAGAATGAAACTGATAGAACGAAGAGAGAATTAAACTAATAGAACGAAGAGAGAATGAAACTAATAGAACGAAGAGAGAATGAAACAGAGAATGAAACTGATAGAACGAAAAGAGAATGAAACTGATAGAACGAAGAGAGAATGAAACTAATAGAACGAAGAGAGAATGAAACTGATAGAACGAAGAGAGAATGAAACAGAGAATGAAACTGATAGAACGAAGAGAGAATGAAACAGAGAATGAAACTGATAGAACGAAGAGAGAATGAAACAGAGAATGAAACTGATAGAACGAAGAGAGAATGAAACAGAGAATCAAACTGATAGAACGAAGAGAGAATGAAACAGAGAATGAAACTGATAGAACGAAGAGAGAATGAAACTGATAGAACGAAGAGAGAATGAAACAGAGAATGAAACTGATAGAACGAAGAGAGAATGAAACAGAGAATGAAACTGATAGAACGAAGAGAGAATGAAACTGATAGAACGAAGAGAGAATTAAACTAATAGAACGAAGAGAGAATGAAACTAATAGAACGAAGAGAGAATGAAACTGATAGAACGAAGAGAGAATGAAACTGATAGAACGAAGAGAGAATGAAACTGATAGAACGAAGAGAGAATGAAACTAATAGAACGAAGAGAGAATTAAACTAATAGAACGAAGAGAGAATTAAACTAATAGAACGAAGAGAGAATGAAACTAATAGAACGAAGAGAGAATGAAACTAATAGAACGAAGAGAGAATGAAACTAATAGAACGAAGAGAGAATGAAACTAATAGAACGAAGAGAGAATGAAACTGATAGAACGAAGAGAGAATGAAACTGATAGAACGAAGAGAGAATTAAACTAATAGAACGAAGAGAGAATGAAACTAATAGAACGAAGAGAGAATGAAACTGATAGAACGAAGAGAGAATTAAACTAATAGAACGAAGAGAGAATGAAACTAATAGAACGAAGAGAGAATGAAACAGAGAATGAAACTGATAGAACGAAGAGAGAATGAAACAGAGAATGAAACTGATAGAACGAAGAGAAAATGAAACTGATAGAACGAAGAGAGAATGAAACTGATAGAACGAAGAGAGAATGAATGATGAAGAAAAAGAGGTTAAAAGAAGAGGAAAGAGATGTACATATATTTAAAGACAGAAAGTAAGAAAGTTTTAGAAAGAAGGAAAGAGACAGAGTGAGAAAATATGATTGGAGAGAACAGAAAGAGCGACTGGGAAAAAAAAAGAAAAACATTTAGTCTCAAATACTGATAATAGTCAATAAATAAGAAGGCGTGAAAAACAACAAAATTAACTAAACAAAACATATCGGTCTGTAATAAACAAAACATACCAGTCCGTAACAACCAAAACTTACAGGTCTGTAGCACCCAAAACATACAGGTCTGTAGCAACCAAAACATATCGGTCCGTAACAACCAAAACTTACCGGTCCGTACCAACCAAAACATACCAGTCCGTAACAATCGAAACATACCGGTCTGTAGAATCTACCAGTTTGTTGATAGTTTCTCTTGATGGGTTTCCCAACCCCACTGACCTGTATCCTGGTCGAGATAAGAGGGTCATATTCCGATGGACTTTACGCACGTGAAGCTATCTCTGATAGTAAAGTTGTCGTTTCCAGCACGCCCACAGCTCCCCGGCCTTAATGTACAACTCCTTCAGTATCGCCCCTGATGTAGTAGGCAACATTTTCAAGGGGAGAAACAAAAGCGATTGCCACATAAAAAAAAAAAACAAGAAGAGAATTTTTTTTTTTAATTTAATTGTAGCCTGATTGAACAATTTTATTTGTTTCATTGAAAACACCGAGACATCACCGTCAACAGGTTTAGGACTAAAAAACATTACTCAACAACCAATGTATGACTCAACAAACCAATGTATGACTCAACAAACCAATGTATGACTCAATAAACCAATGTATATATATATATATATGGCTCCTTTTGTCTCGAAAGGCAATGGATGCGCCCAAATGAGTCACTGGTTTTGGCTTAATCTTGAGACGGGCAATGTATGACTCAACAAACCAATGTATGACTTAACAAACAAATGTATGACTTAACAAACAAATGTAAGACTTAACAAACAAATGTAAGACTTAACAAACAAATGTATGGCTCAACAAACACAAATATGGCTCAAGTAACAAATGAATGGATTGACAAATGTTAACAAATGCATGACATATGAAACAAAATTATCTCTTAACAATGAAGACCAGGCCACATTGGCGTAGCGGGGGGGGGGGGAGGTTGGGATGGGATGGAATTTTGTGACTTTTTTTTTTTTTGCTTTAATTTTGTTTATTATATGTGAGATTTTAGAATGCAATGAAGATTAATTACTTATATTAAGTACTTATATTAATTACGTGTATAAGTTGGGGTGGGAAGAAAACAATCCCCCCCCCCCCCCCGAAAAAAAAATTAGGCTGCGACAATGTTGGTCCACCTCGCTTCAGTAAGAATGCTAACCAATGAACTTCTAAACCAGTCCTTGGACTTGAGAAATCGGCACACCGCACTAAAGGCTACTCTGCATAGAAGGCTAGTAGCGAGAGGCTAAGAAATAGAGGGAATGATGATGTCAGGACAGCAGTTCTACAGGAAGGACTCTCTCATCTGGTCTCACGTCTGTTACATCTACCCGAGACCCAACACGCATAGAAAGAAGGATAACGCGAAATAAGATCTATACTGAACTAGAAGTGAACAAATTTAAGATCTATACTGAACTAGAAGTGAACAAATTTAAGATCTATACTGAACTAGAAGTCAACAAACTTAAGATCTATACTGAACTAGAAGTCAACAAATTTAAGATCTATCCTGAACTAGAAGTCAACAAATTTAAGATCTATCCTAAACTAGGTCAACAAATTTAAGATCTATCCTGAACTAGAAGTCAACAAATTTAAGATTTATCCTGAACTAGAAGTCAACAAACTTAAGATCTATACTGAACTAGAAGTCAACAAATTTAAGATCTATCCTGAACTAGAAGTCAACAAACTTAAGATCTATCCTGAACTAGAAGTCAACAAATTTAAGATCTATCGTGAACTAGAAGTCAACAAATTTAAGATATATCCTGAACTAGAAGTCAACAAACTTAAGATCTACCCTGAACTAGAAGTCAACAAATTTAAGATCTATCCTTAACTAGAAGTCAACAAATTTAAGATCTATCCTTAACTAGAAGTCAACAAATTTAAGATTTATCCTGAACTAGAAGTCAACAAATTTAAGATCTATCCTTAACTAGAAGTCAACAAATTTAAGATCTATCCTGAACTAGAAGTCAACAAACTGCCAAATTTGACGTATTGACAAACGTAGTGGGGCATGCCTGGTGAAAGACAATTGGGAGGGTTGAGGAGAATTAGTTGTCACTGGCGGTCAGGACCGTGCCACGTGACAATACGACCTTCGTAATGTTCGTCTGCTTATATGCAATCTTGTTAGTAAACAAAAGCGAGTGGACTTCGAGACACGGCAGATTAGGACGTCTGCTAGGAGTGTGTATACTGCAATCGTGCTTGTGTTTTCTGGGTAAATATAAAGGAACACCTTTCAATTGATGTTTTTATTGCTTGTTTAAAAAAAGGCTCTTGATTTCAACAAAAAAATAGATGACAGGATAAAATGAGTTGTAGAAGAAGAAACAGGTGTTGAGACTAGAAAAATAAAAATTTAAAAAGAAACAGCAAGAAATCTTAAACAGCAATTCAGAAATAATTTTACCTGCATATTTTTTTTTATAACATTGCATCATTTGTGTGTGTGTGTGTGTGTTTGTGTGTGTGTCAAAACGTGTGTTTTCTGTATTTATAGATTGGTTTGTGAGAGATTATTATGCTAAATCTAATAACCAAACTCAGAGTACTAATTCTAAAAAGTACACTTTTATGTAAGATCTTCAAAGAATAGACGAGAAAGTAGGCCAAACTTCCAGTTCATATAATTGGATTAATACTCGAACGATAATACTACGTCTCTACCCTAACCATGCTGATGGAATGTTGCGTCCCTTTCAGTAACTCGCATAATATTGTAGATTACGCCCCTTTTATGTATATTGTGTATAGTAGGAGGAGTTATGCCCATTCATAGGGGACACTATTCTGTGAGCCAAGATTTACCTCATCATGTGATATACAGTCAGCAGACGAGGTAGAGTAATTAGTTGGTTAGTATATGTTGTGGTATTTTCTCAGATTATGTCTGCTGCTAGAGAACGATCAGAAATCCTCATTAGAAAATAAAACTCTTCAATTCTCAAAGTAGAAATCACGACGACAAGATTGAATACGGTAGAGCTTAATTCCAGTTTAAAAAAAAAATAAATTTGAAGCTAGAAACATACTTACAGAAAGGACATCGATATAATATATAAAATTCTCTCCCCTCATACAGGTTTATAATTTGAATCACGTAGAACAGGAAATAACGTGATGACTTTTCATTTCTCATTATCTCCCTTTCATTCTACACTATTCTATCTATAGCCTGAATGTTATCGAAGCAAATGTTTAATTTGTAAACATCCTGTTCACACATCTTTTGAGACCGACACTTAGTAAGGACTTTGATGATGTGGGTCTTAAGTCTAAAACATTCACCCATGCTCAAATACCTCAGCATTGTATACATTTAAGTTTATATACATTCTAATGCAACTTATTTATAGACGCATGATACAAAAACAAAGAACCATAACTAAAACTTACACAAATAAAAATATATATACAGACACATACACGCTACTTTTCCTTTTTTTGTCTAAACATTCTATTAATATGTGTCTGCTAATATTGGTATGCTAATAATATTCTGTGTTCTAAATTTACAATAAATAAGCACAATTCTTCGTACCAACTCTATCTCAAAGAAATGTTTTGTAGAGCTGTCAATGTCCAAGGACGCTACTTATCTCATCGGAACGCAAAGTTATAGAAGGCCTCAACACTAACCTGCGACGTCGCGACCTGTGGTCAATTGAGACCAATAGCCACGTCGTACAGAGGCGCGGTGGCCGAGTGGTAAAGCGCTTGGATTCGGAATCGGGGGTTCGAATCCTGTTGAAGGTTGAGATTTTTAATTTCGGGATATTTAAGCGCCTCTGAGTCCACCCTGACATTAGTTGGGGAAACGTAAAGGCGGCTGTTCGTTGTGCTGGCCACATGACACCCTTGTTAACCGTGGGCCACAGAAACATATGACCTTTACATCGTCTGCCCTATTTACTTTTACGTCGTACAGACATGTGACGCGGCAACAAGCTATTGGTCTAAACTACCCACAGGTTGTGACGTTGCCTGTCAGTGTTCAGGCCTGCTATAACGATAGGTCTTGATTCGGTCATACCTTCTTCTATCTCAGCGGTTCTCAACCTTTTTTGCTCGGCGACCCCTTATTATAATCCCCCACTCTACCGCGACCCCACCCACACAGCAATAGAAGAATAGACAATAACAATCCATATTTTCGATGGTCTTAGGTGCCCCCTGGCAAATCGTCAATCGACCTCCAAGGGGGTCGCGACCCACAGGTTGTGAACCCCTGTTCTTTCTGATCTAGACTATGTAAACTAGTATGTAGCAGCAATGGATTGTAACAACGCCACCATGGAGCGTGCTATGTTAAGGATGAGAGGGTCGCTATCGTTTCCCGGCGCGGTAAATGTTTCCCTTAGTATAATCTCTTCAAGAGGCGGCAGTTTAAAAGAATGTTTTTATGCACTGGTCTGGCCCGACTTGAAGAATGGAGTGTGACTTTTAATATAGACTAGACTAAGCAGTATTGAAGCATATCGTTTACTTCGCTGTTATCAGAAACAGGCATCAACGTGTGCGGATTATTAACACCAATAAGAGTTATAGAGGTTCGCATGAATGAATTGGGCCGATCTAGACGATATCTCCAGACTAAGGCTCTTAAATCACTCAACGTTTCTTATGTAGCATTCTTGTAGATGTGCTTATATAGAACCTATCTATATAAATTATCATTCAGGTTCCTGATCATATCGCAAGGTAGGGTATTTTCTTTTCTATTTCGGTCATCGTTTGAATTTTAAATAACTTGCATAATTTGTATATTTATCGTCTGCCTAATGTTTGTGTCTTAAATGATCTCCCCTGTAGAGTGGATGTCTAATTTTAGACATATGTCTCACTCTCATGTTTTATTCATTGCATTGTTTCTTATCGATGTGACTTCAAAACCAAAGTGTATATGCTACCGGTAGATCCTGACCTAAATATAGATGGGTTTTAACTAGATCAACTTCACTTTGACTCATTAGTATTTCCCGACTTTTGATGATTGATGATGTCCATTTATTTATTTCAGTTGCTGGTACATGTGGTCCACCAATAGTCGCTCTCTCTCTCTCCTCTCTTTCTCCTCTCTCTTCTCCTCTCTCTTTTCTCTATTTATTCTCTTTTCTCTCTCTCTCCTTGCTTCTGCTTGGTCGAGCTATAATTTCAAAATATTTGCACTCATGGAACATGATAGCTTTGCATCCTGGTAAAATACAAACTATATTTAGATCTAAATTTTTGTTCCTACCATGTGTGTGTAGTGCTCTACTCGACCTTGCATCTACATTTACATATGCCATCTAAATACTAACACTTGTTTGGTAGTAGCAATATCTTCCTATTGTAGCGCTACAGCATGCAGACCGACTAGGCAAAGCGTAAACCTAAAGTAAGAAACTCAAATACACTCGGAGAAACAAAATGCTCCTTTAACTTAGATAGAGTTTTAGTTTTTTAGTTCATTTATTTGTACTAGTCTTCATTAAATACTTTTGAATGCTGCTTGTCAAACATCTGACAAAAGTTAATATTTAATCTATCTATCTATCTATCTATCTATCTATCTATCTATCTATCTATCTATTTATCTACCTATCTAAATACCTATCTATCTATATGTCAGTCTCTGTCTGTCTGACTATCTATCAATATATATTCATCAGTCAATCTGTCTATCCTTACATCCGTCTGTCCGTCCGTCTGTCTGTCCGTCTGTCTGTAGCTAATCTATTTACATCGTTCACTTAGCAACATCTAATGAGTAGAATTAAGACTAAGCTTGTCTTTGGCCGTGGGAAAATTCGGGGCGTGTCCCGACTGTGCACCGGGAGTGGGTAAAATACGCGCCATCACGTTGAGTGAGTACACATTCCTGAGTGAGTGGCTTGTCTCTAAGCCCAGTTTATTTGTGTATGCACACACACCAGCAGACGACATCTAAAAAGTGGATAGTTTATGCAGCCTGTGTTTTGAGCAGCCCTCGTAATGGGAAAAGAAAAGCAGCTATTAGTATTGTGTCTGTCTGTCTTAAGACAAACTAGAAAAGCTATTGACAAGTTAGTTTCGTCATATTTTTATAAGTTTATGTGCAATTGCTTCTTTTTTTTTTTGTCTCAAAATAGCCATCCATTTAGTCGTTTAAGTACCAGGAATAGTGTAGTAGAGATATACTTACTTTGTTCATTTATACTCTTCGTATTGTTCTTTATCATACCTCACTTTAATCTTCTGACTCGAAGACAAGCCTTATATAAGAAATTATTTAGGTGTGTTATTTGAAATTTAACTATAAAAGTGTTTTTTTATTTCTCGCTAGCCTAATTTTATATATATACATATATATATATATATATATATATAAAGCATCTTACATCTTACCACTACTAGAAAAAAAAGGTAACTAGGAATGTCATTTTCGAGCGATTATTACTCTCCTATTATGCTGCTACATTAACCCGAATCACTATTCTTTATGCCTCAATATAATTCTACTTTTGCACCAGGGATTGACTACTTGTGATATAGCTAACACTGTGTTGAACGGTTTTCATTAACTGATACCTTTCGGTTACCATTTTATATTGTAGTGAAATAGTTTCGAGTGGGTTTTAGATCTAGTAATATCCCGCACGTTGTAACAATCAAACTCCATTTCAGGGAGAGATTCAAATCCTCTCTTGCAAAAGCCCTGGACACAAATCCTGCATTTTTGCGTAGTGCTTGTCTGAATTTGTGGTTTCCCAAACCTGTCGAGACGGTTATAACAATGAGAAAGTTCATAGTCAACAGTTCAGAAACACATTAGTACAGCGTAGTCTAAACCCAGAATGGAATTTACCTTAAGTATTGTTGGATTTACTTAGTACACAAACGGAGCTGGTCCGTGTGGAAAGAACGGATTCAATTGTTCACTAAAAGTTCTCACACTGCTTACCATAGTGTTGAAAATTCAGATCAAACTTTGTAACCAACTTATCTATCTAATATCTATATATCTATCTAAGCAATCAATCGATCGATCAATCATTCAATCGATCAATTATGTATAGGTCTTTCTGTTTGCTGGGAGCGCAGAGGTTGAGTGGTTAAGCGCTTGGCTTCCGAAGTTCCGAACCTGAGGTCCTGGTTTGAATCTCGGTGAAGACTGTGGATTTTAAATTTTTGGATTTTTTTAGGGTGTCCCTGAGTTCACCAAACTCGAATGGGTACCTGACTTTAATTGGGGAAATTAAATGCGCTTGGTCATTGTGCTGGCCATATGACACCCTGCTCGTTAACCGTTGTCCATAGAAATAACCTTAACATTATCTGACCTATAAATCGCAAGGTCTGAAATGGAATTTTTTTAATGTCCGTTTGTTCTCTTTCTTGCAAAAAGAAAAAAAAAGCAAAACAAAAGAGTTATTCTAAAGCGTTGAATTCATTCAACAAAATACATAATGCATTGATTGTTTGTCTGTATCTAAAGATAATCTACTATAACACTAGGAGAGAAGCACACAAACACAGAGAACATTATAGTTTATGTATTTCTGAAGCACATCGGTTTCCATTCATCTTCCTTCACGGTCCAGCAATGGTCTGTTTGTTACATTTTATACACGTTATTTCTCCCAAACCCATTTATTTATTGTACCATACAAAGCACGAATCAATTAAAAAAAATGCTTTGTCAATTGATTGTTGGTAATTAATTATTTTGGTTAATATAAAAAGGGAAATAATCTCTACATTATTGTGAGATATAGTAGGAAATGTGTAGTTCTTCCCTTTGTTTAAACGCTATGAATGATAGCTAACAATAGTATTATCTATCCCAACGATACAATATTCCTAATGTAATATACTCATGCGTCTTCAAACACGAAACAGTATAATTTGAGGACCTTCCAGGGCCCGTCACTGAGTCAGCATGAAGTCTCACCTACCTCCCTTTGTCCCTCTGATTCCACTGTTTGTTTTCCTTGTATGTAGGGAGAAAGTGTTACTATCTGAAAAGTGTTATTTGATTTACCACGATGTTATAGCCATCGTCGGCACACATTTCCTTACCAAAGACTTCTTAACCTATATTAGAACATGACCCGGATACTGTTTACTCTGATCTTCACCGCGACGCAGCAAGCCTTGACAAGACTTGAGGTTGTATTTTGTAAATATTACTTAAAATCCTACAATCAATCCTGTATATTATTTTTAATCATACAATGAATGCTATATATTATTTATAATCATACAATCAATCCTGTACATTTGACTAGGTTTGGGTTGAAGCGAATGATGGTATAATCGTAGACAGAGACAGGAGATGGACTAGGGCTTAGATTGCATGGGAGTGCAGGCTACTTGAAATAGTTTGCACATATATAATACTAAACGTCTTGTGAAATTGTCCTAAGTCCTAGGAGTTAGTCTAAAACTCTTAAAAACTCACGTCTATGGAATCTTGCCCCCATCTGTCTGCCTGGTCAAACTTCTGACTGGGAAAGACCCAAGAAGTTGTAAATTTTTACATCCCTATTACTGCTGGCTCGTATCCCAAAACGCCTGGAAGCGAGACCAAAGGCCAAGCACACCAGGGAAACTCCCACATATTCCTTCTATGTACCATATCGCTGTGCAGGTGTCTGACTTAAAAATTGGCGCCTTGAGGAATGACGGTGAACAGTAATATGTTTATATGGGCTTTCTTTAATCCCCGCCAGTGCAATGGACTTGGCTCTTAGGCACTTCAACAGGTGTTCTTTTTTGCTCCCCCTAATGGCCTAATGGTCTCCTCTAACGACCGTTTCCGCCCGAGCGCCACGGTCAGGCTGAGAAGCATTACACGGGTTACACTAAGCCTACAACTATCAGCCTTGCTCTATCCTCTAATTCTAGACTTATTTATGTCTTTTTTTTTATGTTTAAAGTTGTCTACCTGTTTTTGAACTCTAGAGCTCAAGCTTCCTCAAGACTAGCAACTGTGCCAGCAAAGTGCTTATGAAAATAAAAGGTTTCATATTTATCTATTATTAGTTTCAAACTTTTAAGCGACAAAGTATAAAGGGGACTAATTGAACTTATACTCCACATCTGTCAAGTACTATTTCTTTCCCTTGTTCATTACTAAACAAATTAATTAATTGCCAATAATTAATTAACTATTTGATTAATTTTTTAAAAATTGATTCTTGTTTTGTCGGGTACAAGAAATAATTGTGCAAAATTTCAACTTGATCCGAGATTGGGTGTGGGAGAAATCACGTGTACAACATTCTACCAGACAGACAAACAGACAGACAGCGTAAGTTGATTTAAGCTTTGTAAAAATAGGAAATCGTCGGACATAATAGCAGGGACATGAATGGAACTGAAGTAGGCTATATCATTTCTTTCCAAATACAATCTTGTATGTACACGCGTGCGCGCACAGACACGCACCCCTTCCATTGTTTACTTTTTCTCCAAGCTTGACATACTTTTGGGCAGAAGTGAAGAATCAATGAAGCGTGGTTCAGTAGGTTAGGGCCTTCGCCTGCCAATCCAAAGGTTCTAGAATCCTTATCTGACTTATAAATAATGAGGCTCTATTTATTTAGTCAATATCTCTTTGTCTATCGGGTATTGTGGGAATGGGTCAAAACAGTTGTTTGCTGCTCTGTAAGCAGAGCGCCATTGTGTTTTCTATTTACGAACGATCCTTGAGAAATTAAATCTTTCAGCTCCAGCCGAATCCTCCTGTTGGGCGGCGGGTGATGACAGGACAGGATTGAACTCGGGACCACCTTGACAACAGTCCAGAGCGCATACCACACGACCTGGTAGAATTCCATCCGAAACACATAAAGCCCGCTTATCGGTTAGCAGTGGGCAACTTCGATAAGTACATTTCTTACTGGCTTGACCTTGAGTCTGTTTTAACGTTTGGCGCCACAAGATCTATTTCCCTCCTATTTCTTCCGTCACTTCTTGCTGGTGTCCTAACATGGTTTTATCGGTTACTTTTCCCTATTCCTGTAATTTACCCTAAATAAAGGTGTTGTTTTCTTCCCCTAACTCTGATGTTGCTTCTGACTTAAAGATGTGCAGTTGAAAAGGAAAATTAGCATTTTAAATGTACTTATGTATAATTAAAGAATTAATGTTCTGACATGGCACAACATGAGTTATCAGCCTCTCTGTCAAGTAAAGTTAGCAAACGAGAAGTATCCTTTCTGTCACAGATCACTCTGGTTTTATCTTCTTCATAGACAACAGACTTATCTAACAGTTTTTTTTCCTTTCAATGTCAGATCTATATCAGATGTTCTTATCTAACAGTTTATTCCTTTCAATGCCAGATCAATATCTGATGTACACACCAGACGCCATTGTCTCCTGGGCCAGTAGTTCTTATTGATGCATGACATAAATGTTTAATTTTTACAAGAAATTTAAACATTTTTTTTAGTTGTCAGCAGTATAAAAGCTTTTTATGCTAGTATGTTCTAGTCAAGATTCTATTACAATAAAAGCCATCGCTTTGAGAAACCACAACCTTATAGCACTAGGTTCAGGGGTTTCACTGTTTTCAGAGTTGTTGTTAGTGTTTCTAAACACCTACAGGCGCCTTCAAAGGAAGACAAACGTGTGAACTTAGAAAAAAACTTAGGCTTACATTTTATTAAATGAAAAATATCAGTATCTATTAAAAGCTGTTAATTCACTAAATAACATTTTCAAGCGTTAGAGCTTCATCAGCGTTATAGGCCTACCAGGCAGTGCAAAATAGCAAAAAAAATCACAGATTTCCATGAGCTCTGATTAAGTTTTTTTTTTTTAACATTCTAGAATATTCGAAAACTGGTCGTGATGGTGGTTATAAGTAAATGAGATTTGAGTGAGTTAGTGTACTTCAACCAGAAGACATAAAGGATAGACTTTTACACATTTTAGCCAAATTTCTGTCGAATAGACACGACCCAAAAAGTAGGACACAGCCTCCTTTTGCCGGACGACTGGTAACCCTAGTTATTATTGTGAATATTGACAAAGTTCATTCAATACATTTGTAAGCTTTTTAAAAATGTACCACCGATGTGTAAGCTCAAGAACTAAGTGAGAGTAAAATCTGTCTGTAAAATCCCTGTCTCTTTTGTCCCCGAGCCACCAAACTTCGGAGTTTGTTTTCACTGCGTGAGTCATTGCTTCTTCCACTCAGTATACCCTTACATTCCAGTGTATGGGCTTGCCAGACAGACCGAAGACATGAAACAATGGACGCTTGTCTAGTTCAGTGCTGTTATCTCTTGCTATGTCCTGATCCCCCCATTGTAGTCTCGCCCAGTGGTTGCCATCATTTGTGATTTCAGCGTATTTCCATTTTAATGTCATAGAACAAAATAAAAAGGTTGTCTTCAATATTGTTAGAATCCTTGACTTATAAGACTGGGCAGCCCTGTGATAGACGATGCTGGAGATATACGCGAAGTGATCCTCGGACGAAGGATTGGGTAACGCCGCGAGAAAGTCGCCAAAACTTGTGTTTATTGACTGTTCCAATCGTGGGGGTTTAACGAATGTCATTCAATGAAGTCCTCCTGACAGAAGCCCGTATCAGATTTCACCTGTCAGGTATTTTCTTGGCATGTTGTTCCTATGATAATAGACACACGTCTGACACTGGAGTTATAGAAAAGGAGGTTGACCTCATGATGACCTGACCGTGAATACTGTTACACTACTTTCAAATAGTATTTTCATCGCCCTGTGCATTGGTTTTGTTGAGATTGTTAGCTACTTGCTAGCTTGTGTTATCATTATATAGACATTTCTTCATTTCATTGCGTACCAAGGACGCTTCTGTGGTGTTTAACACTCTCACGTGTCTTGTATTGGTGTAGGCTAGATGTAATAACACACTGAAGGAGGAACCTGATTGATATATAAGTTCTATGTAAGTAACACATTGAAAGATGAGCCAGGCAGGTTCGTTGCTGTATGATAAAGGTAATAGATTGAACGATGAATCTCGCAGACTTTTTCCCCCTTGTATTTGTTCAAATGACATGGTCCTAACAATGTACCTGGGGCAACTATTGAAATGTATATTGTTTACATTAATACGTCACTTATTGACGAGGAAGTCCAAACGTCTACTCGTGCAAAAGTGTGCCGATTTAAACACTCTAAATATGTCGTTGAAATGGTTAATTACTGTGACAGCTCTCGTAAATCTATAAATGGTATATTGAAACTATATAGACTAGTTTTTGACCGCTGTAGTCCAGACTTTGTCTGTTACCCTATACAATCTCCAAACTCTATAGACTAGTGTTTGACCACTGTAGTCCAGGCTTTGTCTGTTACCCTATACAATCTCCAAACTCTATAGACTAGTGTTTGACCACTGTAGTCCAGGCTTTGTCTGTCACCCTATACAATCTCCAAACTCTATAGACTAGTGTTTGACCGCTGTAGTCCAGGCTTTGTCTGTTACCCTAGTATACAATCTCCAAAAGAACTTTGTCTGTTACCCTAGTATACAATCTCCAAACTCTATAGACTAGTGTTTGACCACTGTAGTCCAGGCTTTGTCTGTCACCCTATACAATCTCCAAACTCTATAGACTAGTGTTTGACCGCTGTAGTCCAGGCTTTGTCTGTCACCCTATACAATCTCCAAACTCTATAGACTAGTGTTTGACCGCTGTAGTCCAGGCTTTGTCTGTCACCCTATACAATCTCCAAACTCTATAGACTAGTGTTTGACCACTGTAGTCCAGGCTTTGTCTGTCACCCTATACAATCTCCAAACTCTATAGACTAGTGTTTGACCGCTGTAGTCCAGGCTTTGTCTGTTACCCTAGTATACAATCTCCAAAAGAACTTTGTCTGTTACCCTAGTATACAATCTCCAAACTCTATAGACTAGTGTTTGACCACTGTAGTCCAGGCTTTGTCTGTCACCCTATACAATCTCCAAACTCTATAGACTAGTGTTTGACCGCTGTAGTCCAGGCTTTGTCTGTTACCCTAGTATACAATCTCCAAAAGAACTTTGTCTGTTACCCTAGTATACAATCTCCAAACTCTATAGACTAGTGTTTGACCACTGTAGTCCAGGCTTTGTCTGTCACCCTATACAATCTCCAAACTCTATAGACTAGTGTTTGACCGCTGTAGTCCAGGCTTTGTCTGTTACCCTAGTATACAATCTCCAAAAGAACTTTGTCTGTTACCCTAGTATACAATCTCCAAACTCTATAGACTAGTGTTTGACCACTGTAGTCCAGGCTTTGTCTGTCACCCTATACAATCTCCAAAATCTATAGACTAGTGTTTGACCGCTGTAGTCCAGGCTTTGTCTGTTACCCTAGTATACAATCTCCAAACTCTATAGACTAGTGTTTGACCGCTGTAGTCCAGGCTTTGTCTGTTACCCTATACAATCTCCAAACTCTATAGACTAGTGTTTGACCGCTGTAGTCCAGGCTTTGTCTGTCACCCTATACAATCTCCAAACTCTATAGACTAGTGTTTGACCGCTGTAGTCCAGGCTTTGTCTGTTACCCTAGTATACAATCTCCAAACTCTATAGACTAGTGTTTGACCGCTGTAGTCCAGGCTTTGTCTGTTACCCTATACAATCTCCAAAAGAACTTTGTCTGTTACCCTATACAATCTCCAAAAGAACTTTGTCTGTTACCCTAGTATACAATCTCCAAAAGAACTTTGTCTGTTACCCTAGTATACAATCTCCAAAAGAACTTTGTCTGTTACCCTAGTATACAATCTCCAAAAGAACTTTGTCTGTTACCCTAGTATACAATCTCCAAAAGAACTTTGTCTGTTACCCTAGTATACAATCTCCAAAAGAACTTTGTCTGTTACCCTAGTATACAATCTCCAAAAGAACTTTGTCTGTTACCCTAGTATACAATCTCCAAAAGAACTTTGTCTGTTACCCTAGTATACAATCTCCAAAAGAACTTTGTCTGTTACCCTAGTATACAATCTCCAAAAGAACTTTGTCTGTTAGCCTATACAATCTCCAAAAGAACTTTGTCTGTTAGCCTATACAATCTCCAAAAGAACTTTGTCTGTTAGCCTATACAATCTCCAAAAGAACTTTGTCTGTTAGCCTATACAATCTCCAAAAGAACTTTGTCTGTTAGCCTATACAATCTCCAAAAGAACTTTGTCTGTTAGCCTATACAATCTCCAAAAGAACTTTGTCTGTTAGCCTATACAATCTCCAAAAGAACTTTGTCTGTTAGCCTATACAATCTCCAAAAGAACTTTGTCTGTCACCCTAGTATACAATCTCCAGAAGAACTTTGTCTGTCACCCTAGTATACAATCTCCAGAAGAACTTTGTCTGTTACCCTAGTATACAATCTCCAAAAGAACTATGTCGTATGAAAACCAACGCAAACTGTAATTCCAAATCATATCAGCAGACTACGGTCTTTACTAAATCTTACACACTTCCGGTCATACTCTTATTCATTCTAACTGACCTGTACAGACAAAGTTAGATTCTATATACTCACACACATTCATCCGTAAAATCCTAACACTATTTAGGCGCCTTAAAGATCCTAAAAAATCCCAGTGTTCAGAATTCGAACCCGGTTCGGAAGGCAAGCGCTTTATCACTGAGCCACCGCGCCTTCTCTCAAAGAAGAGCAGTATGCAAATAAGCGGGCGAACGTCTTGGAGTCCTCAGATGAAGGTAAAGTGCAGTATATCTCGTCAACACATAGAGACTAGTTGTGACATGCATATCTTTCTGTGTATATCATTAACTCTTCCTTTCCGTAATTATTTTCCACGTTCAGATGGTGTTATTCATTTGGCTCACTTGTGTTTTACTACCATGTTATGATCTAACTTCAATAACTTTTTTGTATGTAATCTGGAAATGTTATATTAGATATATAATTATAGAAGAATGCATGCTCTTTTTATGTAACACAAATTATAATTTATAAATCCAAAATTTAATTTAATTTAGTGGGGTCGGACCAACGTTGGTATCGTCAGTTAGGAGCAAAAGAGTTAAAGAAATGAAACTAAACATTGGAGCACCTTCTATACTTCAGCCACAGAAAGATCGTAAATGACTTGAATGTCCACTTGAATGTCCACTTTATTGCAGCCTGCACTCAGCAATATGCAAATACCAAATTGAAAGTCTCTAATCATGGTTTGAAATTACGCTGTAAACGTGCGTGTGTGCGAGGTGCAATGACTCATTTCTTTTTTCACTTTGACTCGTTGTTTTCAATAATAGGTGACTAAATATATTGTTTGTATAGTGTGCGCGCTTGTGTGTGTGTGTGTGTGTGTGACTGTGAATAGTTTATTGGCTTGTGCGTTCTTTACTCATAGGCCATACGGTTTAACTGGGTAATTCCAGGGCGTATAATTGGGGGGTCGTTGTATATATTAACAACAACAACAAAAGGACAGGTTTGAAAGATGCCTGCACGTCCTTAAGATGATCACGTGATTGGGGTCAGGAATGTTAAGAAATAAATCTTTCGATAGAGACTTACCTGGAACAATCAATGCACGAGTGTGGGAAGACTGAGTAGAAATGTGACCATTAGAAATAATGTCTTCAAGTGTTCGTTCTATGATGTTGTCTTCCAGTTGTTGTTCATTAAAGATGTCTTTTTGTTTATTGATGATATCATCAAGTGTTTGTTAACAAGTGTTTGCCCAATAATGTTCTCTTAAAGCGTTTAATTCAATGATGCTGTCTTAAAGTGTTTATTCAATGATGTTGTCTAGAAGTGTTTGTCCAATGATGTCTTCAAGTGCTTGTTCAATGATGTCCTCAAATGTTTGTCCTATGATGTCTTCAAGTGTTTGTTCATTCCAATATTTTTCTCTGTTGTACAAAAACATACACTTTGTGTAGAGAAGATTTACAACACGAGTACACATATTAGCGTTATCTTCGTATATTTTCATTGAATACAAATGTATGACATCCGCTATAGTCTTTGTTCTTGTCATCCCCCTTTTAAATTCTCATAAATTACAGACGTTTCTCCATAGAAGAAGATAAGAGAATAGCACTTAACTCCAATATAGATAATGCTTAGATAGGTTTTAAAAATTCATTGTTAGCTTTTCTAAAATTTTAAATGCCGTTTTTCTGATAAAGTTATCTTCTTCTATCCAACAGACATTCTAGAGATTTCAGTCGACAACTTTTTTATTTATATGTTTAAAATTTACAACACGCTGGTATTAACAGATGTATATTTCTGAGCAGAATAACTGGTATCGCTAAATCTCTAGGACGTGAGACTTCTTCAATAGCATGTGACTAGTAAGCAGGATCTCAGAGCAGGCCTATAAATTGTTTCGTCGCTTACAAGACAATATACATGTAATTTATTTTATAGCACTTCGCTAGGAGTATTACTGACGCGTGAAAACGAATTCAACCATGACGATTGATCAGTATGGGTCTAGACTTTACAACTTCACACAAAGGACTATCTTGTGAGGGTAGACCGTTTTTCTTGAAACTACTAACCTTCTTTTCTTCCCTCGTAGATTGAACTGTACCGTGTTTCATCCCAATGCAATGTGGGTAATTCGACACACTGCTGTCACATCGGTATGTGGGTAATTTGACACATTTAAAGTGAGGGGCGTGTCACTGTGTCAGTGGGAGGAATGGCATCCCTAGCTACATAGATTTAAAAAGAAAGGAAAAAAAGTGTTTTCTAGAAGAAAAAAAATATAGATAAAATAGAGATTGACCTAATGAAGCACTGGTTCAATTTCACACCATTGTCCAACTTGAGAAATAATTTGTAGTTCAATTTTGATAAATCATTTAATGTTGATTCACCTTAAAGCCACATGTTCAACTTGAAGGCTGCTATTTTTATTTGATAATCCATTGGTTCAACTAGAAGGCCATTAGATGAATCTGATAAACCATTGGTTTAATTTTAAAGGCCACTAAATTAATTTGATAAACCACTGGTTCATCTTGAAGGTCTCTAAATTACTTTGATAAGCCATTGGTTCAACTTGAAGGTCATTAGATGGCTTTCATAAGCCATTGATTTAACTTGCAGGTTCCTAGTTCAATTTGATAAGCCATTGGTTCAATTTGAAGTTCGTTTTGGTAAGCCATTGGTTGGGCTTGAAATCCATACTTGAATGTGATGTCATTTGTTCACCACAATGTTACTGGCTGTCTTTTTAAATTGTTTTATTTACATATAAAATTAGTCTACTTTGAACTTTATTTATCTTGATTACATTGCACGCATGTCTTCCATTACATTTCTATTTATCATTACATGTATGTCTACCCTTATATTATAAGGTGAATCTCTTCAGTCTTCCGTATTGTACCATCTTATGCTGGACGCAGATCTATGTGTGATGCATCCGCTGATGTGTAACTGTGTCTCGACCTGCCACGACCTGTTCAACTATCTACACTTTTACTATTTCGACCTATTTCAGTTAGGATAGTCCATTAACTGTCAACGACTGGCCAACACTCACGCACGCACACACACACACACTCGTTAAAGTGACCATTTGAAAGTGATGTGAACTTGAGTATTTAGTACTTGATCTTAGCGCGTTAAAACTGCCGATAAATAGCAAGGTGTGTAAATGACAGATGTCAGTGTGTGGTCTGCATCGTAATGTTAAGCAATAATCAACCACTGACTTATGTCTGAAGCAAAGTATGTTGATTTACACAAAAATCAATGTTAAAATAATAGAGTAAATCTTATATTTTTCATTGAAAAATGTCAAAAAAAAATAGTCAGTATGGGGATCAAACCCACGACATTCACGTTATTAGTGATACGCTCTAATAACTTAACACTACTATGTGCGATATTTCTACTTGAATTCATTTTTTTCTTGTGATTTTGAGTTTTTACATAATAACTTTATGTTTTGACGAAGTGTGAGTGTATAGTAGGAATTGATAAAGAAAAAAGAAGGAAAATTGTTGTTTTGTTTTTGTCACTCTGTCTGTCTGTCTGGTAAAAAGTTTTTAAACGTAATTTCTCCCACATCCATTCTCGGATCAAGTAGAACCTTTAAACAATTATTTATTGTACCTAACAAAACATAAATTAAACAAATAGCCAATTAGTCAATTAATTAATGGAAATTATTTATTTTGTTTGGTATCTAATAAGGGAAATAACGTCCACATTATTGAGAGATAGTTGAAAGTGCGGAGTTCCTTCCCTTTTAAAAATTATATTTTGCTTGTTAATGTATTTGTTTATTTATATGCATGCTTTAGATCTGTTTAAAAACTTTGAAAATGTTTTACCTGCACCCCTCCCCCTTTTCTTTCCTGTCTCCACTTCTGCCAAACTCTCATTTCTTATCTTATTTTAAGGTGCCACATTTAGACATATGTATCAGGGGATGTACGCATATATTTAGTCTTATCTTCAGAAAATATGATATTCATTTGATCCACCCATCTGTTTTTTTTAATGTACCCACCTTGCTCTGTGTCTAGCCGTGGAACAGCTAGATTTGCAGCTTGGCTCACTTGAAACCCAGTCGAATCATTACAAAAACAAGACTACTTTGATATCACCTAGCATGACGTAGACTTGTCAGTAAAGTTTCAACCAATGGACATTTGATAAGAGCGTCTGCCGTAACCCTTGCTTCTCTAACCCCACCCGAACAGTTTAGTGTGCGGTATTCAAACGGGACTGGAATGGGATGTAGACGCCAGTGGCGAAGCTAGGGTGGGGGAGAATTAGGAAATCCCGCAGGGCCCCCACTTACTTATGGGGGCCCCCAAATGAATGTTTTTTAGATTAAATATTACGATAATTGCACGGGTCCCCAAAGAGGTCAAGCTCCCTCCGGGGCCGCAAAGGATGGCCAATTCCTAGCTACGCCACTGGTAGACGCTGCGCTATAGATTTACCTGTGTCTAGATATAGTGACGTAATTAGTAATCACCTCCACCTTTTCCTTAGTCTTTCAGACGGTTTGGGCACCACACATGATCGGTTGACCATCTCTCTCCATTCATTTCTGTCTTTTGTAAGAATTAGAGTCACTTTCAATGGTAGGCCTGTCTTTTCTTCAATATTGTCTTCCTATTGATTCTTTTGTCTGCCTCTCTACTTTACAAGTCTTGTATCAACTCACTCCGTCTGTGTCTGCCTCTCTACTTTACAAGTCTTGTATCAACTCACTCCGTCTGTGTCTGCCTCTCTACTTTACAAGTCTTGTATCAACTCACTCCGTCTGTGTCTGCCTCTCTACTTTACAAGTCTTGTATCAACTCACTCCGTCTGTGTCTGCCTCTCTACTTTACAAGTCTTGTATCAACTCACTCCGTCTGTGTCTGTCTTCTAAAAATGTTGTACACGTTATTTTCCCATTTTCCATTCTCGGATCAAGTTGAAACTTTTGACAATTATCCATTCTAGAAGATACTGCACTAATCAATAAAAATTTAACAAACTAGTTAAATAAATAGTGGTTAATAAGTAGTAATGTTTTAAATAGAAAAGGAGATATATGGTAGTCTTTGTCTACTTTTTTCCCCTAGCATAAACTTTAGTTTATAATTTTGCTTGTTTCTCTGGTATTGTTTCATGTAGAAAATCTTTGCGAGCCCTGTGGATCTTGAGATATGGCATTACTATCTTAGCTTAAGTGTTTGACAAAGATTAGAAGATCATTGTGGGGCCCGATTGTGATCCGTTATTGTTTAAATTTATTTCCTCATTTGTAAAGTGTTCTTTGTAGGGTTTGCCTATAATCTTTTTGTTGCAATTTAAAGAATATTTGGACTTTTGAGGTAAAAATTATAAAACAATTGATCGTGAACTGACGACAACCACATTAAAAGTCATAGCCATAGAATTGAGAAAAATTTGCCTTCGACAAATGTGTCACGATGTTGTTTTGGAGAGAGCTTTGTATAATAAACAATACACAGTGAAGATACAGATGACCAATAATACGTTATAGAATAACAATAATAATCCAATGCAGAATATTTATAACAATGACTAACAAATAACCGTGAATAAAGACTAGCGACTCCGATAGGTAGCTTCACATACCTCGTATAGCAGTGTATATCAATCTTTCTGGATCCTTGATGTCATTGATAGTACATTCTCCAGGCTTTCACATTGACCTCACAATATGTTTACACAAATCAATGCTTTGTTGAAGGGTCTTATTTCCCCCACACACTTCTGATGCGACCTAATTAATGCGGATAGTAGACTTCCTGCTGGTCAGCTCTATTCTTTCCCTTGCACATTGAAGCGTGACTAATCCGCTCTTTTTTCTCTGGTATACACCGCTAAAGTGTGATTATAAGACTTGTAGAGATAGATATCTTGTGATTGACATAGACTTCCTTGTTATAGACTTCCTTTGTGTAAACTTCTTTGCTATAGACTTCCTTTCTGTGAACTTCCTTGTTATACTTCCTTTCTGTAAACTTCCTTGTTATAGACTTCCTTTCTGTAAACTTCCTTGCTATAGACTTCCTTTCTGTAAACTTCCTTGCTATAGACTTCCTTTCTGTAAACTTCTTTGCTATAGACTTCCTTTCTGTAAACTTCCTTGCTATAGACTTCCTTTCTGTAAACTTCCTTGTTATAGACTTCCTTTCTGTAAACTTCTTTGCTATAGACTTCCTTTCTGTAAACTTCTTTGCTATAGACTTCCTTTCTGTAAACTTCTTTGCTATAGACTTCCTTTCTGTAAACTTCTTTGCTATAGACTTCCTTTCTGTAAACTTCCTTGCTATAGACTTCCTTTCTGTAAACTTCCTTGCTATAGACTTCCTTTCTGTAAACTTCCTTGCTATAGACTTCCTTTCTGTAAACTTCTTTGCTATAGACTTCCTTTCTGTAAACTTCTTTGCTATAGACTTCCTTTCTGTAAACTTCTTTGCTATAGACTTCCTTTCTGTAAACTTCTTTGCTATAGACTTCCTTTCTGTAAACTTCTTTGCTATAGACTTCCTTTCTGTAAACTTCTTTGCTATAGACTTCCTTTCTGTAAACTTCTTTGCTATAGACTTCCTTTCTGTAAACTTCTTTGCTATAGACTTCCTTTCTGTAAACTTCTTTGCTATAAACTTCCTTTCTGTAAACTTCCTTGCTATAGACTTCCTTTCTGTAAACTTCTTTGCTATAGACTTCCTTTCTGTAAACTTCCTTGTTATAGACTTCCTTTCTGTAAACTTCCTTGCTATAGACTTCCTTTCTGTAAACTTCCTTGCTATAGACTTCCTTTCTGTAAACTTCTTTGCTATAGACTTCCTTTCTGTAAACTTCTTTGCTATAGACTTCCTTTCTGTAAACTTCTTTGCTATAGACTTCCTTTCTGTAAACTTCTTTGCTATAGACTTCCTTTCTGTAAACTTCCTTGCTATAGACTTCCTTTCTGTAAACTTCCTTGCTATAGACTTCCTTTCTGTAAACTTCTTTGCTATAGACTTCCTTTCTGTAAACTTCTTTGCTATAGACTTCCTTTCTGTAAACTTCTTTGCTATAGACTTCCTTTCTGTAAACTTCTTTGCTATAGACTTCCTTTCTGTAAACTTCCTTGCTATAGACTTCCTTTCTGTAAACTTCCTTGCTATAGACTTCCTTTCTGTAAACTTCCTTGTTATAGACTTCCTTTCTGTAAACTTTTTTGCTATAGACTTCCTTTCTGTAAACTTCCTTGTTATAGACTTCCTTTCTGTAAACTTCTTTGCTATAGACTTCCTTTCTGTAAACTTTTTTGCTATAGACTTCCTTTCTGTAAACTTCTTTGCTATAGACTTCCTTTCTGTAAACTTTTTTGCTATAGACTTCCTTTCTGTAAACTTCTTTGCTATAGACTTCCTTTCTGTAAACTTTTTTGCTATAGACTTCCTTTCTGTAAACTTCTTTGCTATAGACTTCCTTTCTGTAAACTTCTTTGTTATAGACTTCCTTTCTGTAAACTTCTTTGTTATAGATTTCCTTTCTGTAAACTTCTTTGTTATAGACTTCCTTTCTGTAAACTTCTTTGCTATAGACTTCCTTTCTGTAAACTTCTTTGCTATAGACTTCCTTTCTGTAAACTTCTTTGCTATAGACTTCCTTTCTGTAAACTTCTTTGCTATAGACTTCCTTTCTGTAAACTTCTTTGCTATAGACTTCCTTTCTGTAAACTTCTTTGTTATAGACTTCCTTTCTGTAAACTTCTTTGTTATAGACTTCCTTTCTGTAAACTTCTTTGTTATAGACTTCCTTTCTGTAAACTTCTTTACCGTTCTCTGCGTTGACTGCAGCTGTTATTGGAACTGATATTTGCTGGAAACTGTGGAACAAAAACTCTTGAACATACCACTACAGGAAAAAAGGCGCACACATTGAGGTCGAAGGACCTGGAAGGCGAAGTGCAGAGAGCAATGTCCTTGGCACTTCTTTTACCAATCAACCACTGAGTTCCGTTTTGAGGGTAAATAAACAAGTGATTTTTCGACAAAGACAAATTGACATCCTGAAGAGACTGTTTGGACAAACTTCTATTGCGATTCTTCATTATGTTGTCTACCTTATCTGAATCATCCAAGTGTATGATTGATGCGTGATAAAAAATTGAAAATTACAATAGATTTTAAATAAAAAATTTACAAACGCTTATTTTTTTTAGATTTCAGGGTCACGGACACTCTGAATAATGACGATGTGACATTGACTGTTAAAATATTTCATGCTCAAACAGTGCCAATGTGCCAGTTTAATGTTGCAATGTCTGCTCAAATACCAAAAAATGTGTCCTTTCATTTAAAATGTAAGCATTTAAAAACATCTCAAATGTCAGTATTTCACGTGGATACGCCAAACTAGCTGTGATGTAAACATAATGCAACAATAGAACATGACTTGAAAACTTTCATTTGGTGTTTAACATTCTATTTTTTTGCACTGTTAATAAGTTTAGTTTTATTTAACTGTATTTGCAATTTTATCTCATTTGCACATTGCATTTGACTTCCTTAAAATATAAGGATGTGGCTTTGAAAACTAATTCTATTAAAAGGTTGTTAAATCTCAAGTATATGATAAACATAAAGGATTTTTTTTCTTTCTCAGTTATAGATAACAAAGAATTCTGTTTGAAATTGATGATAATGAATGATTTAGCGTGAAACTATAGTTTTAGCTCAACATAAAATGCTTAACACTAGAAGACCAAAGCTCTTTTAAACTCTTCCAAATCCCCTTCTACCTGGCCATCTCACTAAGACAAAGTAAAGCTTAGTGTAGGTGCCAACAAACACACCATATGTCGTCATGACATTACACCTGACACTAATTTTTGACATGTCGATAGAGCGATAGCACGGGGCCAGGTTTCCACATCATCTTGATTTAATATGTAGTCTGTGTGTTTATTTACCCTGATACAAACAAGTCTCAAGGAAAAGAAGTAAAGAAAGATAACTTTTGGGGAAGAGAGAGATTTTGGGGAAACATGTGCAGTTATCACTACCTGATTGTGAGGTTTATTTTTAAAACAGCATGGTGTCCTAGCTGTTAAAAACAATATTTTTAAAAATGTTTATTTACTATGAGAAATGTCATCCAGTAGCTACTCCTGTAATTGTTGAGGGAAATAGCAAAGTAATTTTAAGACTGTTATTTTTTATTTTTAGCAAGTAATTATTAATACTTTCGTAACATGCTCATTGTGAGCTAGTTCAATCGTATTTGTTGTCAACCCTGTATACTGGGGGGGGAGGGGGGAGAGGGAGTACAATGTATAGCACATTTTAGTCCCAATTTCTATACGATCGTTAGAGGCATCTTAAAATTAGAATGGGACAATTTAAGACAATGCCATACCATTAGGGGAAGAGAAAGGCTATAAGACCAGAGCGAATATGGCGATCAGTTGAACGAGAAGCAAAGACGGCAGGATTAACATGGAACCAACTAAAGAGCTTTGCCTAGAACAGTACTGTTTCGCCCCTCCCCCCCCCCCATACTCTACTGGTTGTCAAAAGGGATTCAAGTGGCCCTCTGGTCAAACGTATTTGTCAGAAACAAGAAATGAAAAGCTTTTTTTTTTTAAACTAAACGGACTAAAAAGTATTTAAGTATTATACTTACAGTTCAACTTACAGTTCAACTCGATGTGTTTTTAAATGAACGAAAACATCTCCAAACTGGATCTTTTGAGAATTATAAAAGGTTTGAACAATAAAATGAACATTTCAATTCAAGCTTTTAGTTTGACGAATTCTAAATTGACTGAAAAATTGGTGTATTAGCATAGAAAAGTTGCAGTGGATCTGGATTTAAGAATAGGATGTTGAGCCCCATTACGTAGATCGAGTACAAGTATATTTACAAAAAAAAAAAAAGGCCTTCAAATCAAAGTACTGCCTTTTGTAAGTATCTGTGTCATTACACTCCAAACATTCTGTAACGACTTCTAGCAAGTAATACATGATAGAAATTCGATATATTAACATTTTAGTCAAACGTTTTTCTATTCTTTCAAAGGTCCCTAATTGTCCAGGGCCTTTTTTTTCATGGGCCTGGGTGCACTAAGCGCCTTGGCTACTACGCCCATGACGTACGGCTTAGAAAAACTGAAATCGCTATCGGTGGCTTGGTTGTAACTCCTTTGCCTTCGGTGATAACCATTTCCAAAAACTCATTTCACTGAGTAAATGTTTTGATATTCTAAATTACATAAATAAACCATACTCGACTTTTAAAAAATGTCTCTAGCTTTGGGATCATTCTACATGTGGATGTATATACATCATTTGTCGAGCTGTCTAGTGCTTATTTTTTTTTTCGAAACAGAGTAAACTCTGCTTTCTTGCAACTTACGGAAAAAGCTTCTCGAAAACATAGAATGGAAAAGCTTTGAATGAATGAATGAATGAATGAAACTGTACATTTTGTATGTTTAGTTTCCCACCCCTCCCACGACCAGACATATATAATGATTCCGAGAAGAACATGGTTTAGGTGAATTGGTTCAGGGTTGTCTCGCTTGTGTCATCTTCAAGTGTTTCAACAATTTGCTATCATTAGGGAAGTGAAATGAGCTGAAGTCGGAACAAGTGGAAGGGGCGGGGGGAAATTCATGTCATTTTTTTTTTAGGACATTGTCACAGCTACTTTTGACAATGACTTGCCACCTGCTGACATGCTTTTCTTTACCTGTTTTGTTTTTGTATGTATATGTTTTACTTCCTCTTCAGGTTTGCAGATTTTGTTGTTCTCTCAAATCTCTTTGGAAAGTTTATAGTGAAAGTTTAAAGAACAGAGTACCATCTTTTAGACATTGTGATTAATGGGGCAGTTGATGTAAAGGTTATCTGTTTCTACGACCAACAGTTAACAAGGGTGTCATGTGATCCGTACAACGACCTTACTTTCTTATTATGTAAATTACAGATTTCCATTCCTTTAATATTTTGTAAATTAGAGATGTTCCCTCAAAATGCATGTTCTGAAAGTGTGTATGTGTTATTCGTACATGTTGCTTAGAAACCAAAACTTTACTAAACTGTTGGTTTTCCTGTCTGATTCAGGCAACGCTTTCCATGCTCTTAGAAAGTTAAAATAAATAGTAAGAATATGTTCTAACAAATGGAATAAGAAATGCGCCTTTATCTTTGTGTCTTTCTGTATATTTTATTTATATTTTCATGCATATTTTATTATATTATGTCTATATACTCATAAGCTATTGTTCAGTGATTGCTATTTTAGTTTGTTGTCTTCTGTCCTAAAGTGTCTCTAGGTTTGTTTTGTAATGTTATAATGTCTTCCCGCTGCACTGTCGGCAATACAGTTTTTGCTTCATATCAGTATTTCTGATTTAAAAAATTAATTGGTGTGAAAGGACGCCACTGACCCCATACTGTATCCGCAGTTGCGCTCGTTAGGATACATAAGCTGCGTAGAAACGGGGGAACTGCTGTGTGGGCACATCGTTCCGACCACGGCTAAAGTCCAGCTCATTTCCATGAGATGCTGCATAGTCGCTTAGCGACTGAAGAAGAACGCACATTTCTATAATCTTTGTTTTTTTTTTTTTTTAACTTTCTGATGATTCTTGTTGAAATGTGTACACCTTTAACTGTCTCAGATTTTTTAAAAATTTGTAGACAAGTGTCTGAACAATATTTAAAAAAAAAAAAAGCATTTACATGTTCCCATGCGAGATTAAATCCACAGACCTATAAATATATTATTATGTCATCTTGAAGTAGGTCAGATCCATGACGTCACTACTGAGCTTAACATAAGTGTTAGAAATTCACGTGTTTTTCTGTTGTTGTTTTTTTTACAAAGTTTATATCAACTCACTCTGTCTATCTCTCTTGTCAAATGTTTGCACACGTTATTTCTCCCACACCCAATCATGGTTGAAGTTGAAATTTTGCACATTATTTATTGTCAATGACAATGAGTGAATCAATAAAATATAACTAAACATTTAGCTAATCAATTAGTTGTACTTAGCTTGAGTTGTGTAGAGAAATAGGTTATTAGCTAAAAAAAAATTAACTAACGATAGTATATAAAACTTTCTATATCTGTAAGCACTTGAATAGCTCAGTGGCTAAGCATGTCGTCTTTCTTTCAACGAGGATTGAGACCTCGAGTTTGAATCCCAACTCAGAAATGTTTTTAAAATTGCTTTTGAAAAAACAGCACGGAAACCTTCTCCCAGGTACCCCCCCCCCTCCCTCACTCCTCCCAACTCTGGTCCACAAAAGTGATTGAACCAAAGCGCACTGAGCATGCTTTATGCATGAAAGGCGCTAAACAAAAAACGTGTGATAAAAATATTTCCAATTACACATATTTATTATTGTTAGTTTAGTTCTATTATAAATTAATTACGTGATTGATTCAAAATAATTTAAACAATTTCTCTCAATACAAGCTTTGTTTTTTTTTTATAATTAATTTTAAAATGTAACTTGTTTAATTAATGTATCGTATCCAGAAGGGCCAATAGATCCAGTCCATACTTGCATGATCTTGTTTTATTGTTTTAATTCGACTATAATTGTATGCCTTGTCACTTTTTGTTAAGTCTTAAAAATAGTGTCTATGCGAACTTCTTGATTTTATGGTAGATTTTATATTTTTCACTTCCTTCTTCTCCTAAACGTGCCGCTGGACAGCTCCCAAAGATGTCATCAGACGAGACGAGTGAGAGCTCAGACAGTGAGACAGTCACGTCCTTCTCAGCCTTTTTGTCGTCGGAGCGGAAAATATCCAGCGATGTCGCCGACTGCCATGCACAGATGCAAGGGTTCGTGGAGAAAAGAGGATATGACGACAAATGGATAAGGTAGGCCTTCGTCTCTTGTGAGTCAATGTTTTGTGTATAGAGTGACTGCAATCTTGCATGTTTGCTGACTTGTAGCACAGTTTGTTTCTCACTTAAAACACGTTGTTAAAATTGATACTATATCAACAATATGCTAAGAGCTGGAAGACATGACATCCGCGCTGATCAGCATTAGACGCCATGGCTGGCTTGGCTATGTTCACAGAATGCCATAAGGTCAACCCCAGAAGACATTCTGCATGGTGATTAATAGAAACCAGGAAAGCCGCTGGTCGCCCACTTTAAAGGTATTCTTATGTATGCAAACGCGACATGAAGCTCTTAAAAAACGACACTGCTGGGAAAAAGAGCCTGTGAAATGTTGGATAGATCCACATGAAGAGCAAGCATAATGGAAAGGTCCTGGATTGCAGATAGCATACACATCAGAAGTATTTAAAAAAGGTGAAGGTGCAACTGCGCTTGTTGATTACAGATGTCTAACCTGTGACCGCAGCTGTGTATCAAGTATTGGCCTCTTTCATCACATGAAAAGTTGAAAAAGGGGAGAATGACCATATATATGAATTCATTAGAATATTCATGTAGGTCTGAGTGGTGAATTGGTAAAGTGCTCGAGTTCGAATCCAGGTAAAGATTGGGTTTTGAATTTGTCGAATTTTAGAATGCTCCTGAGTCCACCTAATTTTAATGTAAACCTTACTGGCATAGTCGGGGAATTCGGTCGTTATGCTGATCATATGACACCCTTGTTAACAGTTGGACATAGAAACATGAGCATTACATCATCTGCCCCCATTGATCACAAAGTCTGTAAAGGGTCATCTAAAATGTTTATATAGATTAATTTACATCTTTTTTTTTACATTTAATTATTTCGCATATTTTTATGCCATTTTGCAAGGTTTGGGGCTTTGCAGTGTTTGTTTGTTGTTTTTTTTCTTAGCTGTGACATAACTTTTCGGACTCAAGGCTTATTTGAGATTGATAGAACTTAGGAAAACATTAGATAAAGCACTAAGTCCTTAGGACAAACTTGACTCTACACAGCAGATGTTGAAGGGCGAGCATGAAATTAGGTCCCATGGATTTGTTGCCTCTTTCCTTTGCCCAATGTGCCGCTACTTCAGCATGTCCATAGTCTGAACGTAAAAGAGACCTTCTGACTATGACTTCATTTCCTTGCTCTTGTTTGCTGTATGTAAATAGACTGTTGATGTACTGTCGTGGTAATGTGTTCAAAACATTGGAGGTTTTCCAACATGGTTGAACAAAAAACTAACCTATATATATTACACGCGTTTTGGTGTAGACATTAAGTGTTGACAAGCTATGCTTTTTGACAGGCGCATGATCCTTTCTGGGAATACACTTATAATTTCATAATTTTGACATAATTTTTAAAACAAAGGGAAACATACTAGCATTCGTGGGAAGCGTGGTCGAGAGGCCAAGCACGCTTGAACTTGGTTTGGCTTGGCTACCTATAAAGGGGGGCTCGAGCTCCTGAAGGCAGCACGGAAAAAACTTCTCCACCCACTGGTCCACAAATGAGATTGGGCTATAAGCATGAAAGTAGCGCTGTATAAAAAAAAAAGCATGGCATGGGAAAGTGTATGTGAATTTTGGAGAACTTTGGGCACTTTGCAGGAAATTTAATACTATGCACTTAAATACACAACTGTAATTGGGAAAAAAAATTTCATTGACATACCTTGTGGTCAAACTTCAACACAAATGATTTTCTCTACCTACGCCCGGATGATAAGGCATGGGAAAGTGCCATGGCTATATAAAAAAGCCATAATAATAATAAGGGAGATTTGATGCGAAGATCAACTGCCACAACTGGCACTCATTGAGAAAGCAAAATTCTTTTGTATCTAGTTGGCGACAGTGACGTCCTAGACATTGTTCAGTTTATAATGAAAATCTTATTTGACATAGTTTGTTCTAGTCTTTATTCTCTATGTTACGTTCCAGTACCATAAAATATAGTGTCTACTATATTAGGTATTTTCTCCACTTGAAATTCGTATTCCACTGCAGACACCCAGCATGAACTCTCCATTGTCCATTGTGTTTTCTTTGGCTTGTCATTTCCCCGCCCCCTCCCCCATAGGACGAAGCTTGCAAGTCTTGGAGATCTTGTTTGTCCAAAAAAAAAAATGATGGAAAAGATATAGCCTATAATCTCACTATCGTCAGCATGTGAGGCGTCAATACTGATTAAACTAGACCGGCCAATGTTAAAATTGTTAAAGTGGACGCTGAACAGCTCGAGAACTGATAGAGAAACATGATGTCACTCTTCCCAAATGATAAACTTTCCTTATAATCTACTTAAAATATGCTTGTCGATACAAATAGTAAAAACGAATATAAAATAAAAAATATTTAAAATTGTAAATATTATTTATAAACTTAAAAAAATAGCTCATAGAATGGATTTCTATTAAAGTTTTAGCAGTACTTACACTTCATAAAAAAAAAAACATTTTGTTAAGTACAACCTAATGTTTTATTTCTATAATTTCATGTGTTTCTGTTTTTTTTTCTTTAATATTGTCATGTTTCATATTTGCTGTTGTATAATTCAAATTAACTTTAACATGAGTATATTTTAGTAGCTATGGGAAAAGGCAGAAATATGTGTGTGTTGGCCGAGTGGTAAACCCAGGGTCTTGAGTTAGAATTCCAATGAAGACTGGAATTTAGAATTTTGTGTTGGACACCCCTGAGTCCAAACAAGACCTGACATTTGTGTAGGACACCCCTGAGTCCAAACAAGACCTGGTTTATTGTTGTGTTGGCCACATGACATCCTTGTTAGCAATCATTGATCTCAAAGTCTGAAATGAATCACCCAGAGAAAATAAAATTAAAAAAAAAATTAAAACTTCAGATTTTCAGTCATGTCTTATTTCTAGGAATAGTTTCAAACACTTTATTGTTTTCTTGAACAGGTACTGGTGTGTTCTAAGAGAAGCCTGCCTGTATTTCTACCTACGCCCGGATGATAAGGTTTCAGTGGATGTGACAGAGCTCACCGGATATGGCGTTACGGAACTGGTGGATTCTTTTGAAGGGAAATCATTTGTGTTGAAGTTTGACCACAAGGTATGTCAATGAAATTTTTTTTCCCAATTGCAGTTGTGTATTTAAGTGCATAGTATTAAATTTCCTGCAAAGTGCCCAAAGTTCTCCAAAATTCACATACATTTAGAAAAAAAAGGCAAAAATAATAAATACATGAAAGTACTAGATCTCAGCCAGTATTAGCAGTGTCCTGAATCATGGGAAAGTGTCATATGATTATGAGGGACATAGTCATGAGTTTTCATGGTGATTGATATATATGCTGGAAATGTTTCAACAATATTCAGTAACAAGTCCATGTTTAGAATTGTTTTCAAATAGATTCACACTGTAATTCTGACTATACAGTATATTGGTATGGTATATTGGAATGCATGACAGAGACCTCGCATATTTGTATGTTGATCTGATTGTAACAAATAAATCTTCATATTGCTAGGCCCCTCTTTTGAGGGGGCATGGATCATGTTCACTAACTAGAAGTTGTCTCTGCAAATATTGATTGACATTTGACAGGGTTTTGAAAACTTGCCCAGTTGCTATGTTTTGCAAACTTGTCTCATAAATTTGTGTTCCCCATCATTTCATTCAACAAGATAAACACCAGTATTAAAAAAAATATTTTTAAAAAGATAATACCTCCTTAATACCTCATTTTTTCCCCTCCCAATCTCCACCTTCTCCCCCCCCCCCAAAAAAAAAAATAAATGTTGGTTAAGTGAATGCATGAATCTACTAGACTTAGATCTAGACAAAGATGGTAGGCAAATGTTCCTGAACATTAATCTTGAATATATAGGCCTTTATTAGGGCCTACATGCAAAAATACCTGAAGTCATATAGCCTGTTCAAGATAAATATTTTCTAGTCTCTTTCCAAATTTAAATTAATTTCTTTTTATACCGGTACTTTGAAAAATTATAATGGTCAAACTAGAATTTTCCCAGTGTGGCCAATGAGCTAGTAATTCTTTTCCCAATGAAGTGTCAAAATTCTTGGAAAATCGTTGGAGCTGTTTTCGAGAATCACGTCCACTCTCATAAAAGTTTCCACCAAGGCTTTTTTTCCATAAAGTTATGTATTGAATAGAAGTATTGTAAAAAGAAATTATTTATTGTTAAAGACTTTTTCGAGAGCCATGTTCACACAGGTTTTGTCCATTCCGAATCTGCTACTTGAGTAGAGGTATTATAAAAAAGCTTGTGTTCAACACTCACATTAAAACTGGAAACGATGTTATTTTGTTACTTGATGTCACACTAACCTTTTGGTCACTTTTGTTTTTTCACAGGACTATATCACTGTTGTAATCTCACTGGACTCTCACTCAGAAATGTGCGATTGGTTTCAAGCCATTAAAGCTGTGCTGACTTCATTGAAGAGGGGCAGAGCAGCTGGCTTTAGTCAGATTGTCACCAATGACTCCCGAAACCATGAAGGTATTTGAGGATGTGTTGTCATATCTAGATTTAGATTTAATTATTTGCAAACAATGATAAGTTAACTTTATTAAAGGGCAATAGCCAGAATAAAAAACTAATTTAAGGAAGTATCAAATATATACAAATATAGTATATATATAGTATACATCCTATACGCTGAGCTTGCAGAGGGAGTCAGACCCAAGGGCAGCCAAGGACTAACCTACAGAGATGTCTGCAAGCGAGACATAAGAACCACAGGCATTGACCGAATTATGTGGGAGGAGAAAACCTAAGACTGGAAAGCATTGAGACAGACTGTACGCGCTGGTATGAACTTCGCCGAGTGCAAAAGAAACATAGCGGCATCAGCCAAGAGAAAAAAAAAGAAAGCTGCCTTGTCAGCTAGTCCTAGGTCAGATGCATATACATTGACGAAGTGTGGCAAAATGCCGCTCTAGAATTGGCTTGATCAGTCCCTCTAGATTCTTCCCATCTCAAGAGGAAATGAAAGCTAGTGACTCATCTGTGCTCATCCATTGTCTTCCGAGACAGAAGGAGCCATATATGATATGAATAAATATTAATACCCTTATTTTACCTAATTAAAAAAAAAAAAACAAAAAAAAAAACATTACAGTCAAGTCTAACAGTAAGGGCAGACCCAAATGATAGGTATTTATTAACTTATTTTGTAAAGCGTATTCATCAGTCTCAATAGCTGTAAAATCAAGGATCTATATAAGTAAATGTATAATTTGATAGTCTAATATCATAAAGAAGAACATTAAATAGTCTTTTATTTAAAAGTCTAATATTTGATAGTGTGTTTTTTTAAATTCTAATATTTAAAAAGCCCTTTTTCAAAGTCTGTTATTTGAATGTCCTTAATCTGAAATTCAAATTTCTTTGTACTCTTGTTTTTTCAAAGTGTGTTCTTTCAAACTTGGCTATATATTATTGAAAGTACCTCACTCAAAAGTTCCTTAAACTCCCCTATATGAATTTTACTTTTTAAAAGTCTCATAATTATTTTAAATTCTTTTATTTAAAAGTCCTTTATCTGAAATTCTTTTCATTTAAAGTTCCTTTTTTTTTAAAGTGTATATTTATATATTGTCCAGAAAATGTACAACAGATGTCACCCTCTACCAGGACTGTAAAGGAAAAACTTCTGGCTGAAATGTTAAGACAAAAACAAGAACTGGAGAAAATGCAAGCTGCAAGAAATTATATGAAGGTAGATTGCATTGAGTAAAATAATTTTTTTTGTGACCATGTTTATGTATGTGATTATATTATTGAATTTAATCATATTGTACAGTAATAGTTTTTGTTTCTTATTTTAGGATTTATTCTTAAGAAATTGAAGTGTTTCTTTCTAAATAGAAATTGTGTTTTTATAAACAAGGCTCTATGACATACATTGGATATATGGTTCCCGGTCTTTTCATCCCGTCACTTCATCCCCGGTCACTTCATCCCCAGTCACTTCATCCCCGGTCACGTCATCCCCAGTCATTTCATCCCCTGGTCATTTCATCTCCTGTTATTTTCCTCATCTGATCATTTTATCTAACAAATAATAATTGTAAAATTTGAAATTAGCAATATTTAATATATTCATTTTTATTGACTTGACAAAAATAATAAAATTAAGTGCATTAAAAACTATAAAAATTGAACATGTATTAATATAGAGGTCATGTAAAAAAAAGTGTTTTTGTGTTCTCTACATCAATAACATAGATAGGCTATTGATTCTAAGTACAGAAGACGATCCATCAATTTATATTACTGAACAATGTTTGTAGTTCTCTTGGCCCATAACACAATTTACAACATTAATCAGTGCTTTTTTTGGTTTAAAAAATAGGTGGCGGTACTCAGTGATGGATTGCTTAACTCTAATTTACTAATAAATTAATAATAAATGTTAAAATACAAGAAAAGTAATAATTTTTTTCCCCACATTAAAAAGGTGCCAGTGTGCCGTACCGGTGCGTACCGTTACAAAATAAGCAATGTTTAAAAGGAATTAAAGCGAAACTTATATAGGTGACATTATATCCTGAGGATGGGTGAAGTCAGCATTTATTAGAAATAAAAAAACTTATTTCAAGGCTAAAAATGATGCACCCATTTTCAAGAAAGAGCGATTGAAAATTAAAATAAAGTAAAAGATGGTTGTCAGGAGTTATCAGCAGCATGATCATAAGTATTCTAATCATTCTCATTTCTTAAATGATTTCTACTACTTCCACCACACCTTGGCCTTTGATAAGTTATCAGCGATATGGTCATAATTATTCTAATCGTTCTAATCTCTCAAAAGATTTCCATACTTCCACCACACCATGGCCTTTGATCATTGCGTCATGTGCTGGATAATATTACAATATTATGCCCCCCCCCCCCCATCTAATAGAAGCGCTATAACTAAGTACACACCCAGATTTACAATTTATTATTTCTCATCAAGAATGTAAAGTAGAAGGCGAAACACTATAAACGCATTAATAACATGTCAAAAAAATATCAAAAGGCATTCAAATAATCATACTTATATATTAGATGAAAGAAGGGCTTAAAGTCAAAGCCTTAACAGCGCAATTAAACAATGATTTAGAAAAAATATTTAATTGGGGATAAAGTGACCGGGGATTAAATGACCTGTCACCTGGATATATATATATATATAAATCCTCTCTAAAATTAGTTTATTTCAAAAGAAAGTAAAGAACCAGAATCTTCCTCTGAAAATATCCCTTCTTATTTTTCATTCCCTTGGTTATTATAGTTATATTGGCAAAATTACTGTTTTTTTCTTATTATGTAATATTAAGTACGCTTTCTAAACATATTTTATTTTTAAGTAAACAATTCTATTCTATTTATGAATTTTATGTATTGATACAAAAATTGGTGAGATCAACTTCATGATATCACAGACATACATTGGATATTGGGTCATCCATATTTAACTCCTGGCAATCACAAATACTTATTCATCATCAAATTACTTTGATTTTACAATGTTCTAAAGAATTTTTTTCCTATTAACAATGTGGTAGTAGATGTACATATCATTTTTAGCAAACTAAATATTATTGCGTGATAGACTTGTAAATAAGTAAAGAAAAGTGAGTGAAAAAAAAAGTGAAAAAAATAATTGTTTAATAATAAATTGATATTTTTTATTTAATTAATGTCTCCTTGATAAAATTTTGAGATGTGGTTCTATCTGACTTTTGTTAGAAAACTGATACTGTTATGATGAGATCTTCACCAACAGTGGGTGCCTCTCCCCCAGCCACTCCACCGACAGTGACAGATGATAACAGAATATGCAATCTGACCAGGCTTAGACAGAGGAGAATGTCAGCTCAATTAAAGGTAAATACCAAACCTATAAGATTGAACAAAGAATGTTTAGTTTAGTGATAATTATAAATGTAACATACATGATCGTATTGAAATTTCTACTTAGATTAGGTTGCAATCTTACTAAACACTCATAGATGTATTTGTTAGAAATAGCAATGCTAGAATGGAAAAATATAATTCACTAATTAGATTCATTTGTTAGGTAATAGATAAAATAAACAGTAATGAATATATTACATCTTCTTCTTGATATCATTTATAAATCTTTTTCTTTTTTATTTTCTACTCCAGTTCACAATGAGCTTTAAATTAATTTTTATTTTATTTATTAATTTTATTGCAAATCTTAAATCAGCTCTATCTCTGTGGGTAAAAGTAAAAACAAGTTCCCATTTCGTACCTTGTGTTCTAAAGGGCAGATGATGTTTTAAGTTCAATTGTTTCTTTGGCCAATAGTTAATGAGCATGGTGTCATGTGGCTAGCACATTGACCAGCTGCCTTTACTTTCCCCAACTTATGTCAGGTACCCATTAAGTTGGAAAGACTCAGGGGCACTCTAAAAATCCCAAAACTCAAAAGACCAGTCTTCACCAAGATTGAAACCCAGTAACCCAAGTTAAGAAGCGAAGCACTTAACCACTCAGCTACTGCCCCCCTCTTGTCTGGGTGAATCTTACTCTCAGAGGCATAGCTAGGGTGGAGGGAGGGAGGGGGAGAATTTGACAATCCCCCTGGGCCTCCACTCAAGGGGGGCCCCAAATAAGGGTTTTTTACATTCAATATTAAATATTAAGCAAAATTCAGGGGCCCCCAAAGATGTCAAGCCCCCCGGGCCCCCAAATGATTGCAAACTCCTAGCTACACCACTGCTTACTTTATTTCATTTCTCCTACTTCTCATTCTCAGATCAAGTTGAAACTTTGTACAATTATTCATTGTCAATGACAACACATAAAACATTTTAGAAGAATTAAGCAATTAGTTACTGTATTAAATTAGTCATAATTGGTTTAATTTGTTTTATACAGAACATTTATTAAGCTAAGGGGAGATAAGCCTTGTGTAGAGAATTTGATCGTTCAATAAAAATTTGAAACTAGCAATACATAGGCCTAACTATAAAATCTTGTATTTCCATAAGTACTTTAGTAGCTCAGTAGTAAATGCACATATTATTGTCAAGCAACTTTTTTGAAAAGGCAGCACAGAAACCCTTTCCCCTTTATCACCTCCCAACTGGTCCACAAAAGTGATTGTACCATTATTCACTGAGCATGATAGTTGCACAAAACAAAAATGATTAATAAAATATTTCCAATCTCACACATTTATTATTGTACGTCTAGAATTAAAATAAATTACATGATTTATTCAAAATAATTGATGCAATTTAACTCAATATAAGTTTTGTTGTTAATTAATTTTATTTTTTATTTGACTTGTTTGAACATTTTTAATTCTCTGAAAGGTAGACAACTTTTTAAATTGCACTTAATATTACTTAGAAAAGTTGTTTGCTCCTGACGGTAAACATTAATATGTTTAGGACAGCAACAGACTGCTATTGGGACTAAATATAATTTTTTTTTAAATTTATAAATGTATCTAAATGTTTTTCGCCTTATATTCTATTAATGTAGACTTTTTATTTTTCAGCTAAGTGTCATCAAAAAGCAAATGGAAGAGAGTCAAAATTCCCCAAGGGACAAAAAGTCTGGATTTATAATTGGTCGCAAGAAACCTGATTTGGTTCCCACTGAAGTTCCTGGACTTAAATCTGACTTGGAAGAACAAGCCAAATCTTTGTCCTCAATGTTAAATGAATTAGATAGCTGCATCACTGCTCATAACCCTAGCACCAGAGAAGCAGATCTCCATGACAGACCCATCTTAAAAAAGGGGACCATGTATGCCTCAGATTTGTCTCTTCAGAGATCAACTCATTTATTGACTGAACACAAAAAGGATTATTTATATAACTCCAATGGTGATGTGTCACCCAAACTCACAGAAAAATCTACCAGTTTAAAATCTAGTGTTCAAAAGTTTGCCCACAAGACATTTTCCAGAGCAAACCGGTATCTTAGCCGGAAGTCATCCAGTCCTTCAGAGGAGAAAGAGGATGCAAAAAGTTCATTATCATCACCAAACAATCTTTCAATCATGACTCCAGATGTCATTGATATGACAAATAGTAATGGCATATCTATTTTAAAGCCCTTTTCTCCAGATGGCTCAATTTATCCAGACCCGCCTGACAATTTTAAATCTGACTATTCACTTTTAGCAAGAACTCTGCCAAACTCAAAAAAAGGAATTTTCTCTACTAAAAGTCACAAAAATTATCTTCTTAGTTCCTCATTTAGTCAGATGGACCTCCATGGTCCACGAATATCACCTTCGTCATCATTTCCTTCACTTCATTTCACCAGTGACAGAACTAAAGAGGATTTTCATCAATTAAGTTCATCTCAGAGGTCATTCCTTAAATCTGAATCCCCGATTGATAGTTTAGACAGCAGCAGTTCCTGGTCCCCGATCATTCCAGCCAAAAATACACACTCTCAAGCAAGCAGACGGGAAGTTAACCCTCAAGCTATGGCACAAATTTATGTAAGAATCATTCCTTTCTGTAAATAATTGATTTGTTTGTTTCATTTCACATTTTGGCATATTCTATTCCAATATCTTCTTATCTTATATAATTCAGATGTTATTTCAAAAAAGAAGATGATTACAAGCTTGTTATAAAAGACTAAAAAAAATGTCTGTCATAAAATCAAAGCCTTTCTTTTATGTTCAATAGTTCTTTTCACATTTTTAAAACATGCCATCCCCTAACTTTAATATTATTATCATAATTATATTTCTGTAAGGTCATCTCTGGTCGTTTTATTATAGCCTACTCTGTGTTCTAATTAATTAAATTAATTGTTTTATCTATAAATGTAACAAGTCATTTCTTTTAAGTTACATTATTTATTTATAATTTAATCTTTTTTTTTTTTTACCTCTTTCATAGGCATTTGAAGAGCTCTCCAAAAAATTCATGCAAGATTGTCAAGTCAATCAGGAGCTGCTGTAAATTTGTGTACAATGAATGCATGATAGGAAAAGGAGACAAGTAACAACAGATGAAAACTACAGCTGTCATTCTTTTTCAAGACTTTTAAAAACAATTGATTTTAAAATTTGAAGCTTTTGTTTTGGTTTATTAATTTTATAACAGACTAAACTTGCAATATATCAAAACTTATTGTTATATAGTCATACTTTGAAAGAGATTGTAAAGCCCTTAGTTAACATACTACTGTGGCTTTAAAGATTGTAAATTCCATATTACATAATTTTTTTTAAAAATAAAATAAAATTGTTTACATTCTAACAGACTTTACTTTGGTTCTTTACATTTTTATAAATATCTTTCATAATTATAATTATGACTTAAGAGGAAAAGATGCTAAAATTATTATGTAAAAAAAAAAAGAAATTAGTACTTGTAGGCCTATATATAATATTAGCTGGTATATTTCATTCTGATTATTTTTTTCCTTTTTTAATTCCCAGACTTGACCTTCAAGAAAATTATTGAATGTTTTACCTAGTTATTTGCTTTTAGAATTATTTTCATCTATCTAGGACTAACTGTATTTTCTCCTATGACTATTTGTATTTTCACTAAATCAAAGGTTGTCAATTCCCTTTAAATGATTATGTGTAGTGCACTAATTATTATCTCAATAGCTTTCTTATCTTATATAAACAGACGTTACTAAAGAAAAGAAGATTATTATGTCCTGCGGGATAATTATGTCCTATAAGATAATTACATTCTAAGTAATCTTTCTACTACCCATTATCACACATCTATATTATGATTTCTATATGGTATAAAGTAGTAGTAAAGTTCTCCTTTCATACCTTGTGATCTATAGGGCAGGTACCTATTTGAGCTGGGTGGACTCAAAGATCCCAAAATTAAAATATGCCAGTCTTCACAAGGATTTGAACCCAGGACCCCCAGTTCAGAGGCCAAGCACTTTACTGCTCAGCCTTCCGTACATCAGTACATGGTATAAATTTAGAGTGATTATAAAACAAGGCCACACTAATTACTGTAGAATCTTTGTTTAGGTAATGTCAGTTTCAATTCCTCAAGTAGAGAGATCATAAATAGATTTAACACACACTAGAAACAGACATTTCAAGTCAATTTCAATAATAAATTCATAAAAGTATTCTTGAAAAACTTGAACCTGATGATTAATATTACGTAATAGAGTGCATTAACAAAAAGACTTTCTGATATATGTACTAACTTTTACAAGTAACAGTGTCATTGCACTCAATTCACTGATGACTTCATGCAAGTAATGGAATCATGACACTTAATGCTTGCACTTTTTTTTATTGTAATAAATAGCTCCTCTCTCAGAAGCCCCCTATTAGTGACGATGAGTTCCTATGAAGGCTTCGCCACTGCACTAAAGGTTTGCTGAAATACTGCTATTAAAAAAAACTGGAAATGTATGCTATATGGCAACGTATCCTTCAATACTTATGCTCTCCGATAAATTAAATATGACAACTTTGTTTATAATGCACATTCACCTTTTTTTTTTTTAAATATGAAAGTTTATATCAAGACCCACTATGTTACCTTATTTAATAAATATAGCTGCAACAAAAGTACAACGGTAGGCCCATAGTCATACTTTGCTTATATAATTCTAATTGCCATAATTATTAACCACCTTGAATTTAAAAAAAAAATCTCCTTTAGTGAAAACATTACCGGTACTTGTGGTTTGAGTTACTTACAAGACAAATGATAGATTATTTTAAAACTATATCTACTAATAGTATATAAGCTATTTCCCTTATTCGATATCAAACAAAATAATTTTAAAAATATTTTTTGTTTATTAATTCATGTTTTGTTAGTACTACTTACTATACTTATTAACTTGATTGGAGAATGTGTGCGAAAGAAATAGCGTTAACAAGTATTTAATGGGACTTAACCCAACAAATTAATCCTCTTCTGTGAATACTGATGTATTAGTTTCCTTTGTTGCTATGAAACGAAATAATGAATTACCAGTAATTAATTGTCTAATTGGTTCCTTTTTTAGCGGCCCTCGAAATTGGAAAATACGCTGTTAGTTTTGTGTGGTTTGTCTGTCTGTCCGTCCGTCCTAGATCTCGTAAACTAGAAAATTTATTAATAAAAAAAGGATTTTTTAAATATTTTGTTTTAAATTTAACATCGACTTCAATGTTTTAACCTTTTAAGATTTATGGTGTTATCTCCCCTTCAAAAGTTGTAAATAAAAAAATGTAAGGCGATTTTTTAAATATTTTTTTTTACCCTCTTTAATAAACAACTTTATGTTTAAATGTGTCAAACCATTACGACATACAAGAAACATGATTAGACCATAATGAGTGTATTTTATGATTGTATACTATTATAGCTGTATTTATTTGTGTGTAATTTAACGATGGAGTTAATTTGTGGGTGCACCGCCCACAATGGCCAGTTGACATTTGTCCCAGCATAATTGCCACGCCTTCACATTTACAGGCAGGAAACAGAGACACTGCTTGTTAGGTTTGAATTCAGACCCGAGCAAGTACTTTTTTATATCAGAAATTGAAAGGGTAGCACGGTAACCTTCTCCTAGATACCCAAACCCGATCTAATGAAATGGATTGGGGGGGGGGGTTCATAAGAGTCTGGTGTTATGAATGGCATATTGCATAAAGGAACATTATAAAACATTTTGTGTCTAAATATAACCTAGATCACATGACCACGTTTTTGTTTGACAAAACACACAAAGACAAAAAATAAACCTCTGTAAACGTGAATCAAGTAGAAGTAGAAAACACCAAACTGTGGGAGAAAAGTGGGCAGAAAAATATAGAGGTGCAGTTCTTAGAGAGGAAGTGGAGATGGATTGGTCACAGCCTTAGAAAAGATATCAGCAACAGAGCTAGACAGACCTTAGAGTGGAACCCCCAGGGAACAAGACGCAGAGGAAGACCAAAAAGAACATGGCAACGCAGTATACTAGAGGAAGCCGAGAGGACCAGAAAGAGCTGGGAAGCCATAAAAAAAACTAGCAAGAGACCGTGGAGAGTGGCGTGTTTTTTGTCGAGGCCCTATGTTCCATGAGGAACCCAAAGGAATGATGATGATTATTAACATTGATTATTATAGTAATAACGTGTAATGTCTAACTATTCAGCAAGATACGTAGATATCTAAAAAAAACAAACTATAATTTTACCAATAATTTGTTTCTTATTAGATCTATTAAGTAGCCTATACAAAACAATAAGCAAAGACATATACATTAATACGGATGTTTTTTTTTTTAAAGCTGACATATAAATAATTTCTTCTCAAACTCTAAGCATGACAAAATCGATTTTCTTTATTCATCGTAACACTTTCCAGACCAACTATAAAACAACAAAATAAAGGTCATTGTCAAGAGAACTTATGCTTCACTAGATGTCACTAGTATTAAGCAGAGACACTGAAAGATCAACATTCTACTATAAAATGTTGATGCTGTCTTTTTGAAAAACACAACTAAAATAAAAAGTATTGTTATAACTCTGCCATGCGCACCGCAATCCAGGCTAGTGCAGAAAGAAGGTTCGCACTATTAGTGACAAGACTATGTCGGATGTTGACATGGGGGAGAGAACCATTTCAGCCCAAGTGAGAGCTGATGTAAAGATGCTGTGCTCAAGACATGCTCTACATGTATTTGTGATGTCCTGTAAATAAACATCGATGTCTCGTTGAGTTGCCTCCCTTCAGTTATTACAATATGAAGGAAAATATTCCAATCCGATTAAAAGTTCAGTCAGACCCTTTTTAAAACAAATGAACACTTTCTCATTTTATTTCGGTTTCCTTGTGCTACGAAATGTTATACTAATGAGACTAGACTATGATCGAGACCAGTCGATATGACCCGTGACGTGGCAACAAGCTATTGGTCTCCACTGCCCACAGGTTATCACGTCACAGGTCAGTGTTCAGGCCTACTAAAACGATTGGTCTGGCTAGGATCCAATGAAAAAAAAAAGAGGAGTTTGGGAATATTAGGTGGGTGTGGTATGGAGGGGAGTGACCAAAACTAAGTCCACATTTTGAAACTATTCGGACCAAGCCTATTTTATTTCTTGCCACGCTCCTGCTCCAGTTTATGCTCAACAAAATTAATCGCCATGACATTTAACATTTCAAATGCTGTTTTCTCTTTACGACATCTCACGCCAATCACTAAATACCATCAGTCTTGACTCTATGGACGTTTTTCTTCAGATTAAAGCTTAAACACTTGTTTATAAAATGTTAACATATTTTGGAAAACTCTAATGGTTTCAAGCCAGTTTTAATTCCAATTTTATTAGGATTAATAGCTTTCGAACAGCTTTTAGATGCACCGATGACATTTAAACATGCCGATGGGGAAAAAAAGAGACAATCTATAGTGACATCTAACTGTGGAGTATTTCTGTCCAATGTATTTGAAGTAATGCAAGATTCAAACACAGGGTCATATTGTAAATGGATCTCTTCTCTTAATTTTTTTTTCTTTCTACCTTTAAAGCCTACACCTACGTACTTGCCTATATCCAGCCTCCCCATCTCTCTCTATAAATACTTCTATGTGTGAAGTAAAAAAAAGGTGAAAGTCTTACAAAGTGAGCTATATTTGTGGACCACAATAAGTTGTGTGTTGTTTTTAATAATTGCTTTTAATATAGCTTCGTGGAGGTGTACGTCTAGACGCAAGGTAAATATATATTTTTAAAAATTATTTTGCAGATCGTATTTTATGTTGACATTACGTAATAAAGTGTAGTTCTTAGGCTTGTAGGCCTACTGCACATTACATTGCAAAATGGACAATTGAAGTATAGTACAAAAAAGATTACTTGAGGAAGTGGATGTTCTTGAAGTAGGTTCATTGTACCTCAAATAGATCTAGTACTTTTTCTAAAACTTTAAAATAGGCCTAAACAGCAGTAATGCATAACTTACGGTCAGAGGGCCATATCCAGCCAATCGAAAAATCTGTCCAATATGCATAATTAGCTTAAGTGGTTCGTTTCCATCTCATGAGTTGTTTTTTTTTTTTTAGATAATGTGGCCTGTGACACGGAAATTTAAATGGCCTCCTCGTCCCGAAAAAAGTTGGCAAACACTGATTTATTGAATTAAGATTCATACTGTTTAAAACAAGTTACTGCATTTTGTTTTGCTAAAGTAATTTGTGCATTTAAATACAACAAAAATATATTAAAAATTTTTAAACATGTTTGTTTTTACAGTTTGTATTGCTGTGAGCTGACCATCATCTCAGGATGACCAACATGACCACCAAAGCTTTTGGTCACACAGTAGCAACCATGTCGGACATGTTCACAACACCAGGATTTTATATGATCTGTGCCATCAGGGTCGAGGCTGAACAGTACATATTTATATTCCTGATGAATTGTATCATTAGACCAGCCGTCTGCTGTACGGGACTTGTCTCAAACGTGATCAGCCTGGCGATTCTCAAACGTAGCGGACTGCACAAACCCTCTAACATTCTTCTGCTGGGCCTGGTCGTAGCGGACAGTTTATACTTACTGTCCGGGTTGAACTATGCAGCTATTATAAACATGTTCGGGCCTGACAAATTAAATCCATATATCTGCGTTTATCAGTACGACTACGCCCTGGACTATTTTTTACTCATCTCGGACCTAGTCATCACTTTCATTGGATCTTGGGGCTTCTTCGCTAGCACGGTCATACCGATTTTGATAACACTGGAAAGGCTTTTGGCTCTGTTTCGACCAATGACTTTTAAGTCTTCAATCACAACGAAAAGGACCACAATTGCCGTCACGTGTTCTTTTCTAATTTGGTTACCGTGGATGTTGAGCTGGAATTCTTTTTACGTAATATTATCAGTGAAGATAACGCAGACAGTCACATTTATGAATCTGTGGATTCCAGACTCCAAATTAACTTACATTTTATCGATATTAAGACTCTATGTTATAAACAATGTCGTCTCTTTCTTAACCATCGCTTTCATCACTTTAGGCTGCTGCATTATTTGGATCAAGATGATACTCGTGTTAAGACTTAAGCGAAAGCTTGCCTCGTCCAGGAATAAGCAATACTGGTCGCCTAGGACAACGCGAACGCTGGTACTCACCTGTGTTGTCTTCGCCGTAACTCACGGCGCCAGTTCGGTGGGCGGGATTATGTCCACCAGGTTTTCCGGAATGCCTTTTTACTTCTTAAACGAAGCAAGACATTTGATCTATCCCTTAAACGCATCAAGTAGTTTGTTTGTGTACATATTGTCTAACAAAAAGCTGTACAAAAACTTGAGGGCGATTTTGCGTTGTTCAACTTGAGATTCGTGACTTTACGACATCATGGACTAATTTTTAGCGGCCCCCGAAAGGGGAAATGACGCTATTAGTTTTGTGTGAAATGTCTGTCCGTCTGTCTTGTTTAGATCTCGTAAACTAAAAAAGATAGTGAAAATCCGACATCACAATATTTTAGACCATTCAAAGTTCTGATGCAACGACTTCTTTTTTTTTTCTGAAAGCGAAAAATCTAATTTTTTAAATCACTTAAGCAAGCAGTTTTTGAAAGAGAAAAGCTAATTAGTATGCATTATAAGTTAGACCTAATTTAAAACGAATAGTAAACTTGTAAACAGCATTTTCTAAATATCTTCTGTTTAGCGCGGCAGTGCGTGGTTCGAATCCTGGTGAAGACTGGGAGTTTCAACTTCGGAATCCTTGGGCGCCTCTGAGTCCACCCAGCCCTAATGGGTACCTGACATTAGTTGGGGAAAAGCAAAGGCTGTTGGTAGTTGTGCTGGCTACATGACACCCTCGTTAACCGTATGACACAAAAACAGATTAACTTTACATCATCTGCCCTATAGACCACAAGGTTTGAAAGGGGAACTAGTTAGGCAAGGTTCACATCTAACTTTGCATTCACTTGCACCTATCCTTTGATCTGCTGGACCGTTGGGGCACTACACAAGATCTGTCAACCTTCTTTCTCGATTCTTATCTCTCATTTGTCTTTGATATAATTTCATTCGGATGTTCTTTCTGAAAATATTGAAGCCTGCCTGGGTGGACACTTCGGGGGCCGATTTTGAGTTTGTGTTTCCACACAAACTGTCTTTGTAACCTTGTTTTGTTTTGTTTTTTTGTATCTCAGCAGAAACATTGGTAAGTTAGAACGGCTTGATTGATATCATTGTTTTCCTAGTCTACCTTCTCCTTGGGTGTTCCTGAGGAACCAGCAAGCACTCTCTGGCGAGGATTCAAGTATCTCGCTGGACTGAAATAAATTTAGAATGAGGTCATTTGAAATCCTTGAAGGTCAAAAACGCTCATTTGGTTTTAAAGACTTCCAACAGGGAACTTGTCTCAAGGATGAATGGACAGTGTATTTTAAAAAAGGAATGGAGAAGCATTGGATCGAAAAGTTCTTCGATGGCTAATACATGAAATGGTTAGTCAGATTTACGTCATGTTGTAAGAATAAACGAGTGCTTTTCATAGTTTATAATGAAATTAGTTGCAAGAACTTTATTCAAAGACTTGATGTATCGCGGTTATTTTATACTTTTACATGGCGGCACATCGCACATTGATCTACAAGAGTCTGTCTAACCATTGCAAATGAATCCGATTTCATCCATATTGGTAGCAGCTGATGAGCATTGTTTCTTTTATTGGTTCTTTGTGTCTAAGCCAGAAACTCACGCCCATGAATATACAAATAAACAATGTTGGATCGCAGAAAGACGTCTTATACCAAATATTTTCTAAATAATAGGCTACAGTTTTCAGATTCCAATGATGTCTTTGAATGTTCTAAGCACCGAGAGAATCTAAACTTTTTGAAATGGAGATTGTATAGTGTGATCGTTGTTTAAAGATAGATCTACTACCTCGCTCTAAGTTATAAAAGATAAGACATGTCATGTTTAAATTCACTATTTATACTGTTAATTAATAATAAACGCAATCGTGAAGACTCCTATAAGCGTGTCTAATTTACATACAAAAGACTGTTGTGAAACATTACATTTATAGGCTCTAATGTTTTTAAATGTGATTCTTGTGTTATTTTGTTTTGAATTAAGACATACTTCTTTTTTTTTCTTCTTTCTTCTAAATCGTTCTCACTATCAACACTGGAGGGTTTCAAATAACCTCGATTGAAACATCCTTAATCTGCCGGTGTTTCTGTACTCCTTGTCTTTTAAAATACCAGAATATCCATCCGGTGTCTTGTTAAAGAATGCAGCTTGAAGGACGGGATTGGAACTCTGTGCTGAAAATACTCTGGGGGGGGGGGGGGGGGGGGTAAACGTCACTGGTTTCTAGTTTCATCTTCTGAGAAATGTCATTGTACCGAATGCGTCTAGTCGTCCTTCAAAACTCCCCCCCCCCCCCATTCACTCGCTCTCACCCACTCTTTAGTTTTTCGAGGTAAACAAATTAAAATTAAATTCCAATAAGAGACAGTTACTACAATTTAAAAGAATATAAATTATTTACATATTCTCGTGAAAATGGTCTTAAAATCCTTCATTACAGGAATAATCAGTATACACATCTTTAAAAAAAAACTGAAGTCCATTATAAGCCATTAAACGTAGACTTTGTGACATTCACATCGCGTTCATGGAAAGTTGTGCACTATTTGAGTTCAAGACGAGCTTAGAAACTTAAAATGAATTGCTGTTAAATGATTAACAAGCTTTTATATTTTAGGTTGTTTTTTTATCTATTGATGGGAAATTACAAAGATGTCAGAGGAATTTGGCGACAAAGTGGTCCTCTATTCAAAACTATTTGCCGACCCTTTGCATCAGTTGGCCTACTTGTGCTGTTAAATGATTAGGTTAATTACCTTGGGAATACTTTCAGCTCCACTTCCATAACCCCCCCCCCCCCAATGCCCTCCTACATCAACTGTTCTTCAAGTCTGTCAAGTTGAAATAGTTGAACTTTAGTTGTTAGTTGAGTTCAACGCGCTGACTGGCAGACACCACACACACACACAACACATACAACACACACACACGTTCAATGCTCTATTTCTCCAGTCAACGAGCTTACTGTCGAACTCCGAACTAATCTGTGAAGTTGTGACTTAATGATATGTCTCTCGTCGTTCTAGCCCTCAACACTCACACACAGAGAAAACAAACACGTAGACACACACACATGCACACACACACACACACACAAACATCCTTTCAAGAGCGCGTGCTAAAATAAAAAAAAAACAATAAAATACAATATAAAGAAAGAGAGAAAGAGAGAGGGCGAATTGAGGATGGAGAAGGATAAGGAGGGGTGGTAAAGACTGAGGTAATGCCTTTTACCCATTTTTTTTCTTTCTAAACTTGATAAGAGAAGAAACTTAAATCAGCTGACAAATTGACAGCGGACTTACATACTGTCAAAACACATGTGGCAGAATCAATTTGGTTCTAGTCAAAGCATTCAGTAGATGTGATATTGTTCCATAAGTGTCACGGGAATGAATGTGTTGTATCTTGAATGAAAAGAAACTGTGCTAATAGTGTCATTGTATTTAGCACACTATCGACATTCCTATATCGGAATTGTGTCTTTTTACAAAAGGCCACGTGACAATGCAGTTTGATTGAAACATTTAAGGTTATTTTGTACAAAGCTTATATCAACTCACTCCGTCTGTCTGTTTGGTGCAAATTGTGTACACGTTATTTCTCCCACCTCTCATTCTCGGATCAAGTTTGAACTTTACACTATTATTCATTGTCCCTAAGAAAACATGAATCAAAACATAAAATGTTTTAAATTAATTAGTGGTAAATACCATACAGCCACATCTAATGATAAACAAACTGAGTAACTTAAATGTAAGCCCTTACTTACAAGCATGGGTTCTAAACGTTTTAACCCAACGGCCTCAATATGTTAAAGTCAACAACACCAATCGTCAACTCGAGTACTATGTACGGGTGCTCCACAAGGTTGTGTACTTTCTCCTGTACTAAACACTCTTTACACTAATGACATAAGAAGCATCTATGACTCCGTTAAACTCATTAAATTTGCTGATGATACTGCCATAGTCGGTCTTATTTCAGGAGACGAAACTCAGTATCGAAGCTCGATAGAAGAGTTTACAAACTGGTGCACCGACAACTTTCTAGAACTGAATGTCACAAAAACTCAAGAATATAAATAAATAAATTTCAGAAAGAAAAAACAAACTATACGTGAACTGCAAATAAACACTACATCTATAGAACAAGTAAAGGCATATAAATATCTAGGCGTTATCATCAACAACAAGCTCTCATGAGAAGATCACCTTGAAACTCTGACAAAGAAAACAGCCCAGCGACTCTTTTTTTCTATACAAACTCAATAGCTTTAAACTAAACAAGAAGATCCTTGAGACTTTTTACGGCGCGACTATACAAAATCTGCTAACATACGGAATAACTTGTTGGCAAGGCAACGCCTCATTTAAACTGTTGCGACGTCTAGAAAACATCATTAAAAAAGCATCAAAAATGACACTCACACCATGACCACATTTAAAGGAACTTTTGGAACAAACGTGACTAAGAAAAGTCGAAAACATCTTGGAAGACAACGGCCACCCGCTCCATCAGAACTACGTCAGGTCGTCGTGAAGTGGGCGACTGCTGTCAATCAAAACAAGAACGGAGCGGTACAAAAACTCGTTCGTACCTCACTCGGTCCGACTCTATCACCGCCACTCATTGATCAGGGAACATGAAATGCACCAAGATACCTGTGTGTAGTCGCTGAATGAGCTCTTTATGTTGTTTGTATTATTAATGTGTATTTTTCTGTTGTGTTGTCTTTATATGAGAAAAGAGTCCTTGTAATCACAACAAATTTCCGTAAGGATCAATAAAGCAGTCTTAGTCTTAGTCTTAGTCTTAAATATTTAATTTTGTTTGATATACAAAAGGAAAACAAATATAACAATATTGAGAAAGTTAATACTATTGAGAGTCTACATAAGGCACTGCTCTAATATGACTCTCGCCTAGTGATAAATCTACATCTGCATTGTACTAAGTTGCCGTCATACACACTTTGTACAAAACACTTATCAAACGAAGTACTATAAAGTTATCAAACGAAGTACTATAAAGTTATCAAACGAAGTACTATAAAGTTATCAAACGAAGTACTATAAAGTTATCAAACGAAGTACTATAAAGTTATCAAACGAAGTACTATAAAGTTATCAAACGAAGTACTATAAAGTTATCAAACGAAGTACTATAAAGTTATCAAACGAAGTACTATAAAGTTATCAAACAATAGAAGTACTACAAAGTTATCAAACAAAAGAAGTACTACAAAGTTATAATACAAAAGAAGTACTACAAAGTTATCAAACAAAAGAAGTACTACAAAGTTATAATACAAAAGAAGTACTATAAAGTTATCATATACAAGAATTACTATAAAGTTATCATACATAAGAAGTACTATAAAGTTGAAATACAAAAGAAGTACTATAAAGTTATCATATACAATAATTACTATAAAGTTATCATACATAAGAAGTACTATAAAGTTGAAATACAAAAGAAGTACTATAAAGTTGAAATACAAAAGAAGTACTATAAAGTTATCATACATAAGAAGTACTATAAAGTTGAAATACAAAAGAAGTACTATAAAGTTAAAATACAAAAGAAGTACTATAAAGTTAAAATACAAAAGAAGTACTATAAAGTTATCATACATAAGAAGTACTATAAAGTTGAAATACAAAAGAAGTATTATAAAGTTAAAATACAAAAGAAGTACTATAAAGTTATCATACACAAGAAGTACTAAAAAGTTATCATACACACTGTGTTCGTTATGTTTTGTAAGCAAATAAAGACATCCAGACTACAAGCCATGACATTTTCATTGCATCAATAAACATTGAGAGGGAAGGGAGATTTTTTAAAGCATGATGTTAAGTGTTGACATACACAAAATAAAACTCTAATGAGTAGATCTTTATGAGAGGACAAAACAAGTATTCGGAGGTTTAAATAAGAGTATCTCAATACTATAAACAGGGGGTCTGAGTTGGTAGGTGGACCATTAGTTTGAATGGTGTTGAAACGAGGTGAGAGTCTCAGTGGTATGCGTCTAAGATTACGAAAGTGCTTACCAAAATTAAGAAGAATGTTCCCATAAAATCTATCTATCTATCTATCTATCTATCTATCTATCTATCTATCTATCTAGCCTATATATCTGTCTGACAATCATTCTATCTATCTATTTTTTCATCCATCCATCTATCTCTCTCACACACAAACACACACTCTATTGTATGTATTTCATTTTCCCCCGTCTGCTCGTATTTTTATTTTTTCTCATTTATTCATTGTATCTATTTATCTCCTAATGTGATTAAATCATTTAGTAAATTTTTCTCGCCAGTATTAAAAAGGCCAACATTCATTTACATATTAACTAAAGTTTGTGTTTTTAAATTTCTTTGTTAACTCTTTAACATCAATGTTCAACACAGCGTGACCGCCCTAATCCCAGTTCGGTAACAAGTGTACCAAATTTTTGCCATAATTACCTGTAACCACGAAAATGGTTAAACTGCTGTTACTTCCCTGCGAAACATATTGCCACATCGGCAAGATAAAAACAATCCCATACCGGATAGACCTCTAAATGCTTCTAAACAATTCGTTATGTCAGGCAGTTAGTGGTGGTTGACGTTTAAAGATAAAAACTCCTCTAGCGACCTTCTTCCAGGATGTAGTTGTGAAGCGCTGTGATCGTGGCTTGTCAATCCCTTGTATTGAATCGGACGGCTAAAACAAAATGAGTCAGACACGCTATATTTATGGCTGTAGTTCGCAGTCGCATGAACCATAGGTTGTGTGTTATCCTTATATTGTGTCAGACCGAGGTATTTGGACTGTATAAAAGACTAGCGCTTATATTGGATAATGGTACAACAAATAGCTACGTTAAACTTGTATCAGGTAAGTTATTTTTAATCCAACAGTTATTAAATAATCAGATAATGACATATTATGCATGTTTTAAAAAATTATTCAGAAATGTATTTCTCTTTTCTCTCTCGGGTACTTATTTCTATTTTGTAGTTCTTCAATTTCTTTTTTTTTTAACTGTGACTGTCACATGTTCTCCATGTCAGTATGTCACAGTGGCAGCATGTCTGTGTGATAAAGAAGAGGGGTCAGTTTAAAGTAGATCTAATTGATCTCATTGATTAACATGCATGACTAGATTGACCTAGGGACAAGTGTAGAACGTAATCATTCTTTTTTTTTTTTTGAAGTAACGTTTGTATTTTATAAGATAAAACAATATAAAAGTCCCATATGAAAAGCCAATAAGAACTATACTGTGCTACTAGCTACTATATTTTATGATAGAATTAGGAAAGAAACGAAAGTCCAAATTTTTAAGATACAAAATAATCCTTAGACAGATTCTGTAGGCTAGATACTTGTTCGGAGAGAAAATGTATGATTATAAAACAGTATGTCGTGAATGATCATTGCATGTAATATGCATTAATGTTGGTACATGTCTAATATTAAATTACTATTTGGATTATTATTATAAATCATTCAATCTAAGATAACAATACACAAAGGTACACAGTAGGGAACTGATTGATTAAACTTATTGCATCTTTGAGTCACACTTCTTTGAAAAACTCAAAACTTTGGTCTTTCTGTTCTGTTATCTCTAATGTTCCTAGAAGACAGCAGTATCTATAAACATTTAATTTCATGTATTTATAAAAGTCATTTTACAACGAGAACGAAGCTATTAAAGCTGGACCAATTATAGTTATAAAATAATAACTTGAGTGATGCCAGGTAGATAATGTCATTGTCTGCGTCAGTTATGACGACATACATCTGAAGGGGACAACAAAGTCACGTGGTACTTCTGTATATTCCTTAATCTTGAGACTGACTAGATGTCAACATGAACTGTTTGGAGTTTCTACCTTCAGTTTGGGATTCAAACTTACGACTTTCTTTTAAGTAGCAGATCGTTTTATAATGACAAAAATAACAACTCCTATTAGGTAAAAATAGGCACTCTCTTCTTGGAAGCTGTCAACGATCTCCGAGATTCCGATTGCATAGAATCCATCATAAAGTTTAAAGAATAATTTTAATGCTTTTAGAAATTTGATACCAGGAAGTCTTGGAATTGTCACCAAACATAGCAGGTAATAATATACAGACCAGAACTACAGCGGTTCTCAACCTGTGCAGCTTGTATGACTCAAGAAGACCTTGTAGACTGGTTGGGGGGGGGGAGGAGGAAGATATTGAAATTAAAAATATTATTAAAGAAGTAAAATTAAATTAGTTAGCATATACGTGATTTCATGTCCCCCTATAGCAAGCGTGTAGCTGACATCGTGTTATGTAAGATAGGTAACATATGGTCTTCTGTAGGATGGAACATACACTCGTAGGCCTATATATTAAATCTGACACATTCGTACTTTGTATGTCTAAGAGCTATTGTTTTAGTCAATAAACAGCTTATGTACACACACACATTTTGTATCCTAACATCGGATCAGGATAAGGCGATTTCGTTTTAGAGGCGATTTAGTAGACTAAGCCCCTAAATTCGGACTCTAAGGGGGGGGGGACACACATTAACACAATGTATATATCTCAGTGAATACTATTATAAAATAATATCACAATAATGTTTACTTCCTAGCGGATGTTACCACGAACTGTATCAACATGGTCTAACTCTTAGTAAGTCGATTACTCTAAATTACGCCCAAACATTCCCCAGGGAATTAGAGAATTGTAAACATAAAAGGATTTGAAACCGTGACAAATTTCTACATTAATACCATGCCGCAAGCTATCATAAAGCACCTCTAGTGTAGTGAGAGAGACAATGTCTTGCTAGGTATCTACATTCTCTTCTTAGCTAAGTTTTCAATTTGTTTCAAATCCGGCAAAGCAACAAAATAGAAGAATTAATGAAGATTACTTTCATAATTTTAAAATCAATATTGAAAATTAAATTAATAGATTTTATGTAAGGACGCGATTCGAATATTATTTTGTAAAAAAAAATCTTTGTTGGGGTTTTATTTAATTAGAAACTTAGACCACAACAGATGTACGTAAAGAGGCCTTGAGTTAAAAAACAATTAATCAAATAATAGGCCTACAGGTTACATTCCTCAGGAATAATAAGGAACCTGTGACCTTAAAGCACCTTGCAGCACACTGTGCTACACCTTGACAGAACCTGCAACGCGGCTGATTTCCAACATTATCGGCAGCTGCCGTTTCTTTGGACACTTCATCTGCGTGAGCAATACAGCTAGCGCTGAGGCTTTCATCACATTTCTAATGAGATAATCCATAGTCGCTTTACTCGCTTCTCCACCGAAGGAAGCTATAGCATTTTGTCATGCTTTCTCATTATTGAAAAGGAACTGTAGGCCCTACATTTATGAGTATAGAATATTTTCTTTTAACTTTAACGAGTGAAGAGTTTCGCTGACATCACTGACCTTTGTGTTCAGGCATATTACTTTATCGTGTCAAGTGCTAGTATTATCGACATTCAGCTTCAAACAAACACCTCTACACACACACACACACACACACACAATCACAACAGATCTTGTAATTATGCTTTAAGTCAAATGGTGTCTAAGTAGCACGTCAGATAAAGAGAGATTACTCGGTTAAAGAATACATTTTTATCTTAAGATTTTCTCAGAAAACAAAAGCGGCTCAGTGTTGGGTGAGATAAAACACAGTAGGCCTACATATGCAGGACGAGATCAAACCCTGACTCTGTACTCCCCGTCCCTTGTCCCTTATTTCCGTTTTGGCCTTTGCAGCATTGGTTTAATGAGATCGTTGGCTGTAGTGTCCACACATTTTGTTTAATGAGATCGTTGGCTGTAGTGTCCACACATTTTGTTTAATGAGATCGTTGGCAGTAGTGTCCACACATTTGTTTAATGAGATCGTTGGCAGTAGTGTCCACACATTTGTTTAATGAGATCGTTGGCAGTAGTGTCCACACATTTGTTTAATGAGATCGTTGGCAGTAGTGTCCACACATTTGTTTAATGAGATCGTTGGCAGTAGTGTCCACACATTTGCTCCTGTTTTGAGTTGAATTTTTGAATCAAATCACATGGCAACGCCAAAGCCAAAAATCCATAAGAGCCACTATTACTGTTTACTTCACCATAGAGTACTAATGCATCAACTCTTAATAGGAGACAAATCATTTTAGTAACAATTTGTAAATATTAATTAAAATGATGGGGCAAGCAACTAATTAACAAAAAATAACGCGTTTCATTTTTTTAAAAATCAATACCTCCTATATATAACTTATAAAGCGATTCTTCTTCTCTCAATAACTAATGAATGTTAGATTAGAAAAAAAGGAAGGAACAATTTTTACTACTCCCCAATCCCCTCCCCCCCCCCCCTTTCTCTTTGTTAAGCGAATGTATACATTTACTAGACTTTATAATAATATAAGACGAATCATTTTAGACACGTGTAAATACTGATTCACTTGATGGGGCAAGCAACTCAACACAAATGACATGTAAGAGAATGAGAATGTTTATCTACAGCGCCTTTAGTCGACTAAGACTGGTCTGTAGGTGTCATTCTTCTCTGGTGTCAGGCTCAACTACTTGATTCTTAAACTGACTATTCTGGATGTGTACATTTATAACGCCCTAAAACATCGCCCAGATCATCAAGCTTTACACACAGTTTATTGTACTGTGTTGAAACGTGCATGTGTGTGTGTGTGTTTGTGTGTGTGCGCTGGTCATCGCCACGGGGAAGGTGCAGTGATGTGGTGTATGTTGTATGTGTCTGAGGTGTGTGTATGTGTGTGTATTTGGTCTAACTGTTGTTGTGTGTTGTTAAGGTGTATGTGTGTGTCTTGTCTCTTGTTTTAGAAAATGTGTGGATCATTTTTTCCCCACTTCTAATCAATAGGGCGCACCAACATGGTTTCTTTCAGATCTAGACTGACAGTTTTATTGCAATACCTTTTTTTTAAATTATTTATTTAGTTGTACACTAGATTCTCAAACTGTTTATTAGATTAGAAAAATGAACCTCTTTCAGACCTTGCAATCTATTGTCAAATGTTGTAATAGGCATCTGTTTCTAGGGCTTACGGTTAACGAGAGTGTCACAACTACCATTCACCTTAACTTTACGCAACTAATGACAGGTACCTTTAGGTGTATTCAGTGGATCCATGGGCGCAGTGGATCCATGGGCGCCAGCAGGGGGGGGGGTGTGCAAGGGGGTGCACTTGCACCCCCCCTGGATTCTGAGTAGCCAAATCTACCCATTTTTTCTCACCATCCAAATCAATTAATTTCTAATTAGCAACTGAACAAGTCGTGCTTCCACTGGTTCATGTAGTAGTAGAAATAAGTCGATTAACCTAGGGCTAGGCGTATGGAATGGATGGCCAACCATGTACGTGCGTGTCTCTGAATTCTGAGAAGCCACATTTTAGCAATTTTTTTTATATTTTATAATGGGATATATCTTTCAGATGTTTTTTTATTACGTGGATGTAGATCTAGTCAGAATCCAGGGGGGTGCAAGTGCATATACCATGTACCCCCCTGCGAGTGCTCATGCATTATTGATTCAAGAGTTGAATAAATTAATGTTCAGGAAAATTGTGTGCATCGTCTTCTAAGTCTAAATCTAAAGGCCTATCATTGGAATATTATAAAGTGTAGTAACTTAAGAAGTAGTGCTTCCATTGAAGTACAGTTGTAAAGATATGCTATTATTGTAACTAGAATAGGCAAATCTGTAGTTCATGTCGTACCATGTACGATATATTCTAGGCTTGCAATTCTTTGCTCTATAAAGGATGTCACATATTCTATAGCATGTTAGTCGTGACGATTTGTTTATATTTGCACATAGCTATAGTTATTATGAATGCCACAAGGTCGACAAGACTTTCTGTTTGGTGATTTAACAGAAGGCAGGAGATTCGCTGGTCGTCCACTGCTAAGGTATACTGATGTATGCAAACGCGACATAAAGATCTTCAACATTGGCACTAACAGGTGGGAAAAAGTGGCACTGGATAGATCCACATGAAGAGCGAGCATTAAAGGAAGGTCCTAGATTGCAGATGCCATACACAAAAGTAGTAGAAAGAAGGATGAAAGTTGAAAAGGATTGGCCTCTTTAGTCACACAAGAAGTTGCTAAGGGAAAAAATCATCTCGAGACGTAAAATGCCACAATTATTTTTTATAATACTTTGTTATGGTCTAGAATTTTTTTTTTGCCAATTATCTTTCGATGTGATAAATGTTATATTTTCTTTTAACAAAAGTAAAAAGTCTTTCGGAGTTGTGGTCGGTGTCAGCGCTCGATAAAACTTCAGGTTAAACACGTCCATCAGTTTACAATAGAAGAGATGCAAGACAGTTCTTCACATGACATCATTCGAGTCAAAACATTAATATAGACCAACGGAGCACTGGCAGCATCAAGAACCCAAAAAATAAGAGCTGCAGCATCATGAATTAGCTGCATTTGTTGGGTATTTTAGGGATGAAACTGCAGATATCTCAGGCACTTAGCTGATGTCTTTGAGTGTTCGGTTTGTTGATTGCGATTGTATTTGACTTCATTGGTTTAGTTCCTTGTATTTCAGAGAGACGCACTGCATGTGTCTAACGTCATTGTACAGTCTAGACTCGGACAGACTACTCTGCCAAGACTGCCCCGTGATAGCTAGCATTCTTTTTTCCGTAACTGTCCCTAGCAATAGCGTTGGTGCTAAATTTATTTCTTTTGTATGAGACACAATGGACTGAAAAATACGAATGCATTCGAGCTTTAAGTCTCAACTTAGAGATCTTTGCCTTTTTGGCGGATCTTAACGACTGCAAGTGAAACCAGACAAACTGCACATGTGTAGTAAATGTCTTCTCCTCTTGTGTTTCTGATTAGTCTTTTCATTGTCGTCAATTATTCATCTGTTCTTGAACCAGTTTCTATGGTGTTTCAGTCTTTCCAACTTAACATAGTGGCCTCTCAACAGAACATCAGCAGTCTTATTAATGGCATAATCTAAAACCAAATTGACCATCCTGAGGAACACGTCAGAGGTGTCATCTTGAGGAAGGAGAGACTGCTGGTAGAAAAAACTGATACCGGATAATGAGTTACTGCTGACGAGAATTCGCAGTCCACAGACACACTGAGAAAAAAACGCATGTTTGGATTTTGGGAGTTATTACAGAACACAGCTTTACATTACATATCTTAATTCTTAAGTTTCTTCATTACGTCTCGCTTTTTGAGCAATAATAATGGTAAGTTCAACTTGTTTTTTGTCTTCAACCTAAAATGAATGAATAAGTTTAATGCAGAATGTGTCACAGTCAAGTCTGTCCCTAAGCGATGCTGTCGTGAAAAAACTCTTTGCTGTCGCGTCAATGAAATGTCAAAGAATGTGACGTCAGTATGTCATCTGGCAGCTAAATACTTACACTATAATACACTATGAACAATTTCACTTGTCTGGGCCAGTTGTGAATGGGGGGAGAGGGAAGGAGTTATCTTGGTGAATATTTACATGATCATTTTTTTAATGCATAAAAAATGTTCACTAATTCAATGTATACCATCACATCTGTTAAGTACGATTTCTTTCCCTTGTACAAGATACCAAACAAAATATATAATAACTAATAGTTAATTAACTTTTTTTAAAATTGATTCTTGTGTTGTCAGGTAAAAGAAATAATTGTGCACAATTTCAGATTAATCCGAGATAGTGTGTGTGAGAAATAACTTGTACAAACTTTTTACCGGACAGATAGCCAGATGAATTGATATAAGCTTTGTAAAAATAAAATAGAACAATGTAATATATTTTTCTTTTAAATTTTTTATGTTTATCAGTACACATTGTTTGATAGACTTCCTGGGGGGGGGGGACGATTTATGGCTTCTCCGTTGTAAGCACCAGTAGACATGTAATCATAAACATATATCATGAAAATCTATCTATAAATATGGTGTACAGGTTCCTTAGTGGCTCTTTGCCTGGAGAGTATCTGGTTTAAATACTGAAGTGTGCAAATCACATTTTCGGGGTAGTGGTAATGCATAGGATTGTTTGTCTCAGGTGTGCTACTTTGAACCTAAATATAGGTGTATTGTATAGTCTAATGCATATTGCGTAAAATGCTTCAAGGCTGTGATGTTACAATGAGTAGGTGAGACGAGCTGACTTAAGAACCGCTTTAGGGTTGACTAGTCCAGAGGGTACAAAGTATAAAGGGGAATCATTACATTGCTTCACACACTCTGCTATTTGTGATACTTTAAAGACAGTACGTTGTCACCTCTGTAGCGTATGTTCTATGGACTAGTTCTTGATTGTTTTTCTCAGTAATTCTAGTCAGCGATAAGCAACAAACGTCCACATGTCTCCATTGTTGGATTTTATGTTGGACTTGGTGCAATTCTAAGTTCGTTTTGTGGATGTAACATTTACTTTTTGAGTTGGTAAGGAAGATGTTGGGTAAATGTAAAATTAATTGAGTAGACCATTTTGGTATCAGTTTAATTGCATAATGTTAAGTACCCAGCAGAATACAATATAGATCTACATTCAAAGAGATAGACAATAAGACGGAATGTCGGACAGCGGGCTAGTAATCTGACTGACTGAATAGCTGACTTGACAGATTGATTGATAGAGACACATACGCATTAAGGACAATTCAAAGAACATTCATACACACACAATGGGATGTGCAGTGATAGTTTTTCTTAAATACGTATTGTTAAAAATAAACAAATCAATAATGGTATTGCTGTAGAGTGACAGGTCTTTCATAAACAAAACTAGGTCATGGTATACACATGAACACACCTATATAAGCAGACCTATAAACGCATTATGACATTCATACATACATAGTTTTCATTGAAACACGATCATGTCATTCACCCCACATCGCCCCCCCCCTACTTTTTTATCAATATTTTTCATCAATGTTCAGAGCCGGATTTAGAATCGACAAGATCCTAAAGGACTTTAGATATAGATATATGTCAGTGTCGAATAGTATTTAGTTTTAATACCTAGATGGTTAAGCTAATATACTATTATGAACTATAAAGATTAGCCTTTTTCTATTTATGGAGTTTCCCCGCTCCCAGAGAAGCGCTAAGTCCTCTTAAAGGGGCGCGACGACATGTCAAAAAAAAAAGTAGTTATCGAACCATGTTTAAATATTATCAAAATAAAAGTATATAAAATAAAATATAATTAAATAGTGATAGCTAGAGACATCGTTTCAACTTTTAATATATATCGTCTTCTTCAGTCGCCAAGAGACTATAAATCATCTCATACAAATGAGATAATAAGCTATGGTCGCCCACACAGCAGTTCCACACAGCCCACAAAACAGTTCCAGCCTCTCCACGCTAACTTTGTGTCTAAAGGAACGGCAAAGGCCGATTCATTTTTGGGAATCAGCCACATCGCAGGTCCGGGTGTAGCACTGTGTGCTGAAAGCTGTCTAATGGTAGCCGACTCCTGATTTTTCCTCAGGTTTGACTCCTGAAACTTTTCCCATGTTTGGGTAAAGTTGCGAGACAGCAGATGTTTGAATTAAGACTTTTCCTTCTCCGAGGTGAGTAGCTAGCCAAAGCTACTCCTCTTCCTGCCCGAAGCCCGTCAATAACAAACTTATGGAACCAACTTCTAATAAGAACATTTTAAAATTTATACCGTGTTCGCGAGAGGCATCAGCACAAAAATATTGACTGAATATTTATTTCCCCCAGATTCCCTTTTTTTTCAGCGTACTGTAAAAAAAAAATTTCTGCGAATCCCTATTTAAAAAAAAGTAAACTGACTGATTTAGTGAACATTCAGTAGGTACTTTACTTTCTTATAACCATCCAGGACTCCACCGTGGAGGCCCACAGCGCTCTACTATGTCCCCATATAGATAGTAAAATACTCAGAAAAACACAAAGATAAAGGCATATTCCTCGTTCCATATGATAGGACACATTTGTACAAATACTCCTTCTTCCCTAGCGCTTTTAGAGCATGGAATGGGTTGCCTGAGCTATCCAGGAAAACCAGTGACTTAACAGAATTAGGTCATTGGTTAATATGCAAGACTAAATGCATGACGCGTAGGACGTAATCAACTTCTTTTTAAAGTAACGTCTGTATTATGTAAGATAATACAAACTCTTAATTTTCACTTATTATCATATCCTTACCCAAACTTGGCCCCGCGAAATCCATTTCGCATAGGGCCCACCAACCTATATGGTTGAATCTGGTGAATACAGAGAGTAGATTACTTGTTCCCTCCCCCCCCCTTTTCTGTTGTTGTTTTTTTTGCCCCTTAAGTTACGTGGGGTAGAAATAAATAAAAGCGTGATCTTTCCATGACGTTTGGTCACAATGGTTTAGTCCGGCCCTGCTATTTAGTCACGGGTGAATACTACTTTTTTCCCCTCCCCCCTTTTTTTTTCCTGGGGTAACTCTAGTCCGACTTGCAGAAATAAAAGAGTAATCTTTCCTTTACTTCTTTGTGTCCAAACTGTTGAGCCATAAAGAGAATCATATATGTAGATTTATTGGACAGTTTTTCGGTTGGTGAGGGGAGAAAGGGGAGGAGGACCAAAGGTATAGACTGTATATCGTAGACGTAAATCCTTCACTGTCTGGGTTGGAGCGTTTATCGAACATCTTTTGATATACAACCTAAACAAAGTGCAGTCAGACTCAGTACAGTGAAGCAATTCGTCAGCGTGACGCAGTCTGTATCTGACAACTAGGAAGTTCACTTTGTGTTGCTCTGCCACCAATGCAACATTTTGATAAAGTTGCTATCAAGTGTGACAAAGAACTTTAATATCCTATCCAGAACCAGCATAGACATCGTAAGTCATAGGTTTCTTAATGTACCTTTGAAGTTGAGAGCTAAAAGTCTACACGCAAAAAAGAAAAAGTTATTCTTGAAAGTAACCTGTATGATTTCTTAAGACTAACGCAAAACTACTGTAAAGAGCTTTGTAAGTCATAAATAGACAGACAGACAGAAAGACAGAGAGAGAGACAGAAATATGAGAGAGAGAGAGAGAGAGAGAGAGAGAGAGAGAAATTGTTATGTTAAAAAATAACATTGCATTTTTTATTTAAAATTATAACATTACCTTATACCGACTTGTTATTATCCCGTTTAAAAAATATTCAGAACTAGATCTAAGTCAATTTTAAGTTAAATGTTGACGCCAAAAAGGTGGTTGCGGAGGAGGGGGCATTTAATTACCCCCCCCCCACACACACACACACACACCTCTCTCCATACACAAACAGCTTCTTCCTAGTAAGCTTACTCATTTTAAATCTACCTAGTACCCATATTAATGAATAAGACTCTAGAATTATCATGGGGGGGGGGGGGGGGGTAAACGGTTTGGTAAGTTGTTTTTTTTTGTTGCTTTTAATTATTCACTTAGATATAAGCCCTAGATATTTAAGTATTTTGTGACTCCCTTGTTTCATTTCAATGTTGACTATGTCAACTAAAGTGTCACAAAAGATATTGAATACAAGTCATTGAACTGATATCGGTCCTTCACTTGACAGTACACCTTAACACTGGAAGTAAAACTGTTGATACTAGGATTAACTAGGATAGGTTCATATCCGTGTGTATTCATATAGAATCCCTTTCTCTTTCTCACTCGATCTCTCGTTCTTCTATCTCTCGGTTTTATCTATCTCTTCTCTATTTTGTCTCTCTCTGTCTTCTTTTCTCCTCTCCACCTCTCACTTTCTCCTGTCTCTTTGCTCTCACATTTTTTTCTCGTATCTAGTTCTCAATTCTTTCTCTGTTTTCTCTCTCTCTCTCTCTTTTCACTCACTCTCTCTCTCTCTCTCTCTCTCTCTCTCTTACTCTCTCTTTAGATATACATACATTAAGAATGCACATAGTTTTAGAATCTATTTGTTTATTTATTTGACAAAAAGCACGTCTTCTATAGGAATGGTTAGATCAATTATCAGTTGAACAGGAAGTGCTTCTATCTTCCAGTTCCGCTAGTGTTACTGTAACGATAGTGATTGGTTCATTGTAAATATCGGGAGGAGGGGCGGTTGATTGGAAACCCCATCCCTTATCCATTTCATTTTTTTTAAAAGAAAACTTCAGAATTTGAGCTATTCAATTTTAGCTTTATCATCATAGGAATCATTGGGCCTTAGGCCTCTTTTCTTTGCCTCCTTTTTGGGCTTTATATGCCTCTTTTATGGACCCTCATGCCTCTTTTGTGGGCTCTTTTTTTTATTATTTGTAATTTCTCATCATTCACAAGTATTAAATCATAAACAATTGAAAAGTGATTAACCTAAAAATATAATAATAGTAATAGAAATATTATTTAATAGCAAAGCCATACTACCTAACTATTGAAACCACCAGAGACAGAAAAATGATACAAGGATCCTCTACCCCAGAACAATCAAGACAATATCAAATATCCCTGACCCCCAACACCCCATTAGAAGACTGGAAGTAATAAAATATTGAAATGTTTAACATTTCAATTAATGTCATTTAAAAGTATAAGTATCCTAGACAATAAACTCAATGTTTAACATTTAAATTAATGTCATTTATTAAGTATAAGTATCCTAGACAATAAACTCACTGTTTAACATTTAAATTAATGTCATTTATTAAGTATAAGTATCCTAGACAATAAACTCAATGTTTAACATTTAAATTAATGTCATTTATTAAGTATAAGTATCCTACACAATAAACTCACTGTTTAACATTTAAATTAATGTCATTTATTAAGTATAAGTATTCTAGACAATAAACTAAATTTTACTGCAAATATTGATTATATCAGCAAAGGGAAGCAAAGATTATGATTACTGAGAAAACTGTCCTAGTTTAATGTTAGCGAAAAGGCCTTGGCTATGTTTTATCACGCTCACATCTGCAATATTTTAAGTTTTAATATCACTGCCTGGTATGGCAATCTGAGCATTAAAAATACAAATAAACTTCATAAAATCCTAAATGCCGCTGGTAAAGTCATTGGCAAAAAAACATATCCCATTTGGGCAGTTGTTTGAGACAAACATCCATAAAAAAGCTAAAAAGATGCCAGAAATAAAAAAATCACCTTTTTTTGTTAGGATTTTGTGATCTTACCATCACAAAAGAGATTCAAGACACCGATAGCAAAGACAAACAGACACAAAAACTCTTTTGGTCTTACATATATTACAAATGTACTTTTGTAGCTATTTTTTTAAAATTTAGTTCGAAACTTAGTTTTTGTATGGCGTCGTGGACACTCTTAATGCGCAGTCATATTTCTCAAAAGCAGTCTTTCTAATTGTTACGATATATTTTTGAGTGCTAGTTTACAAAAGATGACGTTGTATTGATGTAACAATGCATTTTTGATATTATAATTTTGTATAGATCTCTCCTTTTTAAACAATTACTGAACATGTTGCCAGAGTTTAATTAAACACATTTACTGTTGCCTTTCAAGTTCCCAACTGAATATATCCGCCTTTTAAATACTACATTTTGCCCCCCCCCCTTTTTTTTTTTTTTAGTAACGTCCAAACTATTTTTAGAGCTTATGGAAAAAACGTCATCGTTTTAAATAAACTTGTCATTACTTGTCAACATCATGCAAACATGACCTTGCGCTGGAGAAATGCTATCTAAAAATAAACTTAATGCAATAGCTGCTTTATGCTACGTGACACTCAAAAAGGGTTTTTCTTTTCCCCATAACAAGATTTATTTAATCTAGAACTAGATCTAAGTCTACATGGTTCACGACATTGAAATTCGAACAACTTTATGAACATGCAAACAGAGGGTCGCAAGGTTCACCCAGTTCTTCTGGGGGATCACTGACCTAAATCAAACAGAGGGTCGCAAGGTTCACACAGTTCTTCTGGGGGATCACTGACCTAAATCAAACAGAGGGTCGCAAGGTTCACACAGTTCTTCTGGGGGATCACTGACCTAAATCAAACAGAAGGTCGCAAGGTTCACACAGTTCTTCTGGGGGATCACTGACCTAAATCAAACAGAAGGGCGCAGGGCTCACAGAGTTGTTCTGGAGATCACTGACCTAGATCAAACAGAAGGGAGAAAGGCTCACTGAGTTGTTCTGAGGATCACTGACCTAAATCAAACAGAAGGGCGCAGGGCTCACAGATTTGTTTTGGGGATCACTGACCTAGATTGACGAAAGCGCATTGCATAAATGGTCGAAAAATAACGAGGTGCACAATGCAACAATTATGAAGATAAGTCAGGCGTGACGGCGTGACGAAGTAACCTAAGTCTGCTTGAGTTATGCATCTGTGTGTAGAGAGATCGTGACATACTTTAGTATCAGACCTTTAGATCTATTCTTAGATATTAGCAATTATTAAGATGGAGGAAGGTTATCAGGCAGACACAGAACAATAAAAAAATACAATACTAAATCAGTAGAAAACTAATATCATATCTTATGCGTGGGCTTAGCAGTGTTTGGGGGGGGGGGGGTATCCTCCCTCCTGGAAATGAAAGCCCCCTTTCGGGGGGGGGGGGAGGGATTTAGTGATTGTTGTATTTGTTCATTTTATTTTTTTTGAAGGGGAGATTTTAATGTTAAATGCGGATTAACCCCAGCGTTGCCAAGGGGAATGGAGGTTAAAACCGATATTTAATAATAATAAAATATAAAGCAAACTACTGGCACCAAATTCCATAACCGTAGCCAATAGAGATTTTGAGTTTAAACCCCCCTCCAGGAGGGTTTTGAAGTTCAAACCTCAGTCTTCCATAAAATTTAAAGTAAACTACAGTTACCTAATCCCATATGCGTATCCATCCATGAAAGGGGGCGGGGGAGGAGGTTGAGTTTAAAACCCAACCGGTAATTAAAACTAAAACAAAAACTACTACAGTATCTAAATTCCGTCATAAAACAAAGGAGATTTTCTGGTTAAATTTTAAATTTTAATAAAATTAAAATAAAATCCACAGTGACAAAATTGCATGAGCGTAACCAAAAGGGGTTTCTGGTTACCCCCCATCCTCAAAAAAAAAAGAAAAACTTAAGCACATCTATAGTTACCATTTGAGCCTAGCAATGAGGTTTTCCTGCCAGTTGCTGGAAGTCATTAATAAAGTAAATCTAGAACGGTTGAAGCCACAGTCTTAAGAAAAAAATTAAATAAAACAAAGCTACCCCCTCCCCCCAAAAAAAAAAAAAATTCACATATTGATTTGTTTTTCTATCAGTCTTTGGCTCCATTAATAAAGTGCAGTGAATATCAGATTTGATATTCAACCTACATTTTTTTAAATATAAGCGTTACAGGATATTAATTTGTAGAAAATGAAATCTAAATTCCATGCGCGAAGCGAAAAGTGGGTTTTGTGGTTTGTATGTATGTATATATTTTTCTCCCACTTAACTTGGACGAAAGAATATGAAAATGTCACCTGTCACCACTTTCCTAGTGCTTAGAATAGAACAACAAAGCATCTATTACAATGGAAACAGCAGTGGTTAAATTTTGCCCCATAAACAATGTTCTCTACGCAGTTTTGTTCCAATACTTTTGTATCAAGCAAAGTCATTTTTAGTAGTAAAACGAAAATGTACTTCCTTTGCTTAAGTTTTCATTTAACATTGGTTTGTCATTTTCTCTCTCGATTGAAATTGTAAATGTTTAATTAATTCTACACATTTCTTTTTTTTTAAATACCGAATAAACAAAAGAAATTAATTAGGCCAAATTCATTTGTTTTGGGTGTGGGGTTTTCCCAGAGTTTAAATAGGAAGCACAATTTTATTAGGACTAGATCCAGTTGTTGTTTTTTGTGCATTACTTTTCCCCGGGTGGGCGTGGGGATTATTAAAAAAAACTTAATGGGGAGAAGGGAGTTAGAGGTAAAGGATAATTGACTTCACATATCAAAATGAGAGGTTACAATGCGATTCAATTTTTTTAAATCAATTCAGCTATGTACAATAGGTAACAAATCTGTTTTTATTCGCTTCTTTTGATCCAATTTTTACAAAGCTCATAACAAATTACTCTGTATAGTTCCATGCTCTGTCTAATAAAATACCTTGCATGTTATTTCTCTCTCGCACACCCATTAAAGTTTAAATTTTCCACAATTATTTCTTTTACCTGGCAAAACAAAAATTAAACACAAAATTGATTATTGGTAATTAATTATTTATTAATTTATTTATTTGGTTCTACTAATAGTGTGAAATGGGCGTTTGATTTGAAAATATTGTCTGTACAACTGTACAAGTTGAAGGTGTTGTTGTGCAGGGAGAGGGAAGGCTACAACTGATGGAACTGTGCATACTCTATAATAGGGTTTGCTCCCTTCGTTGGTGGGATAAAAGATTAAAATAAAAAACAACACATAATTTGAGGGCTAGAAAATTGTGTTGGCAAAGGGGGCGTGTCGTAATGTGGACCCTTTTGATGAAGGGTTTATGAGTCTTGCGGGCAAAATAAATACATATACCAACTATTTTAACCCAATCGTAGCACGGGTATCAGCTAATATATAAAATAATTGAATAAATACATAGCTACAGATATATATATATATATATATATATATATATATATATATATATATATATATATATATATAGAGAGAGAGAGAGAGAGAGAGAGAGAGAGAGAGAGATTGATGGATTGATATTTAAATCTAAACCTAGCATTTAGCCATATTGTTAGTCCAATCCCAACTTTTCAAAAAACGTTCCAACTTTTAGTCACATAGCAAGGCATCACCACTCTCCCCTCCCCACCTCCGATTCTATTATCCTCTTTCCTTTTATACGTTAAATGTTAATAGTGGCTTAGCTGGGGAGGGGGAGAATTTTAAAATCCACTGGGCCCTCAGTTTAGGGGGTCCCCCAAACGAGTGTTCGATTATTTTTTTTTTACATTAAATATTACGCCATTATCTCATATCATGATGTGGAATGTCCAAATGAAAGGGCCCTCAGATGATGGCGGATTCCTAGCTACGTCTCTGAATGTTAATGTTTTTGACTAATTCCAATAGCCTTCAGATATTTTTAGCCTGTTCTTGTAAGAATCAGTTTCCAAACCTTTCGCTCTTTGCGTCTTGACTATGGACATTAATCCTAAGCCCTTGCCTCAGTTTTAATCCTAAATTATCAAGTCTAAATCTTAAACTTCAGACCTTCTAAGAAACAACTCACTTATAAATTATATTTAATTTTTATACATAACTTTTTAAGAATCCTGTTTCTGTCATTCCAGTGAAAATGATAATGTAGCTTAAGAATTCTCTCTCTCTCTTTTGCTGTTGGCCTGCGCTGTGATGGCGAATTTGGAAGGAAGAGAACTCCGCGGTTCTAAAAACTTTGGAGGACCGAGAACTAGTCAACATTTGGATATGTTGGATAATATCCCAGAAGATGGATCATGGCATCAGCCTCGCAACATAGAAATAACACCCAATGGTAAATATTTTAAATATCCACCTTTCTTTGACGTTTGATTTCTGTTGAATTTTAAAGAGAATGCAAAATGATAGACCAAAATCTCCTCAGCTGCATTGTATTTCTTGTTCTTTACATCTTATGATTCTATTAATTTCATTATATCAATAAAGTAAATTTTTATTTTCTTGTCAATTCGTTCTTTCTTTCTACATTTTTCTTCTTTTTCTTTCCTTGAAATGTTCAGTTTTTTGTTTCTCATTTCCAAATGTTCACCTGCCAATTCTTTATAATATCTTAATTTTCTTTTTTTTTTCTCCTTTGAACCAAAATTTTCTCTAGTTTTTACATTTCAATCAATGGGAAATCTCTAGCCAGCAATAGTCTTCGCTTGCTTTATGGTATATGCCGTTACATTATGAAAATTTGTATTTTATCTTCTTATTTAATTAATTAATTTATTTATATCTTTAGAGAAAACACAATCCCTGTAAACTTAAAAGCTGCCAAGTAGATGAATTAAATACGGGCGTTGAACTTGTTTATTTATTTTTATTGATTATATTTCAGTTGTAATGATTAATTCCAGCGGGTTCGTGTCATTATATAATCCACTAGACTTGAAATAGAATAAAGCACACAAATCCAGGAACAAAATTCCAAAACACACAAAATTATTTCACAGATTCAAACATATATGAATCACAATTATATAGTTAGGCCAAACTAATGCTAATAGATAAAGTAATCAACGCCCACCCAATCACCCCCAACACAAGTAGCCTACGTGTTCTTTATAGAATGAATTTGTAAGCCCCATATTTACTCGAAAATACTCGAATGGAGATTTTCGAAACCGTGACATCCCACGAATATTCCTAGATATTTTGTTCGCTTCTTGAGAACAAAACAAAAGGACTGAAGACAAATGAAGAAAGGCCACTAGATTTCTTTTGTCAATAGGTCAATAAACTTCCAGCATCTTTCTGATAATCAAATAATGCCGCCTGCCCTGGCGTGGTCATGTCCGCCGGATGAAGTCAATCTTATCCGGAAAGTCATCCCTTATGGACAACACGCGACAGGTTCCGGGAAAATTGGTCGTCCCCACCTCCGATATGTGGATGTAATCAAACGCGACCTCAAAACAGTGGACATTAATGATGACTATTGTTAAGACATAGCCCTAGAGTGGAGTGAGATAGTGACCACTAAAGCTATGAACAGCGAAAAAGCATTGACCTCAGCTCTGGAAGAAAAGCGTGCCGAACGAAAAATGGCTGGCTTCTCTACCAACAAAGCGAATGCTACTTTAACCTGCGAATGCCTCTGGAGAATAGGGCTCCACACTCTACACTCACATAAACAAGTGTTCTTACTTTTGATAATTATTTTGTCTAGTATCTCGAACAAGGGAATGACATTTTCTTTCACTGATAAAGTGGTATACGTTGAATTAGTTCCCTTTATTGTTTGTATGTAGGGGAAAAGAAACTAAAATATATAAATTCTATTTTCATGCTTATCGTATGGAGTTGAGGGTGATGGGAAGGCCTTAACTCTCGAGTTCGAATTCAGGTTCCCATTTTTTAAAAATAAATACATTTAAAAAGCGATCACCCAGATGCCCCTTCCTTTTTACCCCTACCCCTTTCCAACTAGTCCAGGCAAGTAATAGGATCATAGCGTATTGAGCAAGCTGAAAGCATGAAATTACGCTAAACAAAATCAATTGATGAATATATTTCTAATCGCACAGATTTATTATAGTTAGTTTAGATCCATTACAAATTTAATCACATGACTGATCCAAACTAATTGATACAACTACAGTTAATATAAACTTTGTTGTTGTTTTTTTAAAAGTATTTTGTGTGTGTAGTTTGCTTTTTTCTATATAGTTGTCACATGATCAATAACTTCTTTCCCTTATTAACACTGACTAATTTATTGATTCTAGCTGTACTCTATTGCAGTTAATACTAATTGTTTTTTGCAAGGTATCTCCCCAATGTCACCAAGAGCTCAGCCTCTAGTGTATGACACTCCTGTTATATCCCAGAGACGGCGAGCAACAGAGGAGGATTTAAAGTGGAAGCTTAGATATGCACATTTGTACACCGAGTAAGTGTTAAAATGACTGTCCAGCCCCCTTTCTTTTGTTTATATATATATATTCTTTGATGCATGTACGAAAATGTACTTTATTTACATGATGAGTCAGCCCAAAGATGAGAACGAAAAGAATAAAGCAAGGAAATCAGTAATTGGAAAACAGGTACAATATGAGAAAGAGAAACAGAAAAGAAATGAACTGAACGAAAAACTCAATGAGATAAGCTACAAAAAACGGTCGTCTTGAACTATTGACCTTTAAATTTTCTATAGCAATGTTGTATAATTAAAAGAAAAGGTAACAAAAAAAAGTACTTATAACCAGAAAAAAAAAATCTATTTGAAAGAAATAAAGAAGAAGTAGGAAAATAACGAGTAGGGCCGACCTTAGGCACAGGCAAACTAGGCAGCCGCCTAGCGCTTATGTCCTCGGATTGATGGGGGCCTCGCACAGCGAAACTTTTGCCTGACTAGATTTGAAATAAATTGCTTAATTGAATTCATTCGCTGTTTAGTTGTTTTATTTTCGTATTTCATTTGGGGCTACCAATTTCTCTTGGTATAGGGCCTCAAATTATATAAGGCCGGCCCTGTGGCAAAGTTTGATGGACAAACTGAGACAATGTTGGATGAGACCAACATACAAACTGAGACTAAGTTTGATGAGACCAACATACAAACTGAGACAATGTTGGATGAGACCAACATACAAACTGAGACAAAGTTTGATGGACAAACTGAGACAATGTTGGATGAGACCAACATACAAACTGAGACAAAGTTTGATGGACAAACTGAGACAATGTTGGATGAGACCAACATACAAACTGAGACAAAGTTTGATGGACAAACTGAGACAATGTTGGATGAGACCAACATACAAACTGAGACAAAGTTTGATGAGACCAAAATACAAACTGAGACAATGTTGGATGAGACCAACATACAAACTGAGACAAAGTTTGATGGACAAACTGAGACAATGTTGGATGAGACCAACATACAAACTGAGACAAATTTTGATGGACAAACTGAGACAATGTTGGATGAGACCAACATACAAACTGAGACAAAGTTTGATGAGACCAACATACAAACTGAGACAATGTTGGATGAGACCAACATACAAACTGAGACAAAGTTTGATGGACAAACTGAGACAATGTTGGATGAGACCAACATACAAACTGAGACAAAGTTTGATGAGACCAACATACAAACTGAGACAATGTTGGATGAGACCAACATACAAACTGAGACAAAGTTTGATGGACAAACTGAGACAATGTTGGATGAGACAAACTGAGACAAAGTTGGATGAGACAAACTGAGACAAAGTTGGATGAGACCAACATACAAACTGAGACAAAGTTGGATCAGACAAACTGAGACAAAGTTTGATGAGACCAACATACAAACTGAGACAATGTTGGATGAGACCAACATACAAACTGAGACAAAGTTTGATGAGACCAACATACAAACTGAGACAAAGTTTGATGAGACCAACATACAAACTGAGACAAAGTTGGATGAGACAAACTGAGACAAAGTTTGATGAGACCAACATACAAACTGAGACAAAGTTGGATGAGACAAACTGAGACAAAGTTTGATGAGACCAACATACAAACTGAGACAAAGTTTGATGAGACCAACATACAAACTGAGACAATGTTGGATGAGACCAACATACAAACTGAGACAAAGTTTAATGAGACAAACTGAGACAAAGTTGGATGAGACAAACATACAAACTGAGACAAAGTTTGATGAGACAAACATACAAACTGAGACAAAGTTTGATGAGACAAACACACAAACACCATTGACTAAACATTGTAATACATCACTTTAATCTCTATTCCTCCAAAAGAGTCAAATGGTACCAGGAGATCCAAGATGTATGCACTACTACTGACAATTGGAAGCCAATGGAATATGTGTTAAGAAATCTTCGGGAATTCCCCATGGATATCCAGACCAAATTGAGGCTGTCAAGGTAAGTTGGGAAAGTAAAGACGATTGATCGTTGGGCTGGCCACACCTCATTTACTGTTGACCATAGCAAAATAGAGTATGTTCACATCGTCTGCCATATAGGTCGCAAGGTCTGAAAGGGAACTTCAGGTTCATGTTACCAAGGCGAGAACACAGTCCGGGGTGACTGGGTGTCAACATTAAATTCGGCCCAGACAGGGCTTTCCATATCTTGGGTACCCACTGCAGATAATTTAATAACGATAATGCACAATGAATGCTAAATAAAATTATGTAAGAATTCGAACCATTTGAACACAATCTCCCTTTTTTTTATTCCATTGAGCGCCTTGGCTTTTTGAAATAAAATTTTAAATGAGAGCCAATCACGTGGCTCCTTGAGACTCCTTTTAAAAGAGAAGATTCTAAAATCATTTGGTCTGCAGCACCATTACCCAAATAGGTGTAGAGCTTCCGCTCCTTCGTGCAAGTGACCATGGGTATATTGCATACGGCCACAAAATTTAAGTTATTTAGGTATATAGATGAAGATTCGTTATACAAAAGTTATGGATTTATATATGCTTGATTGTTGTTCAGCGATTTTAAACAAACTGGTACGTTTGCAGACTTAGAAAGTAATTGAGACTAAGGTTTACATACCTCGTCCCAAAGCTCTTTATTCTATTTTTAGCTCTTGAAGCTAAGACATCAGTCTATTTAAATGATATTGCTATGACGTTAAGTGTACTAGCCTCGAGATGTTTTTTATTCTTTTATTCTCTGTTTAAACGCTTTTTTTTAATTTAGGGATTTCGTACATTAAGATAAAATTTAATTACCCTAATCTGTTCTTATTGACACTTCCTTTTTAAAGATCCTGTTTACTTTTATTGAGCATTAAAATACTGTAAGAGAGAAAAGGAAGATAACAAAAAAATGTGGGTGGTGAGAAAATGGAATCGTTTCTTATTTTCTGTATATCTTATTATAATTAATTAACTATGTAGCCGCGGTGGCTGAGCGGTAAAGCGCTTGGCTTCTGAACCTGGAGTCCGCCAAGCTCTAATGGGTACCTGACATTATATGGGGGAAAGTAAAGACGGTTGGTTGGTGTGTTGGCCACATGACACCCTCGTAAACCGTAGGCTACCGAAACAGATGACCTTTACATTATCTGCCATATAGATCACATGGTGTGAAAGGGGGAACTTTTTTTTTTCATTAATTAACCAATTGTTTTCTTTTTATCAAGTTTAAAGAAATAGTTCTGCGAAATTTCAGCTTGATCTGAGTTTGGGTTTGGGAGAAATAACGTGTACAAATTTTTTACCAAACATGCAGACAGTGAGTTGATAAAAGCTTTGTAAAAAAAAAAAATTTTAAAAGATGATTGGAATAGATTTTTTAATAACAGAGAAATAAAAAGTCAAGGATGTGAAAGATCTCTGCACGCAACAACTAAACAAATTACTTTGTGTTACAAGCGAATTTAAACATTGGATTCTACAGTAATAAAAGTGGGCATAAATTATTTATTATACTATCAAATGGTATTGCACTTATCAATACTTCCTTGTTTAATACACCGGATACTCCAAATAGCTTGCTGTTAATTGTATTTACCTTCGTGTATAAAAATCCCCAATGCTCCAATAAAAATCAAATATCTCTGTAATTCTGCTGAATAGATAAGGAATTTTTAAAAAATTGTATTATTGAAATGAAAGAAACTATTCTGTACGTTATATTTGAAATACCTTCAGCTATACTTTAGCACTTTTTAGCAGCATTGTCAGGCAATATTACGAGTTTTTTGTTTTTTTTCGGTCACTAGGTCATCTATTGGTCATCTACTGGTCTAAATGGCTTAAAGTAAATGTTGTAGCTGCACACACGTTGCGTTATTATTATGACTTTATGCTTATCCAGTTTTATCAATAAAAGAAAGCTAAGGTTATGTACACCTTCTAACATCGTCTGGAGCTGTTAGCAACAGCAGCATGTGAACTCCTGTATATCAGAAAATTCTTACTATGTTTAAAGATGACATTTGGTGGTCAGTGACTCTTCGTTTTCGTGGCATTGACGTCTAAAGTTCATATCCGACGAGCCAATATCCAAAGTATGCCTGAGACATTTGTCTGAGAGAAGAAATAACTGTGATCCTCTTTACGAAATATAGCTCTTTAACTCTCCTAGAAGAAATCACAGAAATCACACTATTAACACACTATAATTTCAACAAGGTTACAAAGACAGTTTGTGTGGAGACACAAACTCAAAATCGGTCCCCGAAGGGGTCCACCCAGGCAGGTAAAAAGGCAGGTATCAATATTTTCAGAAAATATACTGAAAAAAATAACTTTTAGCCTATTTTAACATCCAATGATCTAAATGTTGAGTAGTCAATGACCCTACTTGGTACAAGAATTTGTTCTATAGTAATTCTTACGTTATAAAGCTACTTCCAACATTCATTGCATAGAATGTACAAATCCCAAATAACTCTTTCAGAAAGTTACGCAATGATATTGGAGACAGTCCCATGAGCAGATCCGGAACTTTAAAACGGGGATCTGTGACTGCCAGACAGCTGAGCCATCAACTGCAGAGGAAAACCTCCAACTCTCTAGGTCTAAGCCGGGGAGGTTTTTCTCTAATGGCGCTCTGGGGGGACACAATTGGCCGAATCGCTGGTAAGAATATAAGAAATATTTTATTTTTAAATCATATGTGGTCATGTTTAGTTGTTCAGGCCTTGTAGTGTTGAAGTAACACAAATACAATTTTCTAGCTTATTATTTTTAAAATACAAAAAAAAAAACATTGCAGAGGTAAAAAAAAAAAGTTATTACATATTACTGTCATATACCAGTTTTAGAACCCTTGCAACATTTGGTGACTAGTAGTCACTTAATTATTCCGTGCGGTCAGGACGAGATTTTTCCTGGTCGAGGACTGACCACGAGGTGAACACCTCAGTTAATTTCAGACTCCCGTAGAGAGAGGAGTGCTATGCATATCTTTTACAGTGGAGTAATGTACATGTACTCAAGTTATTATGATTGATTTGCATTCAGAATATATTTCTCTGGACATATGATTTGTGATGGCTGAAGTCGCCAATATCTTTTGTGATTTATATTATCATGTAATAAAATCCATGTCTCCTACCAGAGTGTTTATTAATATAAATTCTAAATGTTGTCGTTGGAGAGTTTAGTATATTAGTGTTCTTACGCACTTGCAAATCTAGTACGTGTAAGAAAGTATTTCGTTAAGAAGAACATTATAGTAGTACCAGCAGAGGTATCTACACCACACAGAGACATTCGCGTCATCACGCCTACAACAAGAACTAGGCTGTGACAATTACATTGTACCTATTTCTAAGAGTAGTTGAAAGTGTGTTTAGAATGTGTGTACTCTGCATATAGTGTTAAAAACATCGTGAGTCATTGATCACATTCATGGCAATACAAATTGGAGCAAAGGGTGTAAACAAAAACAACAACTAAGATTCATTCTAGCAAAAGACCAAGGGACAGGCACCAGTGGCTTAGCTTGGGATTTAGGGGGCTCGGGGGGTGGGGGCTTGACCTCTTAAGATGCCCTGTATTTTTAAATTCGACATCATGACATTAGATAATATCGTAATATTCAATGTAAAAACAAAATTCAGACACTTATTCGGGGAACCACCTCAAGTGTGGACCCGTGGGGATTTTCAAATTTGGACCCCCTTTCCCTCCACCCTAGCTACGCCATTGGCAGGCACCAGCAATGGTTTAATGACCAATATGCGCCTTTTAAGATTAATATTACAATACATTAGCTTCTGTAGGCCTATAGGTAGATACCTGGCTCATATATTCAGTCTCAGCATGATTTGGTTTATGCTGCATCTCAACAAACCTAGTTCTGGTCTGGACTCTCCTGAATAAAGTCTTTGTATTTGTCCACAGCAAATTTTGGAAGCAACGTGGCGTCCTACTTCACCTTTCTTCGCTTCCTGGTTCTCATCAACTCACTCATGTGTCTCTTGATGTTTTGTTTCGTATCTTTACCACAGGTCAGTCTAAATGTTTAAAGTAGCTGTAGAAGTTACCAGGCTTTGTTTTCCTATTGCCAACCAGTCTATATGATCAATAGTTTCAGGGTGTTACCAGGCTTTGTTTTCCTATTGCCAACCAGTCTATATGATCAATAGTTTCAGGGTGTTACCAGGCTTTGTTTTCCTATTGCCAACCAGTCTATATGATCAATAGTTTCAGGGTGTTACCAGGCTTTGTTTTCCTATTGCCAACCAGTCTATATGATCAATAGTTTCAGGGTGTTACCAGGCTTTGTTTTCCTATTGCCAACCAGTCTATATGATCAATAGTTTCACGGTGTCATACGACAATCAATAAAAGCAAATAGGATAGAATGTCAAGGTCGATGAGAGGTTAAATGGAGCACTGTGAAAGATGGACATTTATTTATGTAATAATGTATTTAATGAAATATTCCCAGTACCAGTTAAATGCCACAAAATATATTAAACGTCTTAATAACGAGAATCCACTTTTTTTTAAAATTTTAATATTGAATTATCAATAAGGATAAGCTTTTACTTTTAGAATATAATAATATTATCAAACATTCAGGAGAAAAAAGAAATGGGTGAATAGTTCAGCCTATATATTTCCTTGGTTTAAACTATGGTTGACTAAAGCTACTATGTAACCATACATTGTTTTTGTGGTACACCGCGTGAACAAAACCGTTTCATATTCATTGTATCAACATCATGTTGTGGTAATATTTTGATTCAGTGACATCGTCTTTTGTTCAGCGCCAAATTTCTTCTTTCTGGATTACAAACAATTGCCTTTTTCTTGTCGTATGTCTCGTCATCAAGGGGCTGGAGAGTGGTCGAGTGGTAGAGCACTAGGTCTACAAACCGAGAGTGTCTTGAGTTCGAATCCTGAAGAAAACTGGGATTTGTTTCAGGATTTTTAGGAGTCCACCCAACTCTCATTGTTGCCAAACTCATGTTTAGGAAGTAGTCTGTTGCTTTTTATGCTAGCCACATGACGTCCTAATTTACCGTCGGCCATTAAAACAGATGAACTTTACATTTGCTCTATAGATTACGTCTCAAATGATACCTATACTCATCCGTTGTTTGTCCTTTTTGGTTCCGCTGTTCCTTCTTAATGACTACATCCTAACCTAGTAAGTATGTATCCTTGCAATGATAATTTTCTCTACTTCTTGGCAGATCATCTCTGGAGATGTGACATCTGAGGATATCAAATCTGGATTTTTTGTAAGTAGTGTTTCAAATGGTCACAAAATTACAACCGAAGTGGATACTTTAATAAAAAAACAGAGCATTCTCCCCAAATTCTAGAACGGAAAAGTTACCGATTCAAAATGAAAGACTAAAGACTCTGAAGTTAAATAATCGAAAGAAAAAATAAACTGAAATGTAAAAGCCTCTGAAGTTAAACCCTTAAATGTAATGGGCCATATTCCCGGACACAGAGTTCTGTCATCTGAAGTATCATCAGTCCGATCTCATTTTTTCTTATTGCTCACATGCCCTATAATAACGTATCCTTAAGGAACAAGCCCAGGACAATTAAGGCATCTTTCTATTAAATTGTGTATAATAATCAGCTTTTAGTGCGCAATCCAAGATTAATAATTTGTTATACTGTGATATCTGTTATCTTGAGCCTTGATTTCATATCTAAAATTGGTAGGAAATAAAAATCAGTAAACCTGACATATTTTTTTTCATACAAAAAGATTTGCTTAAAACTTCAAAGGTTCCATTACAATTGGATTTTGTTTATGACGCTGATAGAATAGTTAAAATAAGTCAAAAGAAAATATTTAAATTCTCTGTTTGACAAAACCATTTGTAATTATACCTTGCTAAACACTCCAGAGAAATATTTGGATAGATCCTTGTGAAAAAGTTGTATTGCTCTCTAGTTATACACTTTAGGAGTTTATATTTTTATTGTTTTATCTTTACGTAACTTTTGTGATCAGAGCCAGAGGCGTAGTGAGGGGGTGGGAATGAGAGGCACGATGCCCCGGAGGCCACCCTCAGGGGGGTGTCACACGCAGCTTATATTTATGTGGGATTTTTATGGAAAATGGAGTGGGGCGCCAATAAAGTACCTTAACCCGGCGCACATTTTGCTAACTACGCCTCTGCTCAGAGTTCTCGTAAATTTGTTTTTCTGACTTTGAAAGATATATTTGTAGTCAGGAGGTTTAAAGTCAAGAGTTTATCTAACTTTCTGGTCTCCTTAAGTCTATGGTAAGATTAATACAAAAGCTGCTCACCCAACATCACACAAAATGTTCTTGTCGTCGTGTTTGCAGGGTGAGTTATCCAAAACTATATTCTTCTATGGTGCTTACAGCAATAGCACAATTGGCAGGACTGAAGATAGCATTGGGTACAAGAGACCTTTGGCCTATCTAATGACGTGGAGCAGTGCCAACTTTTTAGCAGCTTTAATTATAGTGATCAGGTACGCCGTTTATTTCTGAAAAAAAAAAATCTTTTTTTTTTCAATGTTCATTTCAATTTTAATCAGTTAGGTGTAGGTTAGATCTAGATATAGAAAAAGATGTTTTGAAAATTAGATTCGGACACTCAACTTTTTACCACTGAGTCTCAAACTATAGTTATCTAAAATAGTTTATTATAACGCTATAATGATCTTTTTCAAAGAATGACGTAAGTAGCAATTTTAAAGTATTCAAAAGTTGAGGAAACACTAATTGTAGTGTTGTATTAACTCGTTTACCTAATCAAGGGATATAATGTGTTATTAACAGTATGTATGTGAATTACAAACGAATCAAGGGCTACAACTTTGGAGACGCAGAGCCTTATTCTACCCAGCTCTTCACCAGCTGGGACTACTCAATCATTAACAGAAAAGGAATTGAGAAAATGAAAGGATTCATCGTACATTACTTCCGGGTGAGTCGATTGAATAGCAGACTTACATATGTAATTGTAATATCATACATTACGTCCGGGTGAGTTTATTGAATAATAGCCATAAATATGTAATATAATTGTCGCTATTTATAAACATACTATGAGCCATGAAAGATTTGAACATCTACAACGTAGCTAACGAGCGTACCAATACAAATATTTAAATCCTACTATCACTAGTCAATGTAAACCATACATGGTTTGTTTCATCTTTTAATATTTTTTGTGTGGAAGTGGGATATGTGGCCGAGTTGAAGAAACTGCTAGACTACCTATGAAGGGGTCGCGAGTTTAAATCCCGACTCGAGCTGAATCTTGTTTGCTGAGGGTTTAAAGGCAGCACCATATCCTTCTCACAGGCACCTCCTCCACCACAAAAGAGATTGGACCATAGCGTACGGAGCATACTATAGCATAAGATGAGGTATTTAAAAGTAATTTAAAAAAAAAATCATTACACGGTGTTAATTTTTTTTAATTCAGGAAACAAAGAAGGAAGAATCGTTCAAAAAAGGACTTAACGGCAAACAAAGGTAAGTTAAATCTTGACCAGTTAAAAAGTAGATTAAACTCTTACCATGCAAACAAACGTAGTTTAAACGTTGACCATAAAAAAGGAGGCTAAACTATGGTCATGAAGCAAAATTAGGTTAAATTCTGACCAGTAACAAAATTAGTTTAAATTGTGACCATCAAAGTAAAGTCGTTAAAACTTAAGAAGATAAGACTTCAAAGTTAATAAAAACAGAAAGGGTATACGGCCTATTATAAGATCTTTTTAACTACAAGCAAAATAACATTGAAAAGCTGAAGCATCTACATTTTATTGATACTATTATTATTATTTATTCTCTGGTGGGAATAAAATAAATAACAAAATAATCTTGCGATTTCCTTTTTTCTCGAGTGGTACCAAGCAAACTATAGTCATGAAGATTTGAAAAAAAAAAAAACTTGTCTTTATAGTTAAGTTTTTATTTTATTTCAGAAAGTTATTTAATGCTGCAGTTAGAAAGTTATGGAATACTGCTGGTATATAAAAGGTTATGGAATTCTGCCCTGCAGGGTTTTGCATGCATTATAAGACAGTCTACAAATCTTGCGTGTTGCCCCGACGGTCCAACATAATAAGGGATATGTGAAGGTAGCCACCTACATATTTTGCCAACAAAACCTCACAAACAGTTGGCGAAGCAATCAAATGGGAGAGGAAGGGAGAAATGCAATCTCAAGGCCTCGTATTAAAAACTTGTTTCCCCTTAGAAGCCTCTCTTTTCTCAATAGATTGAAATAACATAGGCTCAAAATATTTTTTTTATTAGGCGTTGGGGAAAAAAAACAATAATGAACCTGAATATTATTTTTTCCAGAGTGAATTTGTGGATCATTCGAATAATGTGCAATCTGATCAGTGTTGGTGCTCTCGGGGGTAGTGCATACCTCATCTACTATGTGGCTAACAACACAATTAAACCAGGCCTCGACGTACCTAAAGTTATTAACGATTTCTTTGTCAAATACCAGGTACATAAAAACATACTAGAGTTTCACATTGAAAGGTATTCACAAGGCATCAGCTCTTTGTTCACAATTTGATTTTTTTTTTCTAAGATCCCGTTCAACTTCTTTAACTCTTTCTCCCGTAACTGACGATACCAGCGTTGATTCCACAAGAATCCGGTAAATAATTACGGAGAGAAAGAGTTAAGCCATAAAATCTGTGTGAGAGAAAAGAAGAGAAATTGATTGAGAGAAATGTTGTGGTGATGTAATTGAACCTAAATAAAGACGTTAAGAAAAAGAAAATAGGAAGATTGAAAAAAAGTTTTATTTTACAAAATAAATAAAGTCAGTGTAAGATCACCTTTCCCAACAAAAGATACAATTTGTAATTTTTGCTGTAAGCAGAACTGCTTAAAGAATCAATTCTTATGTACTGAGCAGTGCACACAAATTAGTATTTGGTTTATTAAAATACTTCGTATATCAATACTTAGTTATATACGGGATACATCAAAACATTTTGCCTTTGTTCATTTGCGTTCATGAAATAGCATCTCTTAATTAGGTGTTAAGTTATACTTAGGAAATCCTGTAGCATCGGCTTGAATTACTACCAATATATCTTCATCTGTTGTGCTTAGTCACAATAAGAATCGTATTCCTTTAATACGAGTATGAATCAGCAAAACTTTCGTTGTAATTGTGTTATCCAATAGTCTTTATCGAGCAATTCTTGTATGTATGTGTGTATGTATTAATGTATGTGTGTATGTATTTATGTATGTATGTATGTATGCATGTGGATTTTGAAGAGCTTTATGTCGCGTTTGCATACATCCGTATACCGTAACAGTGGGCGACCAGCGGCTCTCCTGCCTTCTATTAGATCGCCATACAGGATGTCCTGTGGAAAAAAGCTGGGGTAAAGTGGCACTGGATAGATCCACATGGAGAGAGAGCATAAAGGAAGGGTCTCGGATTGTAGATGCCATACACAATAGAAGCAGAAAGAAGGGTGAAAATGCAACGGCGCCTGGTGATTACATATGCCCAACCTGTGACCGCAGCTGTGTATCAAGGATTGGCCTTTTTAGTCACACAAGAAGTTGCAAAGGGAAACACTCTATCTCGAGGCTTAAAATGCCACAGAGATGTATGCATGTGTGTATTTATGTGTGTATGTATGTATGTATGTATGTATGTATGTATGCTAAATTTTTACAATATAAATCCTAACTTTAAAATAAATGCTACATTTATGTTTAGACTAATGCAACGTCTTTTTATCCAAAACAAGGATTAGAGGAAACTTTCTTTAGAATACTAAGGCAATGATTGTAAGTCGATTATGGAGAAGAGCGACCTTTTGCTGAGTTACAAAATCCTTGAATTACCCTGTAACCTAGAGATTTTGAATTATCTAATGCACAATAAAAGTTCTAGTTAAACGTTCCTACATTTCATGCACTAACTGTAATATTAAACGTCTGGACGTAACCATTTAAGAAGTTAGACTTTGAAGAAAGTCTTTGAAAGAAAGAACAGAACAAATAACTAATCCTTCGGATTGGAAGTCGCTTCCCGATCGCTCAATTTCGTCATTACAAAAATGTTTCAAAACTGAATTCGGATAACTATCAACTTTCTTCACAAATCATCAAACGAGCGAGGCTCGGTTACCAGGTCATATATCATTGTGTGTATTTCATTCTTTTTACAATACCTATATGCTCTACTCAAGTCATATCTTCATGGAGAAACGTGGACACTGATCTCAAATACAGCTCTTACAATTTTCCTAGAAATTAAACAGTTGATGTATATCGCTCATAAAAGAATTACTAGCTCGTTGGCCACACGGGGAAAACTTTAGTTTGGCCGTTATCATTTTTCAAAAAAAAAAAATGAAATAAATTTTAATTTGGCTAGAGATCTAGATCTAGGTACAGGCCTATATGTAACATCTGTTTTGAACGGACTTTCGCGTTCTTGAAATGAATATTGCGTTCGGGAATTACCATATGCAAGGCTTTTCGGACTAAAGAATTTAATAATAATAAATTAATGTTCAGGAAAATTTTGAGCATCTTCTAAGTGTAGATGTAAATGCTTATCATTGTAATATTATAAAGTGTGCTAGATCTATAGTTATACATTCGCTTAACGAGGATTCTTTCTCGGGGAGAACTTGCAATGTTTTGTACAGACTTTTATTATTTGTTTCATTTACTAATTATAGCGTGCATTTATTTCAGCTTACGCTAATAGTATCAGGCCTGAAGATAGTTGTACCGCCACTGCTTTCCCTGATGCTTATTATTGAACGCTATCACCCCAGAACAGAGATCAAAATAAACATAGCCAGGTAGCTCGACTTTATAATACTGAAAGTTTACATTTGTCTTCATTATTTCATGATATTTTCCATGAGTTAGTTTCTCCAGTAGTATCGAAGGTTGTAGCTGTGACAGCAATCGTCATAGAAGGTCTGAACGCTAATCAACCGTGTCGCAACCTGTCGCAGGTCTCTATGAGGTGGCTACGAGGTAAATGTCTCCACTGCCCACAGGTTGCGACGTGGCTGGTCAGTGATGAGGCTTCTATAACTATTGGTCTTGCATCAAGCAGTAAGGAGATTTATCTACTTTCGTTACTTTAAAAAAATCGAGTATTTTCTGCTGACTATGTCAGAAATGTATTGTGGGCCTGTTTGTTTGTTTGTTTGTTTGTTTTGTGTGTGTGTGTGTGTGTGTGCGCGCGTATTGAGTGAATCATCGAGTGTGTGTGAGAGAGAAAGAGAGAAACATGGAGGGGGGAGTAAATGAAAGGTATATAGATCTAGATAAAGTGCAGCTATAAGAACACTCCTTCCTTTTTCCCCTCTAATTCAAATAATGTATGTAATAGTAAAAATGGCAATGTCTTCAATTCCGAAGTTTAAAGATGAGTTCAAACCCAGTTATAAATCTAGCTACCATTTTTTGTTATTATTGTTTTAAAATCATTTCGATTGCCTTTAAAAAAAAAAAAAACATGATAAAAATAGAGCTGAACTCACGCCTGTAGGTTTGCTTCATTGGTCTCCTCATCTACTTTTTAGAACAGCTGTATTCTACGTGGCCAGTCTTGTGGTCTTCCTGGCTTCGGTATACTCCGTCTCGAACAAATGTATGACCGACGAGCATGTGCCAGTTAACACCACCACCACCACCCCCACCACCTACTGCTGCTGGGAGAACGAGGTCGGTGAGCAGCTCTTTCAGATCATCATCCTTGACCTAATTGTGTGTGTGGTTGTGGGCCTGGTGGTCACTGGTGGCCAGGCATTGCTGTACAAAGCAGGAATACTAACAAGGGTAATTGAAACTATTTAGTTTATTTGTCATGTTATGTCTTGCTTGATAGGTACATTTCAATGGCATAATTAAATAATTAAGGTATCGCAAGATGTTTCTATATATGTGAATAATTAAAGAAGTCCCCGGATGTGACGTAAAACTCTTGATGCAAGGTCGTTAGGTTGTAAATTCCTAGCTTGAATAAAACTTGAAGATCTTTCCCTACATACATGAACTATAATTGTATTGACAATGTACACAGTGTTTGACTTCTATGTCGCTGCATGAAGAAACACAAGTGAAATATATTGTACAATTGAAACAAAATACAACTCACTTTTACAACTACACCATAGATATACAAAAGATGTCAAATTTCTAAGAAAATTTGTAGAGCTGTTGTCAAGATCCTTGTCCATAGAGGTTCCAGATTTTGTCCACGAAGAGTTTGGAAGCTGATAAGAGGAACTGTAATATTTTGTGTTAATCCACGAGCACACACTGAGATGTTGAAATAAAAATATAGAGATCTTTTGCTAAATATTACTTATGAAGATTTGCTTCTATGGCGGACAGGTATAAATAGTTAGCTATTTCAGTGAACGGAGGTGCGGTGGCTGAGTGGTAAAGTGCTTGGCTTCTGAACCGGGGGTGGGTTCTAGTCCTGATGAAGACTGGAATTTTTAATTCCGGGATCTTTAAGGCGCATCTGAGTCCATCCAGCTATAATGGGTACCTGACATTAGTTGGGAAAAAGTAAAGGCGGTTTGTCGTTGTGATAGCCACATGACACCCTCGTTATCCGTGGGCCACAGAAACAGATGACCTTTACATCATCTGCCCCATAGATCGCAAGGTCTGAAAGGGGAACTTTACTTTTAACTTTACTATTTCAGTACAGATTATAGGACGATATGATAGCCTATGGTATGCATTATAAGGCGTTTTTTATACTTTGTTTTTGCTCCTTTTAGCGATGTAAAATCAAAATTCTAAGCTCAGACACTTATAGTACAAAGTATTTTATTGTTTGGATGTAAACAGTGCATCCTTTTTTTTTTTAGTTCATCTATTTTATATTAAAATATCTTTTAAACTTTATTATTTTATCATCTTGCTTGTTTTCTCTAGGTTACCTTATATTGCCCCATATTTCTCTATATCTCTTCCCTTCTTTTTTTTTTAAACCCTGTTACTGTATTTTATCGCATTAATATTGTAAACCCGATCGTGAATAGAAAACTAAAGAGGACAACTGTGTTTAAAATTTGTCGAGAAAAACCCTCCTAATGCAAAGTGAAGGTTATCATTGAAATGTTATAGTATTTTTGTTCTACTTAACTAATATATATAATTCAATATTTTATTTACTTATTTCCAAAGCTTCTATCAACTCTGTCCGTCTGTCTGGTACATGGTGTCACGTTGTCTCTCACTTTCAGTTCTAGGATGAAGTTCAAACTTTGCATAATTACTCATTATTTCTGACAAAACATGACTCAATTAAAAACAAATTAGCCAATTAATTTATTTATTAATGGTCGTTAATTAATTTTGTTTCATAAAGAAAAGGGGCAATAAATCTTGCAGTTGTATGTGGCTGTAAATGTGCGATTCTTTCCCTTATGTAAGCCTTTTTTTTAATTTGGTTATAGTTTTTTCCGTATATTTTTACATATATTTTGCTTGTTTTGTTTTAATTTTTAGTTTGGTAAACCTGACTTCAATGTGGCGAGTCTCATTTTGGATTTGGTCTATGGTCAGTCACTTGTCTGGCTGGGGCTGTATGCGGCTCCATTCTTCGCCATGGTGGCGCTAGTCAAACTGATAATAATCTTCTACTTCAACTACGGCCTGGCCCGAGCCTTCTGTGAGCCCAACAATGTCTTCAGGGCTTCAAGATCCGGCACGTTCTATTTGTTTATCCTGTTGATCACTCTGTTTGTGGGTTTGTTTCCCATGACCTACGCCATCATCAGGTAAGGGTGATGTACTTAACAGAACACATATTTTTTTACAAAGCTTATATTAACTCACTCTGTTTGACTATCTGTCTGTCTGGTAAAAAGTTTGAACATGTTTTTTCTCCCATTTCAAATTCTCGGATCAAGTTAAAGCTTTCAACAATTATTTATTGAGCCTGACAAGACTTGAATCAATAAAAAAAAAGTATCCAATTAGTTCATTAATTGTTGGTGATTAATTATTTTGTTCGATATCAAAATAAGGAAAATAAATGCTACTTAATGAGATATTTGAATGTATTTATGGATTTAATCCCCTTATTACGTTTTGACATATTTTTTCTCCCACTTCCAATTCAAGTTGAAATTTTGCATAATTATTTATGACCATTGACCATACAGAACACAAAATCCAAAAATCTACCAATTAGTTAATCATTTAGTCATGATTTAGTACTAATAATAAATTTTGTTTTATATAGCAGAAAGGGAATTTAACTTCGTAATTTTCTGTTAAATGGCAGTAATTGGTGGTTCTATCCCTTAGATAAGCTTTGTATTTTAAAAGTATTCTTTTTTTCTATTGCTTCTTTGTCTTATCGTTTTTACTGTCATAAGCTTCCTTTCCATAACTAAATATCAAATATACGGGTTCTGATAGACTACCATTTCCTGACCAGTGCCCATTAGCAATGTAACTAACAGCCTTTAGTATCCCCTAGAGATGACAGGAGCATGTTAAACAGAGATATCTATAACAAGTAATATATGAATAATACTTTTTTTTTTTAAACAAAGCTGAAATTAAATTATTTTGAATCATTCATGTTATTAATATTAAATGGATCTAGACTAACAAAAATAAAAGTGTGCGATTGGAAATACTTTTCTTAATTGTTTTGTTTTTGTTAGCGCAACTTTCCTGGTTACAGCATGCTCAATGCGCTATGGTCCAATCACTTTTGAGGACCAGTTGGGGGGGGGGGGGTATCTGGAAGAAGGTTTCCGTGCTGCCCCTCAGGAAAACAAAAACAAAAAAAAAAAAAAAAGAAAAAAAAAAGGAAAAAGACTAAAAGAAAGATGCTCGAGTCTAAATTGTACTTTGAGCCTCCATGATGAAAGACCTGCGTGTTTTCCACTGAGCCATTCATGTACTTATAAAAATAGAAGGTTTTATAGTCTATTGTTACTTTAACATTTTTGCGAACGACCTAATTCTCTACATAAGGTGTACCCTCTTAAGCTTAGTAAATTGTCTATATAAAACAAAACCTAATTAATAAAACAAAACGAATTACAACTAATTGATTGACTAGCTTGTTAATTTTTTCATTGATTTGTGTATCGTGATAGAATAGTTGAGCAGAGCTTCAACTGGACCTGTGGGAAGTGCGAAAGATAGCGTGCAAAAGATTCCACACAAAGACGGAGTGATATCAACTTTTGTTAAAGCGTCCCTAACTGTGAAGTAAAATTATCACTATTTATATCAAGATTTGACAAGTGACTTTCCCCTCGGCAGTCATCTACGCTATCGCTCAGCCACCTGCACATAGATATGATCAAACTGCAACTAGCAATTAGAATTGTTTACTGCATACCTGCTTACTGATTGACATGCGAAGATTTTATCTAGTCTTCGATCTAGATCCACTTTGCTTTATTTAAAGATCAATTTAATATTGAAAAGAACCTTACAATCATTTAACTGCCATCTTCTATAAAGTGCATCTAGACTTAAGTGGCCTTTGCAACTATAATAATTGGGTCTTGTATATTTGGGTAAATGGTGAATAATAATTATACATGGATTTCGCCCTATTAACTGTTTACTACAAAGATATTCCCAGCATCTCCTGAAATTTCTACTGTTAGCTGCCTGATCGGGGTGGCTGCCTGGTCATGTGGCATAAGTTATGCGGGTGGCTGCCTGGTCATGTGACATAAGTTTCGGACTGTCATCAAGATGGTCCTGAGCTCGAACCTTCCCTGACGCCCTCAAGATTGGTCAAGGACTCAATAATCAATAATCTACATTTCCCTTTCTACATACTGTTATATATGTGTTCACAGGTTGAGGCCATCTGGCTCGTGTGGCCCCTTCAGATTACAAAGTCGTGTCTACGAAGTCCTGACCGGTGAGATAGGTGACGCCCCTGAATGGCTCCAGGACATCATTCATTTTGCCAGTACCCCAGCTGTTATAATTCCACTGCTGATCGTATTGATGTAAGTTCTGGTGCCGTTGAATCTTTTGTTTAGACTTTAAAGAAACTTTTGTAATCTTGTTATTTTTATTTTTTTTCTAAATTTGGTTCATTATTTCAAACTACAATACCACACCAGAGCATACAAAACTACAAGGTGCTTATGGCTTTAAGATAGTTACACAATGTTTTCTTTTCATTCTGTGTTCTCATTTGCATATTGAGCGATATTGCTAATTAATCTTATATTAGTAGGATAAATCTTCATTCTGCGCGGCTTATCTTACAGTCTTTCTTTTTACAATGATTATTGTCCAGCATATTGTTCTGGTAGGCATTTATAGGCGATACTCCACTAGGCATATTTCGCTAATTTCAATTGTCAGCTTCCGGAACATGTACGTTGTCTTACTCAGTTATGCAAGGTAGTAGGTGCTAGATTATCTCTTGATCCTGGATAGCTCGTACTATACATTTTTGGTTAAAGTTTGGGACGGAATTTAGTTTAAAATGGGTTATATTTTCTTCATCTCTTCCGAATGGGAATTTTAGATTTTCAATGTCTCGAGTATTGGACCGGTATGTCACAAATGAGTCCCATTGACTATTAATTGCACTTTGTCTCAAAAAGGAAATGCATACAATGAATATGTTAATATATAGGATGCAACAATGATGGGCAAATTTTATTTTAGGAGCGGGACAAAAACTTGAGAGGAAAATTTTGGTATAGATATATATAGATAGAAATAGATATATATTAAGTAATCAGATTGCATGGAATTAAGGAACTCTTGAGAAAAGCTCACGAGAGCAAGGATCATTTACAAGCTTTACTTTACAGTGAAGAAGTAGTCCAGCTATTTAAGGTTGTATATTTAAGGATGTCTTTTAGGAAAACAATATTGTTTAAAATACCAACCTTTCCATATATTGTTCATACCATATTTAATCTTCATGGTCGTAATATTGCGAACTCTTTATGTCCGTAGTTACTTTTTAAATTCTTAGAACTTCCACAAAGTCATGAATAATAGCTGGTACTTTTGTTGTTCTCGTGCCAACTGTTGAGAAACAAAAAATATTTCTTACAAAATTATGTTAATTGCTCAGTAACATTCACATAGGTACTTTCATCCATAGTAACAGAGTATAACTGTAATATGACGGTCTTATGCATTGACTCAACATGATATAGCTTTCTGAGATTAACTCTCAAAATCCTTTTAAAATTTGAAAAACTTGAATCATACAATTTTAACAAAGTCGCTAGCAGAAAGTATTTTAATAACTTTTAGCACTTACACAACACTAGACTAGAACTTGCATAAGTATCTACAGTTTGAATACTATAAAATGTTGGAAAATGATTTTGCTTGATAAATAATTCTTTTAGTAGATCTTTGGATTGTGTGTTTTCTTTCATCATCGGTTCACGGCTACTGAAGGAATTGTATTGTGTTTAGTTGGCAGTGAAGTATCGGTGAAGGTTCATGGCTACAGAAGAAATTGTATTGTGTTTAGTTAGCAGTGAATTATTGGTGAAAGTTCATGGCTACTGAAGGAATTGTATTGTGTTTAGTTAGCAGTGAATTATTGGTGAAGGTTCATGGCTACTTAAGGAATTGTATTGTGTTTAGTTAGCAGTGAATTATTGGTGAAGGTTCATGGCTACTGAAGGAATTGTATTGTGTTTAGTTAGCAGTGAATTATTGGTGAAGGTTCATGGCTACTGAAGGAATTGTATTGTGTTTAGTTAGCAGTGAAGTATCGGTGAAGGTCCATGGCTACAGAAGGAATTGTATTGTGTTTAGTTGGCAGTGAGGTATCGGTGAAGGTTCATGGCTACTGAAGGAATTGTATTGTGTTTAGTTAGCAGTGAATTATCGGTGAAGGTTCATGGATACAGAAGGAATTGTATTGTGTTTAGTTAGCAGTGAGGTATTGGTGAAGGTTCGTGGATACAGAAGGAATTGTATTGTGTTTAGTTAGCAGTGAAGTATCAATGAAGGTTCATGGATACAGAAGGAATTGTATTGTGTTTAGTTAGCAGTGAAGTATGGGTGAAGGTTCGTGGATACAGAAGAAATTGTATTGTGTTTAGTTAGCAGTGAAGTATCGGTGAAGGTTCGTGGATACAGAAGGAATTGTATTGTGTTTAGTTAGCAGTGAAGTATCGGTGAAGGTCCATGGCTACAGAAGGAATTGTATTGTGTTTAGTTGGCAGTGAGGTATCGGTGAAGGTTCATGGCTACTGAAGGAATTGTATTGTGTTTAGTTAGCAGTGAAGTATTGGTGAAGGTTCATGGATACAGAAGGAATTGTATTGTGTTTAGTTAGCAGTGAAGTATCGGTGAAGGTTCGTGAATACAGAAGAAATTGTATTGTGTTTAGTTAGCAGTGAAGTATCGGTGAAGGTTCGTGGATACAGAAGGAATTGTATTGTGTTTAGTTAGCAGTGAAGTATTGGTGAAGGTTCATGGATACAGAAGGAATTGTATTGTGTTTAGTTAGCAGTGAAGTATCGGTGAAGGTTCGTGAATACAGAAGAAATTGTATTGTGTTTAGTTAGCAGTGAAGTATCGGTGAAGGTTCGTGGATACAGAAGGAATTGTATTGTGTTTAGTTAGCAGTGAAGTATCGGTGAAGGTTCGTGGATACAGAAGGAATTGTATTGTGTTTAGTTGGCAGTGAGGTATCGGTGAAGGTTCATGGCTACTGAAGGAATTGTATTGTGTTTAGTTAGCAGTGAAGTATTGGTGAAGGTTCATGGATACAGAAGGAATTGTATTGTGTTTAGTTAGCAGTGAAGTATCGGTGAAGGTTCGTGAATACAGAAGAAATTGTATTGTGTTTAGTTAGCAGTGAAGTATGGGTGAAGGTTCGTGGATACAGAAGAAATTGTATTGTGTTTAGTTAGCAGTGAAGTATCGGTGAAGGTTCGTGGATACAGAAGGAATTGTATTGTGTTTAGTCAGCAGTGAAGTATCGGTGAAGGTCCATGGCTACAGAAGGAATTGTATTGTGTTTAGTTGGCAGTGAGGTATCGGTGAAGGTTGATGGCTACTGAAGGAATTGTATTGTGTTTAGTTAGCAGTGAAGTATTGGTGAAGGTTCATGGATACAGAAGGAATTGTATTGTGTTTAGTTAGCAGTGAAGTATCGGTGAAGGTTCGTGGATACAGAAGGAATTGTATTGTGTTTAGTTAGCAGTGAAGTATCGGTGAAGGTTCGTGGATACAGAAGGAATTGTATTGTGTTTAGTTGGCAGTGAGGTATCGGTGAAGGTTCGTGGATACAGAAGGAATTGTATTGTGTTTAGTTAGCAGTGAAGTATTGGTGAAGGTTCATGGATACAGAAGGAATTGTATTGTGTTTAGTTAGCAGTGAAGTATCGGTGAAGGTTCGTGGATACAGAAGGAATTGTATTGTGTTTAGTTAGCAGTGAAGTATCGGTGAAGGTTCGTGGATACAGAAGGGAAGTCCGAAAGAACGACCATGGTTACATTGCGAGACGCCATCGCTTGTCACAATTAAATTTTAATGTTTTTCATTGTGAACGAAACTATCATTTTCAATTACTATCGCCGGATTTTGCCCGTGGATCGTAGTTTGCCCATCACTGCCTTAAACGATGCAATGGAAACCCATTCATATATTGCAACAATGTAGACAATTGTCCGGAAGGTGGCCGAATTTCAAATGGTGCTTTTTTATTAGTATTATTTTTTATTTTCCTATGGTGATTTTTAAAAAATATTATTGTGCAGTATTATTCAGGTTTTACATCGTCAAAAACAAAGAAAACAAATTTCATGGTCTCTTACAGACAAGTAACATGCTAGGTCAAAATTTGTTTATAGTTCATTTGTTTTTCGCTATTTTCTGGCTGTAGACATTATGGCTATTGTTCTACTGTTGTAGACACATGTACGAACACATGTATTATACATGTCCTCACATGCCAAACGTTGAAACAGGGATTCTTCCGAAGGCAGCCGTCTCCAGTTTTCATGGAAAACTGGAAGTCAAAAAAATCCCTGGAAATAAAATGCTAGGAGGTTTTGTTGTTGCATTCACTAGCTGACGGATCAGCGTGAATTTTCATTGTTCTAATGTTGTTATCTCCAACACTATCTACTTAAAACTGTGCTAATCAATGCAAACACTAGTCCTGGACATCACTTAGTCATCACGTTGCGTTTGAGACGTGTTCGGCGTATTTGTATAGTTCGAAGTAAAATCCTGTCTGAGTTTTTATTACTGTATTATATCACCATCGGACAAAATTGGTGCTTTATAATTTACAATGTATAAGCTGTTTGCAGCCCAATGAGAAAAAAAATTAGCGTCTTCATATTGTAAATTTCGTCTAATCTATAACGAGTCACTATTAATGTTTTGTTGATTGGCTATATATCTGTTTTTGCTTATAGCTGTTCAACCAAATAGAATCTGTACTTCCTGCTCTGCTGTTGTTTTTCTGAAACTTTTTTTTTTAAATTGCTTCCCTTTAGCCGGATAATTTCATTGTTGCTGCTCTTATGTTGTTGCTTTAGTAAATGTGTTCTTGATTACTTCCCTTTAGCAAAATAGCGCCATTACTCATAGGGTGTAGTTGCTTTGCGTTGAGCTACTATGTTTATATAGCCGGCCGTTGACGGAATACAATGTGTTATAGTTTATTTGCATCGATCTTTTGAACGAATATAATAACGGTCCCTGTTATTGTTTTTATATTTTTTTTAAAAACAACAACACTGTAACAGCTTTTTAAGAAGAACAAAACCAGAAAAGTATACAAGATACTTTGGCGAATAAAAAACAAAAAGAATCATTTGAAGTGTCATTATGTCAATTAGATTGGGTCAGACATGTGATAATATTTGTAATAACCCTGGGCTAACAATGATAAATCTGTGCGGTTACAAATAGTTTTACTTTTTTTTTTTGTTTAGCGCCATTTCATGCTACTTGTGTAGCATTTTGCAGGGTTGGCCTTAGGCCAATACAACCTATGCGACCGCAGTGGGCCCCGTACTTTCATATGATCCGCGCTAATTCTAGGTGTATAAATTATTAAATTAAACAATTTTATAACTTATAACAGATTTCCCGCGGCTTCCTGTCGATTTACCAGGAGCTCCTGGAAATCTGAAATTGCAAAATATACGAAAAAGTCCTGGAAATAACCGGAAATTATTTTAATCTTTTGAAAACTCATACAAATCTCCTGAAATATATAGAAAAAAATTGATTCAACATGGAAAACGCTAATCCTAAGTGCAATAAAAAAAACGGCATTATGCAATACCCATAATTGTGGAATATGTTGAAAGAAACTTCTCGCGCCTTAAACTAATGAAGAATTACTTGAGGTCAACAATTCTCGTAGATAGATTGAAACATTTGGTAATTCTTGCTATTTAGCGTGATCTGTGTAGGAAACAGAATTTTTATGAAGTAGGGGCCTACTGTATGACTTCGCTACACGCAAGGCTCGTAAAGTAATTCTGTACATAGTAAAGAATGAATATTTATGCAAAGGCGAATGTATTTTCTAATATAAACTCTTAATTTTCACTTATAATCCATATCCCTACCCAAACTGGGCCCCGCGAATTCCGTTTCGTATTCGGCCCCACAATGGTTAAGTCCGGCCCTGCTATTTAGTGACGGGTGAATACAGAGTAGATTACTTGTTCTCCTCTCCCCCCTCCTCTTTTGTTTCGCAGACCGCTAAAACTACGTGTGGGTAGATATAAAAAAAGAGTGATCTTTCCATGACTTCTTGGTCACAAAGATTAAGTCTTCTATTTTGTGACGGGTGAATACTACTTTTTCTCTTCCTCTTTTTTCCGTAGGGTAACTCTAGTTCGTCCGACTTGCAGAAATAAAAGAGTAATCTTTCCTTTACTTCTTCTTGCGTGTCCAAACTCTTAAGACATAAAGAGAACTATATATATATATATATATATATATATATATATATATATATATATATATATATATATATAGATAGATAGATAGATAGATAGATAGATAGATATAGATATAGACATAGATATATAGATATATATAGATATATAGATATAGATTAGCTTTCACATTAGGCTATGATACTTTCTCTTGTCTGGCCCAGTTGGAAAGGAGTGGGGGAAGAGCGGGGTATCTAGGTGATCGCTTTTCAAAAGAAAAAAAAGGAAGGTGAACGACCTGAATTCAAACTTGAGGGTTAGAGCCTCTTTTGCTTCCTAAAGCTTTCACATTAACCATTACTTATGAAAATAGAAGTTTAAATAGTTATCTATTGTTAGTATCATACAAAGTATAATGGGGACTAATTCGACTTATACCTCCTTATCAGTCAAGTGCCATTTCTTTCCGTTGTTCAAACAAAAATAATTAGTTATCAAAAACTCGTCAATTTCTTGTTCAAACTACAGAACACTAGTATCCCATGTATCTACAGATTGCTGGCAATTTACTACAAAGCCAAGTCTTCCACTCTCCACACTGAAGCAAAGCAGCTACGTCATCACTTAGAATTTGTAAGTAGTTGAATCATAGCGAGACTTTGAGTTGAACTGAAGTCTTTGTACCTGTTCATAATGTTAGCAATTTTTTCTTAGGTTAAGTTGTGTTTATGAGTATCATTGTTTTGTAGCTTTTTTTTTTTATATTGTATTCTAGAAGTGGATAACTCTCTAGAGTCTAGAGCAGTGTTTCCCAAACTTTTTTGTCTCGTAGACCCCTTGCCATGTTTTCTGCTTTTCGGTAGACCCCCTGCTTAACTTATATTGCTTTTTTTTTTTTGCAATTTATTTTAAAACTAATTTCTAATTTTAGTGATATGAAGAGTGAAAATGCAATTTAAAAATACATATAAAGTATTAAATAATAACTCATTTTTATTGATAAAATTCAAATTTAACCAATTAAATATGTATTGCTGGAATCATCAAACACACTGGAAATGTTTTTTTACCCAGGCTTATCATCTGTTCCTATGGATGTCATGTTTCATACATTCTATGAAGAAGACATTCAAACAATAAATATTAATTAATTTGTTTTAAGTATCATTGTAAAAGTTTTCGCAAAGAGTTTCTCGTGTATCTTTCACGTGTCCGCCGAACTGTTTTCACTAAAGGAGAAGGGGCGAAGGCGAGTAACTGGCGCCTTAGCCAGTAGGCTTCAAGCAGGAAGAGCTCATTAGCCACATAGCAGAAGGAAAACTGAATTTAAAAATCTGCTGCCTTGCAACTATTCCCAAACATGGGAAAGCTGTCGTGGGTCAACCCTGAGGAAAAATAAGGAGCTGGCGACCCCTAGGCAGTTTACAGCACACAGCGCTACTCCCCATCAGAGCCTGTGACGCCACTGGTCCCAAACTGATCCCAAACTGTATATATTTCCTTTGCAAAGAATCACATAAGAAGCTTTTAATTTGATAACTCATGCCACCGATGTGCCCTTGAACTGTATTTTTGCTTAAAGAAATTCTTTTAATAATATCAGATGTAGGTGTGTGTAAAACAGTTTTCACAACTACAACGGCTGGTAAAATCAATGTTTTACCTATGTTTCCGTATTTTGCTATAAGTAAAGAGATATTGTAAGATGCTCACAAACCAACATCTTCTCTCTAAATATATATGATGTTGAAGTGAGATTGTGTGGGTCTATTCTTAACTTTATCTTTGAGTGCTAGAAAATTTTAAAATCTTTATCTATTTTGTCAGGGTGACATTGTCTCAGATGATCCTCTAGCAATTGGTTTCGTATCATTATTTTTAAAAAGTCACTTAGGCAACCGCTTGTTTGACAAGGAAGGAATGAATCCCAGTTTTAAATAATCAACGCTGGACAGTGTACATTTCTTTTTGTTAAACATTTGTTACATGTTGACAAAATTAAATTTTTTAAATAAGTATTGAGACAATTCTTTGGTTTGATTAGCAGGATATATATTTAAATGATTTACCAAGATAAAAATCATATATTACTGTATAAAATAATTACATTAAATGAATGTAAAAATTAAAATGAAATCTATTATCGTAGACCCCCGTGGACTTCTCATAGACCCCCAATTTATTTTTTCACTTTCGTAGACCCCCTGGAAGTCTTCGTAGACCCCTGGGGGTCTATATAGACCACTTTGGGAATCACTGGTCTAGAGTCTTAAATGTCACACATTTTGAGTTATAACAAACTTACTAATCAGATTTAGAAACACTATATGACCTCCTTCAGTCACGACTATGAATCATCTCATGGAAATGAGATGAATGCCTGGGCATTAGCTTTGGTCGGAACGATGTCGCCCACACAGCAGTCCCCCCTCCCTCTCCAGGCAGCTAATGTATCTAAAGGAACGACTAGTGTCGATACAGTTTGAGGTCAGCGCGTCGCAGACTCTGCCAGGGTGTAGCACTGGGTGCTGGAAACTGCCTCATGGTTGCCGGCTCCTGATTTATTCCTCAGGGTTGAATTCCGAAGTCTCTCCCATGATTGGGTAGAGCAGCAAGGCAGCAGAGGTTTGAATTGACACATTCATATTACACTGAATTAATGTTTCAAATCAGAAATACTGAGAAGAAACATAAACTATTTTGCTGACACTGCAGTGCTGAAACATTATAAGGCCCTAAGCTTTTGAAAAATGGGCCAGATATTAAATGTCACTGTAATAGCATTCTTCGAGAATATCAGCCACCGTTCATCTCTTATACAGATGCGGTCTGGTTGGGCTCAGAAAGAAACTCCAATTTCTAGTGAAGTCTTAAGCTATAATAAAAACAAGTATAGCCCCACTTCATTTCGTTGACATGGAAAAGCCTTTTGTTGTCAGGCTGTTACACTACAACTGTATACAGTGATATTCTTGGGGTGACATTAAATAAATAAATACCATTTGTTTCAGTTATTATTTTAAGAACATGTATTAGATTACATTTTAGTATTGGCGTTCGATGTCATTTTGACTATATGTATTAGATGTCATTTTAACTACACGCATTAGATGTCATTTTAACTACACGCATTAGATGTCATTTTAAATACAGCTGTTAGACATCTTATATACTACTTGAGCGCTTTAACCAAAGATGCTTGCGCTCCATCATTGACATACGGTGGCAAGACAGCACTACAAACATTGGTGTGCTTGCGAACGCCGGTATGGACAGTATAGAGGGACTTGTCTTGGTCCGACAGTTACGCTGGGCAGGGCACGTATCTCGTATAGGGGACGAACGTATGCTAAAAGCAGTCTTTTTTGGTGAGCTGAAAGGTGGTGAACGTAACAAGTGTGTTCCACGGAAACATTTTAAATACCCTTTTAGGCGCCAACTTGCTTTAACGAGGCTACGAGACAGCTGGAGGTCACTTACAAAAGCCGTTTGAGACCAAAAGAAAATCCGCTGCCGAGGGCAGACGTAGAGGGCGAAAAGAATATCTAAATCGAACACCGGCAGAAAATGGTTATGCCTGCACTGAATGTGGCAAAATATGTAGATCGTAGCTGATGCTGCGTAACCACGGAAAATACTGCTTTCTTCCTTAATCTTCCGACTCAAAGACAAGCCTTATTATTATTATGTTAGAAACAAACGAATACTCCTTCTTTGGCACTGCCAGGGTCGAGTTTCGTTAAAGAGAAACAAAATTAAACAAGATTACAAAAGACAGTTTGTGTGGACAGTTTGTGTTTCCCCCGAAGTGGTCCACCCAGGCAGGCTTCAATATTTTCAGAAAGAATATCCGAATGAAATTATATCAAAGACAAATAAGAGATAAGAATGGAGAAAGAAGGTTAACAGATCTTGTGTAGTGCCCCAACGGTCCCGCAGACCAAAGGATAAGTGAAAGTGAATGTAAAGGTAGATGTGAACCTGGCCTAACTAGTTCCCCTTTCAGACCTTGTGGTCTATAGGGCAGATGATGTTAAGTTCATCTGTTTTTGTGGCCTACGGTTAACGAGGGTGTCATGTAACCAGCACAACGACCAACCGCCGTTACTTTTCCCCGACTAATGTCAGGTACCCATTAGAGCTGAGTGTACTCAAAGGCGCCCAAAGATTCCAAAGTTGAAAATCCCAGTCTTCACCAGAATTCGAACCCGGGACCACTGGTTCGAAAGCCAAGCGCTTTACCGCTCAGCCGCCGCGCCTCCCCTGGCTTAACTGATGTCTTATAATTGATCTAATTGTTTTGAAAAAGCTCAATCTCTTATTCGAATCCTCATGGAAAAACAGAGATGACAAAATAAGTTCAGAAAAATAAAGTTTACATTACGTTTTAAATTAGGTCTAACTTATAATGAATACTAATTAGCTTTTTCTCTTTAAAAAACTGCTAGCATAACTGATTTTAAAAATTAGATTTTTCGCTGTCAGAAAAAAAAAAAAAGTAGCCGTTGCATCAGAGCTTTGAATGGTCTAAAATATTGTGATGTCGGATTTTCAATATCTTTTCTAGTTTACAAGATCTAAACGGGACGGACGGACAGACATTTCGCACAAAACTAATAGTGTCTTTTCCCCTTTCGGGGGCCGCTAAAAATGTATTGTAGTCCATTTATCAGTTTACACTGAGGAATTTTCAGGTAATTTGGCAGGTCTGCATCAGTAACGCCCTCTGACAGGCAACGAGAATCTTTCTAGGAATGTTAAGGGTCTTGAAAATATATTGTGAGGTCATTTGCCATTATCCCTACGGTTGATATAACAATGGGGTATATTGCTATTTTGAATAACTTCCATAAACGCTTAATCTTCAAGCCTAGGTTCCCATATTTTATTTGTTTTTCCATTATTATTATTATTAGTAGTAGTAGTAGTAGTATCATTATTATTATTACAATAGATCAAAAATGTAAGGTAAAACACACACTAGACTTTCACAAAATGAGATGAAAGCACTGGCGGATCCAGGGGGGGGGGCGGTAGGGGCGATCGCCCCCCCCCCCACTCGGCCGACCCTTCGGGGGGGGGGCGGACGAACTTTAGTATAGGATTCACACAATTTGTATACGAATTTATTACTTATTTTAAAAATATATACTAATTATTTATAGTTCAACCTATTTTAGATTATTTCGCCCCCCCCCTCTAGTATGTTGGCCGATTTGGTGGGGTCGGGAGGGGGCGATGGTATCAATCCCGCCCCCCCTACACTTTCGAGTGGGGGGGGGGCGGTCCAATTTATTGGTAGAAATCACAGCCTGCTAACAAAATCAATTAAATATCTATATCCTTGTAACTTGTTATTGATATTTTAACCGATCTTTATATTATGTCGTTCCCTGTTTGCCGATTGGTGGGGGGGGGACGAATACCTCTTCTGCCCTTCCCACCTAAACCCTTTGAGTGGGGGGGGCGGTCTGGAGAAATCATAGTTTGTGAACAAAATAATTAATATATACACTTTATATTATGTCGCTCCCTTTCTGGTATTTTGGCCGATTCGGTGGGGTGAGGGGGGGGGCGATTGCATGTACTGCCCTCCCCACTCTAGCCCTCTGAGTGCTGGGGGGGGGGGGCGGTCCTATTTTTGTGGAGAATCATAGTTTGTGAATAAAATTAGTTGAATATCTATTTAATATAAACTACGTATTGATATGTGACCCATTGTAAATATGTCGTACCACACTCTAATCTCAAATTGTATCATTAGTAAATTTAAATGAAAAAGGGTTGTACCAGGTGGGAGGGGCGATACATGCAATCGCATTTCCCCCATCGGACAAATCAATACTTTTTCTTTTTGTATTATAGTTAAGAAATTACAAAATTAAAAAACTCTGTCACTAATATAATTAATATATAATATAAATTAAATTCTTATATCGAGTCGCCCCATACCTATTCTTTAATGCCAAATGCAATCTTTAGCAGAAATTAGTAAAGGAGCGAGGATTAATCGTTTTCACTCTACCGCCATTCCCATTTCCAGACAGAGTTTTTGTAATTTCACATGAAGTTATCATAAGTATTTTAAGAAAGACTTTGCATTGGAAAAGTTAGAATTCAAACGAAATTTTTCAGTATAAGAGTCATGATTGAGATGAGTTCTAAACTCAAATAACGTTTTCATAGTCGCCTTTTCCCAACCTTTACTCAATCTGATATTTTTCTAGCTAAATAAATTTGGGACTATTACTCACAATTTATACTAGAGCTTTCTTGAATACTATTTATCGAATAAGTTTTTTTTCGGCGGCGATCCTCAAAGCAAAAATCTAAATACGTGGGGTATCCTATCTTTTCAAGGAACAAATCGGTTTTAATTGCAATGTATTATGGGCCTATAAATTCAAATTAGAATATTTTTCAAGTACAACATTATTCGAAAGGTCGTTTTTTAATAGTATGAATAATGAGCTTTAGGTCAAGAGAATGCGTTTCTGCAGTGAAGAATGCAAGAAAACGCTTTTGGCGTCGGGGCTTCGCCCCGAACTCCATTTCTGAGTAATGAGTTGTAGATGTCAGGAGAATGCGTTTCTGCAGAGAAGAATGCAAGAAAACGCTTTTGGCGTCGGGGCTTCGCCCCGAACTTCATTTATGGGTAATGAGTTGTAGATGTCAGGAGAATGCGTTTCTGCAATGAAGAATGCAAGAAAACGCTTTTGGCGTCGGGGCTTCGCCTCGAACTCCATTGATGAATAATGAGCTGTACTTATCAGGAGAATGCGTTTCTGCAGTCAAAAAAGCAAGAAAACGCTTTTGGCGTCGGGGCTTCGCCCCGAACTGCATGGTGAATAATGAGCTTTACTTGTCAGGAGAATGCGTTTCTGCAGTGAAAAAAGCAAGAAAACGCTTCTGGCGTCGGGGCTTCGCCCCGAACTACATTGTGAAGAATAAGCAGTACTTGTCAGGAGAATGCGTTTCTGCAGTCAAAAAAGCAAGAAAACGCTTATGGCGTCGGGGCTTCGCCCCGAACTACATTGTGAAGAATAAGCTGTATTTGTCAGGAGAATGCGTTTCTGCAGTCAAAAAAGCAAGAAAACGCTTATGGCGTCGGGGCTTCGCCACGAACTTCACCAGAGAACCTTATAGCGCTGCCACAGTTGTTTTGTTTTTCGCCGAAGGTTGAGAAATGCTGCTTTTTTTATTCTCATATATATATATATATATATATATATATATATATATATATATATATATATATATATATACATATATGTGTGTGCGTGCGTGTGTGTGTGTGTGCGTGCGCGCGCGCTGTATGCACGTTTATGCGTAGGGTTAGGGTTTACTGGGCGTTAGGGTTAGGGTTTGGAAAAAAATCGCCCCCCCCCCCCCCCCCACTCCAAAGTTCTGGATCCGCTAAAAGTGAATACATAATGTAGCTGTTTTGCAAGTAATCATGTTATGTTCATTAAGTAGTTTGTAATACTTTTGGATAATGTTTCTCTCCAGGAAAGAAAAGTGGAAAAAAGAAAGATTTATGCTACTGCTAAACTTGCTCAAGGTTAGTTTATTTTTCTTTCTTCCTCGTGTGTATGTGCAGACAGTAATGTACTTTGTTTTGTTTTTTTGTGTGTGTATATTATCATTTTTAATTATTCAAAAAATTAATTCTTACAGGGATGTCAGAGAGCAGCAGTCTTGATGTTTTGGGCAAGACAAGGCAATATGCCTCACAGGAGGCTCTTAACAAGCCTAGGCAGAATGGTGCCTTTGATGACCGCATCACTCATGAGTACGAGCCTCAACAACAAGACCAAGGAGGAGAGCCTCTTCAAGACTATGAGCAGCTGCCAAATGGAGATGGCCCTGGTCATCAGGTGAACAGGGGTCACGGTCACCCATCAAATGAAGTTCAAGGGCGTGCTCCTTATAACAGACAAGGTGGGGCTCAACAAGACCATCCACCATACAACAGTCCTAATGAAATTCGGCTTCACGATGAGCCTTTCCAGCGGATGTCCAGTGGGCGTTCCAGTGATTTTCTTCGTTCTTCTGCAAACAGAAATTACCCGGGTCACTTTCCCTTGGGCAACCAATTACCAAATGAACAAAACCATCCCATGGGCCAGGGTCCAAGCCTTCCACCACGTGGAGGTCATCACAATCCAGTCTTTTATGACTATCCAGAAGACGAATTCCAGCTCCGGCCCAGGGGACAGGAAGGAAATCATTTACAACAGCCTTTCTCCAGGGGCAGCCATAACTTTTATTAATGTGTTATTTCATTTCATTGTACTTAATTGTATGTTATATGCAAATGCAGGTGATACAGGCTGGTTGTGACTTTGCAATACATTCCCCCCCCCCCATCTGTTCCTACAAGTTTCCATCCATTGTATGTGTTGAGATCATGGGAACGTCTTGACGAAATTTTCTTGTTCATTAACAAACAAACCAGGTTTTTTTGTGTGTGTTTTTTTTTTTGCCACCAGTCCAACCCCTCCAACATCTTACTCTTTTAATTTTAAATTTTCGATTATTTTGTATGTATAAATAATGTTTCCATATGAACTTGCTGAATGTTATCTCCATATCAACTAAATGGCAACAAAAATTCAACTATAAAAAGACAACTTACACTTTGCATTATAATATACTTTTTATGCTTTACATTAAAACGTTGTCATGAGTCCGAAGATTAAGAAGAGCGAAAATGTTCACGTAGGTACACAAACCCAACTATGACCTACATATCCTGTCACTCAAACGCAGATAAGGCTGTTATCTACCAGGAGTACCTTTAAGTTTCTTTTTTTTTCCATTTTTCGACGCTCTCTAGCGGTACCTTTTCTTGGACATTGTACATATGGTAATGTAGAAATGGACAACTATTTGAAAAAGAGGTCAACACATGGTATTTCAATTTTACGTCGCCCTTTGTAATTAAAGCGTTTTGAATGTACTTTGTTTTATGGTCAATCAAAATGCGAATTTGTTCATTTACAAGATTTCGTGTTCGGTCAGATAAACAGAGGCGTGGTGCCTCAGTGATAAAACACTTAGCTTCCGAACCGAGAAGTCTCGAGCTCAAATGCCAGTGAATACATGGATTTTAAACTTTGGGCTTTTTAGGCCCCACCTGAGTTCACCCATCTCTAATGGGTACATGACATACGCTGGGATGGTAATGACAAACTCGTTCACCGCCTGCCATAGAAACCGATGAGCTTTACATCATCTGTTCCCTTAGGTCGTAAAGGTCTAGTGTGGCAAGTGAGAGTTACAGAGATCGTTACCCTGCTGCCCTGTCAGAAAGTTGCAGTGATGTTGTTGTGACGAGAGGTTTTCTATATAGTTTGCTCGTTTTAAAACTCTAGGGGAAGTTTAATTTGCTTCTCCCGCTCACATATACAATAGTGTAGAACAGGCACACCGCAACTAATAATAATAATAATAATTTAATTTATAGAGCGCTGTTAACAAACATGATGTAGGCTCAAGACGCTGCGATAACATTACAAACATAAACACGATAGCTAAAATGATAAACTAATGTAAAAATAAGTTTTGAACAGATAGGTCTTAATGTTCTTCTTGAATGTAGTGAAGCATGTTGTCTGTCTGAGATCAATTGGGAGTGAGTTCCAAACCTTTAGTCCGTGTACTAAAAAAGCCCGCAAACCGTAACTTTTAAGGGAGAAACGTGGCATCGCTAGAAGCGTTGAGCCCATGAAGCGAAGTGTTCTCTGAGGGACATATGGAGTGATCAGTTCGCTAAGGTACAAGGGCATCTCTTTATCGTAGATACAGTGATGAAAGTGTGGCCACCTTGTAGTCGATTCTTGCTTTCACAGGAAGCGTTTGGAGTGTGCAAGAGAGCAGTAGCAGAATCTCGTCTTGTTTTCCGTAGAACTATTTGTGCAGCGTTGTTCTGAATTCTCTGCAGTTAGGCGATTTTGTCATCAAGTAAACCTGCACGCAAGGCACTGTGTTGAAACGTTTATCACTTGGTTTAAGTTGTGGTCCTTTAGCGAATTTTTTCAGCGATTCCGCGTATGTCTCACTTTCACTGTCAAAATGCAAGTTCACATCGCCTATGATTAAATAGATCTTTTGTAGCTAGGTGACTAACTAACAGTAAAAACTGATTAGTGGATTTATTTATTGCTGACTATCAAAATAATTTATTAAACACAGTTTACTAGAATATAGGTTGAGAAAACTTTAATCATGGAATGCGACAAAAGCATTAATAAGTCTCTAATGGGTACCTGACACGAAGGGGAAGGAAAGAAAAACTCGTTAACCGTATGCCCTAGAAACCTGTGAGCTTTCCATCATCTGTCCCCTTAGATAGCAAACGTCTGGATAGGCATGTGAGTGTTACAGAGGTCACAGGTTACAGAGGTGCTGCCCTACCAGAAGAAAGCTGCGGTGATGTCGGTTTTAGTAGCGTTGTTAAGCGCTTCCGCGGTGTCGAATACAAACAAACCCAAAATGGAGGTAACACTTAACGAAACACAGGCGAAAGGCCGAACAATCAATAGAGGTCGTCGACTCAGCTGGTGAACATCAAACACGTTTAATAATCATGAAGGAAACTGTCGAATGCCATCTACTTCTAGCCGTTTCTAAATGCTTCTTATTTCTATGTTGTAAAGAAAGCGTCTTATTTATATCGACTCCTATATCGTTCTGACTTTTTGAAAACGATCACGTCATCGTCACTAAGTCAAAACTTCCCCCCCATTCCCGAAACAAATAACTTATTTCTAATCGTGCCATAACACATATAATTATTTCCAAAAACTGTAGATCTATTTAAATATTGTTGCCACGACTAATCTTCCCTAATGAAATTATCATTGTATCCAATCTTCTGTTAAATATTAACATATAAATTAATATGATAAGATATATATCAATTCGGGAGTTTAATATTTATTTAATTATGTTGATTTTGTTATAATATTTACAAATGGTGTATGTATAATAATTCATAATGACTTATTGTTTTATTTATTATGCCAAAACTATAAAATGATGTAACAACTATGGTTTTCGACCTTTTTTTGTTTATTCAACCTGTATCTGTCATTGATTTTAATATTCAAAGGGAAAACAAGAAGTCATTGCTAAATGCTATTATCACTATTTTTGGTATTGAAAGCCAACAAAATGCATATTCTGAGGTATCCACAGTACATTACTTTGCTATTAAAAAGTTTTATTTCAAAAACCTAATGTGCTATTCTTACTCACTTAGACCCTCCCGTGCCGTTCAGCGCATTAGCCGTCAAGCTGTTTCCACAAAAATCTGTCACTGGTATTGTCTGAAGCCTCTTTCCACCTGCTCTGAGGACCCATGAAGTGTGGCGCCAAGTTGTACTAGGATGTCATCGCAACTCTTCTTATGCGTAATTCATTTTGCCGGAGAACATGTCCCGCAAACCTCATGCGACGCTCTGTCACAATCTTGCTAAGGGATCGACTCCCAGTTCGTCATAGGATTTCCTTGATTTAGACCCGATCTCTATAACTGACTCCTAAGATCTGTCTTAGCCATCTTTGTTGAGCCACATTTAATGTTTTCAATTTCGGCAGATGACTATTCACTGCACTTTATTTATGGAGCCCCGCCACCGGTAGAAATGTTTTAAAGTAAAAAATCTTTGGAGTTGTTTTTTTTAATTCAAAACTCCATTTAGCTTCTGTCATAGAATTTAGTAACTGTAGTTTGCTTTAGAATAATATTGAAGATAGAGGTTTTCCACCACAAAACGCTCTTTAGGGGATTTTAAACTCAAAGCCATCTGTAGGAGAGGGATTTAATCTCAAAACCCCCAATTGGCTTAGCTACGCTCAAATAATTTTAGTGTGTAAATTACTTTTTTTTATATTGAAGAGGTATTTTTAGCATCAAACCCCTCTAAATGGATGTTTAAACTCAAAACCCATTTTGGCAACGCTCATAGCATTTTGAGTGTGTAATTTTCTTTTTTCTTACATTGAAGATGTATTTTTTTGCTTCAAACCCCGCTTGCGGGGGGTTTAAACTCAAAACCCCTTTGACTACACTCATAACAATTTTAGTGTATAATTTGCTTTTTTTTAATATTAAAGAGGTATTTTTTTACCTTCAAACCCCGCTGAAGGGGGTTTTAAACTAAAAACTGAGTCAAAACCAATTTAGCTACGCTCAAAACATTTTGAGTGTGTAATTTGCTTTTTTTTACACCGGGTATTGAAGAGCTCGTGTGGAGTTTTTGATCTCCCATCGAGCGCCTCCCCAGGTGGCGGATAGGGCAATGCCCTCCAGATATGGTGGGTACCGGGGAAATAAAATACCCGGGGTGGACCAAAATCAAACCTGCTGCCTTGCAGGAAGTGGAGGGATCCACAAAGGCTAGGGCACCTTACCCGAAAATAAAGGCAGCTATCCAGAGAGCTGAAAGGGGCAGCCCCCCAGATGGTTATGCACAGGGCTAACAACTCTGTCATATAAAAAATACTGTTACGAAAGCTAATACACACAAGAAAACCCGGACAGATCTCAACGGAAAACGACCTAGGCCTGGAAAAGGACATGATTTTTGTTTTGCGACATGGAACGTGCTAAGCCTTTATAGAGCAGGTGCGCTAGCCCAACTTACTGAAATGTTAAAGAAATATAGGATACCCCTTGCAGCCCTACAGGAAATCAGGTGGAAAGACTCGGACATTCTCAGAACCAAGGAGTATACTATATTTTATAGTGGTGGAAGCACTAACAACTTAGGTACAGGTTTTGCTGTTAAAAAGGAAATGGTAGGTAATGTCATTGGATTTAAACCTGTAAGTGATAGACTCTGCTCACTACGTTTGAAAGGAAAATTCTTCAACATATCATTTATCAATGTTCATGCCCCTACTGAAGATGCAGATGATAACACAAAAGAAGCCTTCTATGATGGACTGGAAAGAATTTATGATGAAGCGCCAAAGCATGACATCAAAATAGTCCTAGGAGATTTCAATGCAAAAATTGGAAAGGAACCAGCATTCAGACCAATAATTGGCAAAGAAAGTTTACATGAAGAGACCAACAATAATGGCATAAGATTAGTGGATTTGCATCAGGAAAAGGAATGTCTATCAGCAGCACAAAATTCCAACATAAGAATATTCACAAGGTAACCTGGATCTCACCTGATGGCAACACCCAGAATCAAATAGATCATATACTCATAGATAAGAGACATGGATCAGACATACTAGATGTAAGAAGTTTCAGAGGAGCTAATGCTGGCTCAGACCACCTACTAGTAAAAGCTAAATTTAGACAAAGAATAAGTACCATACACAATTACCAAAGAAAGAGAGCACAGCAATATGATAGTCAAAAACTCACAAAGGATCCACTTGTTGCAGAAACTTATAGAATGGCACTCCAAACACAACTGACAACATTAGAAAAGGACTGCGAAAATAACATAAATGAGCATTGGGAAATAATAAAGCATGCTATCAAAAGAACAGCAGAAGAGGTAGTTGGATTTAAACAAAAGAACGAGAAAATAGGGTGGTATGATGATGAATGCAGACAAACTATAGAAGAGAAGAACAATGCCCGAATGATAATGCTACAGAGAGAAACCAGGAACACTAGACAGCAATACAATGAAGCAAGAAGAAGGGCCACAAAAGTTGTAAGAAAGAAAAAACGGGAATGGGAAAAGTCCAAGATCACTAAAATTGAGGAACTAGCAAAGGAGGGAGACATGAGAGGAATGTATATGAAAATTAAAGATGAAAAGAACGGATTTCAAGCTAGATCACACATGTGTGAGAACAAAGATGGTCAGCTTATTACAGAAAACAGCAGGGTCATTGAGAGATGGGCTGAATACTTTGAGGAGATCCTAAATACCACTGAAGATGGAGACAATGGAGAATATGAACTGCCGCATGGGGGACCAGATCCCTTAGTGAACCCTCCAACACTCATTGAAACATCAGAAATAATTAGGACCATGAAGAATCACAAAGCACCAGAAGAGGACCAAATCACAGCAGAACTAATTAAATATGGAGGGAAAGACTTACATTCCCAAATACACAGACTAATATCAAGAATTTGGGAAGAAGAAGTAATACCAACAGAATGGGAAACGGCTCTTATAACCCCAATACACAAAAAAGGATCCAAGTTAAAGTGCTGTAATTACAGAGGAATCTCTCTACTAAATGTGACTTATAAGATACTGTCTAGGCTTATAACTAAGAGACTTGGAAAATATTCAGAAGAAATCTTAGGTGACTACCAATGTGGTTTCAGACCCAACAAATCCACAACCGACCACATCTTCACACTAAGATGTATACTAGAAAAATGCCATGAATACAACATACCAATCCACCAACTCTTTATAGACTATAAAATGGCTTATGACAGTATCAGAAGGAAATACCTATATGACACACTACAGGATTTTGGAATACCCAATAAGCTGACAAGACTTATACATATGACATTAAACAACTCAAAAAGCAAAGTCATAATACAAGGAGAACACTCACGGGAATTTAGGATTAAACGAGGATTAAGACAAGGAGACGCACTTTCCTGCATGCTTTTCAACTTAACACTGGAGAGAGTTATAAGAAATATACACATAAACACAAGGGGAACTATTACTAACTACTTCAGGAGAGAAAACATGGGTCCACAACCAACAGGGACAATATACAGCCAACCTCTACAATACCTTGCTTATGCCGATGACATTGCCTTATTGGGTAAAGAAACCTCTGACATCGCTAAAGCCTTCATACAACTAGAAGAAGCATCTCGACCAGCAGGACTTGAGGTCAATGACAGTAAAACCAAGTACATCACAATGACAAGAGACAATCAAACAGAGGGACAAAATATCAAAATCAAAGACCACGAACTTGAAAACGTCCAAACTTTCAAATATCTAGGAAGTACTATTAATTTCAAAAATGACCTACTAACAGAAATAAAGGAAAGAATAGCAGCAGGCAACAGGGCATTTTATAGCACCCACCATCTACTTAAGAGCAAAATGATTTCAAGTAAAACCAAGAAAATAATATACAAAACTATAATAAGACCAGCAGCAATGTATGGAAGTGAGACCTGGACACTGACAAAGACATCTGAAAATTTACTTAACACTTGGGAAAGAAAAATCCTTAGGAAAATCTATGGTGCCATACAGGATGAAACAGGGTGGAGGACACGCACTAACCATGAGTTATATCAATTATATGAAGACCCACCAATAGTGAACGAAATAAAAAAGAACAGACTACGTTGGGCAGGTCACCTTGAAAGAATGTCAGACAACAGAGGGGCGAAAATCGTATACAGGCAAAAACCAAAAGGCAGGCGACTCAAAGGCAGACCCCGAATGCGATGGATAGATGACGTGGAAGCAGATCTGAAGCAGCTTGGGGTTAGGGCGTGGAGACGAAAGGCCCAGGAGAGATCTGAATGGAAGGATGTGTTAAAGCAGGCCAGAGCCCTCCATGGGCTGTAGCGCCACTGGGATGGATGGATGGGTATTGAAGAGGTATTTTTAGCTCCAAACCCTACTTATGGGGGGGGGAGGGGGGGTAAACTAAAAACCACTTTGGCTACGCTCATAGAATTTTGAGTGTGTAATTTGCTTTTTTTTATATTGAAGAGGGGGTTTATCGTAAATTTTGGAGGGGATTTTAAAATAAAAATCTTCCTTAACTGTGCTCTTGGAATTTGGGAATTGTCGTTTGCATTTTTTTGTTTTGTTTTATAGAAGAGAAGAATTTAACTGCAAAAACCCCAGGTAGCCTAGTAGGGGGTTTTAAATTCGAACCCCCCTGGTAGGGGGTTTTAAACTCAAGACCCCCCCCCCACGTAGGGGATTTTAAACTCAAACCCCCTGGTATGGGTTTTAAACTCAAAACCCCCTTGGCTGTGCTGGGGCAAGTGATGGTTTAGTATTAAAATCTCACATAAAATAAACAAAATCAAAGCAAAAAATCAGTCACTAAATTCCGACACCCCCCCCTACGGGGGGGATTTCATTTCGGGGGGGGGTGTTGAACCAACCAACCCCCCCCCCTCCTGGCTACGCCCATGATATATAGTCATATTTATATTGGGAAGCAAGCAATTATCCAGCTTAGAAATTTAAGAAATGTGGAAGATAAAATGTAATAAAATAAGCTAGTTCTGTTTCAGCCAAGAGATTGGATCAGTGTCTTCTATTTCAATGTCTTCTAGTTCAGTTTATTTTTACTTCAGTGTACTTTTCAACTTGTTTTTTTTCCACAAGAAATCTCTGCACCTACCAGAACAAATGCGTCATAAGCTGCAAGTTTCAAAGAGTTGGGGTTTTGTCTAAATTTGAAGCATTAGTTTGTTCACTTCAGGGTCAATATAAACTCTGGCACGCCATGTCCTTGTCGATACAGTGAAATTATTATTTTTTCTTTCTTTCAATTAAACCAGCTTTAATGTGGAGTGGTGGAAGGTAAGATTGATGTGGAAAGACGAATGATTTATGCTGTACATCTCATTAATTTAGATCGACCAGTCATTAATGTTGTCTATTTTACTAAAATGAGCGAACAGTCATTAATGTAGTTCAGTTCGTAAGTTGCAATGCCCAACCGTATGCTCTAAGAGGCCACGGTTTCATTTTGTAATTTATTTAATCGCCACTTGCTCATGGGCTCAAGAAAAAAACACAGTATCACCTAACTGCTGGCTGGGCAGAGGTGCTGCTATTTTCAGGTCAACACATTTTTTATTTTGTATTTATTTAATAGAAGTATTATTAGGTTATAGGTTATTCAGTTTGTTTTCAAGTTAAAATGATTCTTTGAAATTCTATTACTTTAGATAATTAACTGCAGGGTCAATATAAACTGTAGCATGCAATCTCCTTGTTGATAAAGTGATTGTTTTTTTCTTCAAATTAAAATTAAAATAGTTCACAAGGCCATCTGTCGTCACGGAGAGGTACATGTAAGTCAAACTCATAAAGCGCTCTATGTGAGTGTGTATGTATTTCGTGTGAGAATGCTTTTCGTATTTGAATATATATTGTTACAGTAGTTAGCTGAGGAGGTCAAATGTAGACAAACTGAATTTTCATTTGTTAGGACCAGTAAACATTATCTTATCTTACGGATTGATGGGGCCGCCTCTGTGTTTGTGAGATAACACATACTCTCTTTATAATCTTGTTTACTTTAAATCTCATTACAGAAGGAGAATGGGTTCAGCATTGATGTAGGCCTACAAGTGAGATGCATATTTGGGGTCCATGTATTGTAGAAGCACACTGAACTATATGCATTAGTAAACAAACATGAATCCCATTCTTCTTTGGACGGCTAAATCATGGTTAAGCATCGGAAATTATACATTTTAGATTCTTGCAAAATCAATACTATCTGCAAGACCCTGCAGATACAAATGCCTTTTTAAGTATAGGAAAAATTGTTAATTGCTTATATTTCATATCCTCCAATAACAGGGAGATTGATTTTTTGCAAATGATTCTTTTTTTTTTGAGATTTGTTCGAAAACCTACCACTGAAAGTAATTTTCCAATTTATTTCTGGGAGATTGAAGTGTTTTTTCTTTGTTTTTAAATACCTTTTTAAAAAAAAATAAAGGTGGCTAAAGTGTTTATTGTTTAGACTTCATCTCCAATTTATATTAGGGAGATTCTTTTTAGGGGGGGGGGGGTAATGCCTTTTTTTTTATCTGTTTACGCCTCTTCTTTTTTTTTTTTTTACCTTCTTGTCTCATTTTAGTTATTCTCGCCTCATACCATTTTGTTTAGTTGGACACCTACCGCCGATATTAATTGTTTCCAATTAGCTTTGATAAAACATTATTTTTAAATAAAATATTGTTAATTTTCATGTAGCTGGTACAAGGCTGAAAGAACAGTTTAACCAAGTTTAGGCTAACGTTTTGCTGGTGATATAAAGTACGATATCGCGTTTCGTAAATTGGGATAAGGTTTCAACCAAAATTATTTGAAGCAGAAAATAATATAAGCAATATATTAATTGTGCATAATCATATTCGGGTATTTAGCCACATACAATTATTTTTTTTTTAATTGTCTACTATACCTTTTGGGTGTCACCAGGTGCGGCCCGCGGCCCCTCTATTAGTGACACCACTGGCTGGGAGCAAATAAATGGTCGTAGTAGATGCATTTGCTAGTATAATACAATTTCAAGCTTGTACAATTTCTAAGTTTTTTTTTATATCTAAATCTAGTACAGCACACTGATACTAAAACTTAACGAAACATAGATCTAAGATTTCGCATTTACAAATACTATCATGCATACAATTATGAATTATTTTTAACACAATCAAAGTTTAGATGTAGCCTTTAAATCGATATTTTGGTAGATGTAAAAGATATCTAGATTCTAGTTGTTGTTTTTTTCTAGCTCTAGGCCTAGATAGTAGCTAGATCTAGGTCTAGATCAATTAGATATTTAAAAAAATAAAATTTTCACCTGCTTAGCAAAAAAATATGGCAAACGGAAGTTACACAAAATTCTTAGGCTATCATAATGGCTACTTCCGGAACATTTTTACAGAAATAAGCTCCAGCGTGGCTAATTTTGATAAATGTACCAGAGTTTGATATTAATTTGCACCGGTTGCTAACAATAACAGTAAGGTATATTCCTTAAAGTAATAATCTTTGCCCCTCAATCATTGATTGTGAGTATTTTTTAAACTATCAGGTTCCATTGCTTGCCAACTCATCATAAAAAAAAAAATAATTTTCTTTTAATTTAAAGGGAAACTCCGATCATGAATCATGGTTTTGACAATTTATTGATATACTATAATATAGATTCTAGATCTTATGTGTTTTGATTTACAGATAACGAATATATTAATTATTCTTTTTATATTTGCAATAATAACTATTAACCTAGATTCTAGATATGAAATAATGAATGATACCTACTAATTACTAGTCTAGATTGTGTTACTAGATCATAATCATAGTAATATGTAGGGATGTTACACTTTTTTTCAGAAAAATTATTTAAGAATCTTGTTGTCTAATATGTTGTAGATTTGAAAGAGTAGGGATGTTACAATATCCGGTGACACGCCCCTTTTATTAAGTCAAAAAACTGTTTCGACTTTTTTCTGACATTTTTTTTATATACCTTAAAGGTGCACTTTTTTAACCTATTAATTGAATACTTCTCTGTAAAAGAGTTATAGTGGTAATAGGCGATATTATGCCGCCCACGCCTGATCCGGTTCTTTCTGTGGTCTTACTGTAGACAATAAGCTCCTAAACCTACCCTCCAAAGCTGTACCATCGCAAATTAATATTAAGCCGAAAAAAAAATAATTTAGTTTTCAAGTTCTTTTGTCATTGTTGTAATGAAAAATACGCCATTTTGTTTACTACGTTCTTAAGAGGATGTAACTCTCCATCCCAGAAGTTTAAGAAACAATAAACTAAGAGCAAGTATCACTGAACTATATATTATTTTGATGGAATTTAGTATGATCAAAATTTAGATTTAGTGCTAGCTTTAGGGTTAGGTTTAGAATTAGGTTTAGGGTTAGGTTTAGGATTAGGTTTAGAATTAGGGTTAGGGTTAGAATTAGGTTGAGGGTTAGGATTAGGTTTAGAATTAGGGTTAGGTTTAGGGTTAGGTTTAGGATTAGGATTATTAGGTTTAGGATTAGGATTATTTGGTTTAGAATTAGGGTTAGGGTTAGAATTAGGTTTAGGGTTAGGTTTAGTGCTAGGTTTAAGATTAGGTTTAGAATTAGGGTTAGGTTTACTGCTAGGTTTAGGGGTTTGGGGTAGGTTTTGAATAGGTTTAGTGAAACCTAACCCTAACTCTAACCTTAAATCTAACCCTAAACCTAGCACTAACCCTAAACCTAAATACTAAACCTAACCCTAAACCTAGCACTAACCCTATCCCTAAACCTAAATACTAAACCTAACCCTAAACTTAATTCCCTAAACCTAGTACTAAACCTAAACCTAAATATACTAACCCTAAACCTAATTCTAAACCTAACCCTAATTCTATACCTAATTCTTATTCTAAACCTAACCCTAAACCTAGCAGTAAACCTTTTATTTTGATCCTACTAAACCTAATCCTAAACTATAATATAGTGCTCCAAACGATATATAGTTCAGTGACATTTTTTTCTTTACTTCCTCTCCAGAACATCATAACAATATGGCGTTTCCTCTATTACAGCAATAATAAGGAACCGTAAAAACTAAACTTTTTTTTTCGGCCTAATATTAATTTGCGATGGTACAGCTTTGGAGGGTAGGTTTATGAGCCTATGGTCTACGGTAGGACCACAGAAAGAACCGGATCAGGCGTGGGCGGCATAATATCGCCTATTACCGTTATAGTTTTTGATTGACCAATAAAAATGGCTTCCGGGAATGAAATTACGCTTTCCCACGTGGAGTAGAAGGTTTCGTTTTATTAGACTTAAATAAAGGTTCGATTTCCCTTGTGTATAGTTTAAAAAGCTCAACATTCCCACACCTTTTGACTCTCCAGTATTGTAGAGCACTTTTCTGGCTAAATTTCAGTGCTTTACTTTTCACATAATACTGTGCACTTTGGATGCTATTAATTTTTTAATATTTAGCAGTTGAATCTAATGCTGGAGGCCATTGTTAACCATTGTAATTTTAGCCTTCTTGTTTACATGCCAAGATAACAGTGATTGGTCAGATTGGTCATGTGACATCAAACAATTTTCTGATAGGTTGAATTATTATAGCAGTTTAAAAAAAACTTAGACTAGGGATGTTACACTTTTTTTCAGAAAAATTATTTAAGAATCTTGTTGTCTAATATGTTGTAGATTTGAAAGAGCCTTCTAAATTTATATGAATTGTGTATGTATGATTCCTGGTTGAAAGAAAATAAATTTTCTATGTGTGCTTGTCCTTATCATAGCAACCAATGGGCACGATGTGAGGAGATTTGAATGTGTTGAATAAATATGCTTGCCATTTCTTATATATTAATCAACTAGTCCAAAAACATGTTTCAAATGAAAGTTTATTGTTATTAAAATATCTGAACACTAAGCTGCATATTATATACTCATTAGATCTAATTCTACATCTATTTCAAAATGAGTAACTGCAGAAATAAATCAATGTCAGCCATTTTGACATCATTTCAGTCTAAGTTTTTTTTAAACTGCTATAATAATTCAACCTATCAGAAAATTGTTTGATGTCACATGACCAATCTGACCAATCACTGTTATCTTGGCATGTAAACAAGAAGGCTAAAATTACAATGGTTAACAATGGCCTCCAGCATTAGATTCAACTGCTAAATATTAAAAAATTAATAGCATCCAAAGTGCACAGTATTATGTGAAAAGTAAAGCACTGAAATTTAGCCAGAAAAGTGCTCTACAATACTGGAGAGTCAAAAGGTGTGGGAATGTTGAGCTTTTTAAACTATACACAAGGGAAATCGAACCTTTATTTAAGTCTAATAAAACGAAACCTTCTACTCCACGTGGGAAAGCGTAATTTCATTCCCGGAAGCCATTTTTATTGGTCAATCAAAAACTATAACTCTTTTACAGAGAAGTATTCAATTAATAGGTTAAAAAAGTGCACCTTTAAGGTATATAAAAAAAATGTCAGAAAAAAGTCGAAACAGTTTTTTGACTTAATAAAAGGGGCGTGTCACCGGATATTGTAACATCCCTATAATATGTATTACTTAGTAGTTCTAGATCTAGATCTACTACAATCTACATCTATGTCTCTATGATCTAGATCTAGACTAAAACTTATCTTACTTATAATCTTAGAACTAATCAGACTAATGATAGTATCAATGACTATCAACAGTCAAGTATGAATATGATTATCATTATGATTATCTAGTCACTAGTCTGTGGCATTTTTTTTACGTCTCTAGAGACGATCTTTTCCTTTTAAGTTTTGCAACTTCTTGTGTGACTAAAGAGGCCAATCCTTGATAATAAGTTGATACACAGCTGCGATCGCAGGTTGGGCATATGACTCATGTGTAAAATTGTAATCAACAGGTGCCATTGCATTTTCACCATTCTTTCTGCATCTGTTGTGTATGACATCTGCAATCCGTGACCCTTCCTTTATACTCTCTTTCCAATGCCACCTCTTCCCAGCTGCTAGTGTCGATTTTAACTAGATCTAGTAATTCATGTTTTTCTGACATAAATTTCCTGTGCATCCAAAATCATGAATCAAAATAAATCATTAAATTGCATTAAAATAAATTAAATGGTCAGAGTAGTCACAGACTTTTACCAGGTTTGGCAACCCCAGGTTTCTAGATCTATGTGAGGTCATACAAACCTATTTTTTAATCTATTGACTATTGACTAACTGTATAACTGAAAACTATTCATACCTGTAGACTGAGTGTTGTAAAGTTTATATTCTTATATTTATAAACAAAAAACTTCGTCCATACAGTTACTGAGTTAGAATAGTTAGATCATCTATTCTAGTTCTAGACTAGATCTTGTAAGCAAAGAAAAAAAAATGCATGTTAAAAGTAATTTACATGCTTGACTTACCACGACAGTGTGTATTTTCTCACCTTCCCACTCAACATACAACTAACACTAAACATATCATCTATCGCTTGGTTGTCTTGTCATTAGTCATGACTAACTACACATAGTGACATAGTCTAGACTTGCCTTACACTGACTAGTTTGTTAGAATCATTCAGACACACAATCTATTTCCTTTTTGTGACAGGGAGGGGCTTAGATGAAAATAATAACGCAAATTTGAAAAAAGTTTAAATAAGATTTGTAAAAATAAATAAATCTAAACTAGGTCTAGACCAATGATGCTCAAACTATGGCACGCGGGCCAGAACTGGCCCATGACGTGGCTTTATCTGGCCAGCTTAAACATTGGCACAAAGTGAAGAAACATTTTTTAAAAGGCTGAAGAACGTATTTTAGATACAATATGACACTAGCTTTTCTTCAATGGATTTTATTCTTATCTAGTGTATTCTAATTTTCATATTTTATTTTTTAAAATGAACACTACGTTTGGTTTTTCGATGACAAGTGTTGACAGTTGTTTGAGGTTTTTGGATCATTCCGCTGCTATCTTGAGCTAGTAGTGATCTTTACAGCTTGTGTGTAACACTGGACATCAATTCTGCACAATTTTTGCTATCAAAGAAAATGGTACATATACCATTTAATATTTGTGCATTAATGAAATTGCAGAGCCTTAGGAACGAAAACTAAATTCCGAATATAGAAACTTCTGAGAAAAGTGGACACATCTTTGCTTTTTCAGAACATGATAACAAGCCAGCATGATTTATACAGAAATGTGTCTGTTTTTTAAAAATATAACAAAAAGTCAATTATAAAACAAAACATTTTTTAAAATATGGCGGCATTGTTGGTTTGAGCTGCAAAGAAAAAGATTGCAAAGTTACATCTAGTTTAGTGAGTTGAGCGATTGACAAGAAAAAAGAGACAAGAAATGTGTCCACAGTAAGGGCAAACTTAAATTGCTTCATTGTGAGAAATGAAGCGTAAAAAAATTGTTTTGTAGCATTGATGAAAGAATTTGTCCTATTGATGAAAGCAATTACAGCATTGCAAAACGAATGGACAATATGGGTCATAATTTCCATTTAAAACTAAATCATACTTAATGAAAGAGCAGCTGATTTTGAAATGTTTTCTATTCCCACTGAGGATTGCTCGACAGATCTGCAACTGGAGCTGATTGACTTAAAAGCCAGATATCCCTGTTTATATGAAGAGCGATGCAGGTCATTGATTTCTTCGCAGTGTTGTATCAAGAAATTTTTCAATTTTCCGGAAGATCACATTGTTTAAAAGCTTCATTGAGTAGACAAAATTTTCACTAATAAAGCTGATGAAACCGATCATACATGATAGCCATACATGTGTAAGTCGGCCAAGTAGTGCTAAGGGTTTCTAATAAAACTATTTAAAATGGTTTATTCTGTTTCATTTTTTATCTATTCAATGATGTGGAAATTAAAATGGCCCACCGTCCGAAAAAGGTTTGGCATCACTGGTCTAGACTATGGATTCTAGACCTAGAATAGGTCTAGAGTTTAGATTTCTAGATATACATACTAATTTATAATTAGCTTAGGACAATAGATCTACATTATAATACTAATAATAGTATTAGTATTGTATAATAGATTGTCACTATCTAGACTTCTGAATCTAGACTAGATGATACTAGATCTATAATCTATGTTATTATGTTATTATTGTCACTACTAGAATATAATATCTAAATGATGTAGATATCAGATACTTTATGTAGAGAAATAGATCTAAATCTAATTTTATTCAGAAAAAAAAAATAAATAAGTAATGAATTTTCTATGCATAATAAATAAAAGTTTTTTTTTTATTTTAAAGATGGTCACTAAATACTGCAATCTATTTATATTTAAAAAACTTTAATCAGAATTTTTCTTTTAAATATAAAGTACCTACTTATTGGAGAAGAATCATTAAAGCTTTGTAAGAATACAGCTGTCCAAGTGTATGTTTAATGTCTGTCTACAGCCACAGGGCCCAAAAAAAACTAATTAATTTATTTCTATGAAAGAACGAAACGTTTTAATAAAATCGGATGAAGCAATTTTCACAGTATTTTATATATTATATGATGTGAATATGTTGGAAAATGGGTAAACCCATTTTCACACTCAGTATTACCCAAAATAAGTAAGGCTGTGGGTCATAACTGGCTTATATAATATATATATATATATATTGTTGTAACTCTAAGGCAGGCACTCAACGAAAGGCAGGTTGGCAGCAGTAATTGATGTATTTATTTATTATAAGCATCAACAAATAGTAATAGTTAGACTTAGACTTCTGCTATCAAGTCACAGGGAGTAATATGTCCTAGGTTCTTTGAGTCCTACTTCATACCAGAACACAGAACAGACCACCGACACACTTCCCAGTGTCGCTCCAGGTCTCCCAAACAATTTCCTAGTATCACACAGGACAGCACCAGACTGTTCAGGGACTCCCATGGCTTTTAGCCGGTTCTACAACAGTTCTTCTTCCTCTATAAACATGTCTTCCACTACTTGTGTTCAATTGCGCTCTGATGCGCACCATCAGTGTGGCTCGGGATCGGAGTTACAACAATATATATATATATATATGTAAGGTAATGTAATATAAGGTCAATGTTAATCAACAACCACAAAGAGGAGTGGCTCAACCAATGGGCAACAGGAAATACAGGCAGAAAGTACACACAGAAATGAACATGCCTAACAAACTGGGCAGTATTAACTTCCTCCCCCGCAAAGAACAATCTACAATTTTCCAACTAAGGACAAGACACACACCTCTGTTAAATTACCATCTCAATAAAATAAATCCCCCACAACTCCCCCTTTGTAGACACTGTGCCCACCCTTATGAAACCATAAACCATATCCTTTTTGAATGCCTCTTCCTAATCCACTTTAGGCAGACCCTACTACCACTCCAGCCCAACATAACCAACACCCTGTACTGCAGTGCTGAACAACTGAAGAAAACAGCACACTATTTTTCCTTGGCTGACAGCTCAGCAGCAAAAAGCTGGCTAGAATAATAATAATAATATATATATAAACAATACTCATGACATAACTATCTCCATTTTTTTTTTAATGATCTTTCTAAATCAACAGGGTCTTAGGGGACAATGGAAAGCCAAAAAACTGCTCCAGCACCACCAAGCTTAGCTTACAGGGTGTGCAAGACCATATTAAATGTAAGTTTATATATTACAACTCCTGAGTGGTGTCTATGAAGGGTTGAACTTTCTCCCTTATTATGATCTTTAAACAACGGCAAGGATTTTACCCAGAAGCCAGGAATGGGGTTGGCTCTTGACCAATCCCTCTGTCTGGAGTTTCACCATCAACTAGATGATCATTTAATCACATCCGCTATCTTGAGCCACATTTGGGTTGATATATATTACTTTCATTTCTTTTAATTTTTCATTCACAGACTTTTGGAAAGTTAACATTTGGCTGTTTTACTTTATGATGTTTAACTAAGTTACTGTGTACTTTGGCAACCATTTTCTCTGCCGAAAACATGTGGGAAGCTTGTGTGTTAATTTTTAGAGATTTTGATTTTTAAAGCCTCTTTTGTTCCTTAGCTGTTTAATGGCCTTGACATCTTTTTAAATAATTGTACTGTTCTATTTTCAGAGGCACCAATATTATTTAGACAAAACTACACCCTACACTACAGTCAGGTGGTTATTTGGCGTTGCTCTATTTTTGTTTTACACAATAAGGGTTTATCTCTTACAAGTGAGTTTCTATATTTATAATTGTTATACTACTGTGTAAAACATTCACTTTTTTCTTCTACAATTATTTCAGTATTTATGGGACTGTTCTAGATTGTTATGATCACTGAGCTCAAAATTTGTCTTGATAAGCTACAATATCCTTGTTTGTATATGATGCACAATATTTAATATAATTCAATAGACATTGTATAATTGTAATACATATATGACAGATTTATTATTCAACAATTAAAGAATTTTTTTTTTTTGAGTAACATTAACTAGTCTTTATAGATAAGATTTTTAATACAGATGTAGCTTTATTAAATAAATAATTTAGTACATGTGGCAGAGAGATAAAGAAAAAGATTACTAGTGTCTATGCTGGCAACTAAAATTCAGTTTTAGTGCACATTAGCAGAGTATATATCAAAGCCGTTGAATGTAACATTTTATGCATCATTATTACTATAAGGTATTCAATGTCAGATATGTGACAGAGTGACAAGAGTTGCTTGGCTACTTATCAAGTAGGCTCTAGTTCAAATTCCTACTGGAGCAGAGTTGTGTTTGCTGAAAGCAACTCGGAAGACAATTTCCCAGATACACCCCTTCCTCCAATGGCCTTATATGGGAGATGAGATCATAACTCTTTGAGCTTGCTATAAGTATGAAAGTTGCACCATATTCACGATTTAAGTTTTATAATGCAATTCATAAATATTAATCGCTTTTATTTAGTACATTCACAGTGTATAAAAAAATTGATTTCAATTTCTTCTTTCTTCTCTTTTTCTACCTCTATTTTATTTTTGCTCTTGGAAATAAATACGAGCTTGTAGTTTTGGTTGTGTTAAAGCAGTACCACTCACAAACACTCATGTAGATTGATATATTAGGGAAAAATAAAAAATTGGCAGAGGTTTGTTCATGATTTTTATAATTTGTGTGTAGATGGTTTTTACTTTGGTGAAAATACTTATAGAGCATACAATAAGATGGTGTGAAAAGGTTTAATTAGGTCTATTGATTCATTAAAAGTTGTTCTTGTTTGCAAAGAAAAGTTTTTAATGTTTTACTGTAAGCCAGTGAGTAACTGGTGTCAAGTTCTTTCTTTCTTTCTGGCTGCAGACCTAGTGATGTAAGTGGTGTCAATTTTTTTTCCTTTAACTCATTCAAAACCCTTTCATTCATAAAAAGATTGTCCGGCCAAAATTATTTTTACAACAATGAAACATGTTTAAATCAATATAAGGGTCGACCTAGAGTTTTCTCAATGTAGCCAATAAGTTGAGAATTTTTTTTCTCATATATAGAAATTTTAAAGAAAACCATTATAGTCATTTTCGAAATAAAAGTTATGTATATATATATATACATGCCAGAATTGCTCGCTTAAGAGTATAGGATAATAAAAAAAAGTTGTTTACTAGGCTGGTGATTCATTTTATGCAGACACTACTGTGGCCTTTTCAGTCACAAAAGGACTATGGATCATCTCATAGAAATAAGAGGAAAGTTTGGCCATTAGCTAAGGACGAACAATATCTCCCACACAGCTTTTTCCTTTCCACACAGAAGATGTGTCCAAAGGATTATCAGTTGCAGATACAGTTATCAGTTTTAACATTATCAGATCCCACGAGCTACCCAAGGATCACTGAATCCTGATTTTTCCTTTCCCATGCTTTGGTATAGTCCCAAAATATAATTCAGCATAATTCAGAGTTTTCCTACTGTAAGGTGAATAGCGAGCCCTTCTTGCCTGAAGCTTATTGGACCCAATATCTCATCCTCACATTAAGGGCTAGAGTTGAGCTGGTTGTCAGAGACTATATGTTGGAAGTAGTAATGGAAATAAGCACTCCACAACCTAAAAAAATGCTTCCAATGGCATGCGCCTCAAATACAGACGCTATGTTGATCAAAATAATGTAGAGTTCATTTTTTTTTTTAAATATTTGTATTGTTTGAGTTATATTTTCTTAAAACTTCACTGTTTAACAAAGATAAGAACCCAACAAAACAAAATGTGGAGCCTTTCAAACCTGTTTCTTCTCATCTATGATTATATTCTAACTGTTGCATGCCTTATCAATGTGACACCCACTTTTAAAGTGGCTGATTTGTAATAGTTTTAGTTTCACTTTTTTTGTATTCTTTTAACCTTCTATTAACCTTTAACCTTATATTCTATGTTCTAGGGATGGTATATAGTGACGTATGCACTAGGTATATATCTGCTTAACTTGTTTATTGCCTTCATTACCCCAAATACTGCTGGCTATGGTGATACAGGTAAATAGTTTGTTATGATCTTTTTAAGCACAATCACTCTAGAGATGTAAAAAAATTAATTTAATACAAATTGTCATGACATAATTAGAGTTACTTCGTAATGATAGCGTATCATATTTATGTTTGGAAACTGCAAAGGCAATAAGTTGGATGAAATGCACATTTTAAAGGATTAAGTAACTGTAATGTTTCTGTGCCCACTTTCAATTTTGTGATGTTTTTAAACCATCTGTCCTATATAAGTATGCAAGGAGTCTTTTCAGTTATATCATAAAATTAAATTGCAATTCATTTGCATTCATTAATACTTTTTTTTTTTAATTGTTTTTAATCTGAAGATTGTCCATCATAAGAAAATTCTTCTGTGTGCTTGAAATGGTGACATTTTAAAAAATATAAGTCATTAAATTTGATTTTTAACTTATATACATTAAAAAGCTCATTACAAATTTAAAAAAAAATTTTTGTTTATTTAGGTGATGGAGATGATGGTCCATCTTTGCCCACTACCAATAGTGAAGAATTTCGTCCTTTTATGAGACGACTGCCAGAGTTTAAATTTTGGTTGGTATTTCACAACAATTATCTTGAAATATTTGTGTGTGTTGTTTTGTTCTTTAATCCCTGTGTCATAAAGTATTACAACATTTTTAACAATGTGTATCCAAGATTAAGACAAGCTTTTTATGATGCTTAAAACAGAGGTTTAGGAAATTCTAAATTATAGCATTCTTTTTGTTCAAAGCAATATTTTCTTGTTCTTTTTCCTGCACAGGTATTCATTTTCCAAAGCCATGGTTGTAGCCATTATCTGCACGTACTTTGATTGCATAAATATCCCAGTCTTCTGGCCTATACTGGTCATGTATTTTGTTCTTTTGTTTACACTCACAATGAAGAAGCAAATCAAGGTAAGTGAACAAAAAAAAAGGACCCTATGTTACTTTCCACGTATGTTCTGGTTCCTCATGGTGACAAAATAGGAATTTTCACCCATTTTTTTCTTTTTTTTTTCTTTGAATAGCTGTTGACTTAAGACATTCAAAATTGTGCTGTTGAATGCAAGGTTTCTCCCATGTAGATTTTTTTTTTTTTCATGCTTCTGCCCTTCATAAACAGTCAATTTTCTTTTCTTTTGAAAGCTTGAAGTTACATTGTTCAGAGTGTCTGTGGACTCCTGGAAATCTGAAATGACAAAATATACTTAAAACTTACTTGAAATTTTAAAAATCTGAAAAAATAGACAAATTCATCCATCTTATTGCTTATGCAGTTTCCAAATATAAATATGATACACTATCATCACTGTGTGGTGTCATTTTCATGTAAAAACAAAAAGGCTTTGTCAGCGTTCATTTAATAAAAATGTAAAAATGAAATGGGGTGAATTTTGACCAAAACTTTTTGTTTGGGGCATGCACAGTATTTTATTTACTGTATAGAAATGAATTTTAAGAGCCACTGGCATAAAATATAGCTATAGATCTACCTTGAAATGAAAACTCTTTAAAAAAGACATTCAGAAGCAAATATTTTTAGTTATTTACAGAGGGTACAGATCTAAATCTAGTATCTAGAACTAAAGACTAGATAAATATTTTAGTCTTTATGTCTCTAGTACTCAAGATCTTTTTATAGTTCAACATCTCAATTAGACTTTTTGACTGAGACTGTTGTTTAATAATATGATATTTCTTTTATAAACATTTAATAAAACATAAATTTCAGAATAATAGACTAGCTGCTTATAGAATCGTCTCTAGAAATAGAATTCTATAATATAGATCAGGAATAGCTAGATCTTTTCTGTCTTCTGGAATTGCAGTAGTTGTAATCACTAATGATTAATAAATGATTAAAGAGTATAACAAATTAAACTAAGTCTAAACTAAAGTATCAATATGTAGACTTGACCTGTAGACTCCATTAAACCAGCATTGTAAAAAGAAAATATTCAGTTGCAGAGTTAGCTCTGTAATCTAAGATTTATAGTTATAATAGTGGTCAATAGACTACTTTCACACACAGGCTTAGACTAGATCTAGCTTGTTACTAAATAAAATTATGTTATTCATTGTTTTACTATCAATTGAAAGCTCAAACCGGTTTCACTACCCACTTCTTACCATTCTATTCAAACCTACATCGATAAAATCAAATTGACATAATTCTAGGCCTAGATCTTTAGTCTATGAATACTGTAGACTATAAATATGCTTTCTAATTAAGTCTGGATTCTAGGTATTCCACCACATTGCCTGTCCATCTAAGCCATGGTCTAACATTTCCCTTTTTTTTTTTTTTTTAAGACAATTAGATCATATCTTTTTCAACCCTCAAAAATTTTACATCTATTCAAATGACTTATCCATCAAAGTTCCTTTTCTGGGTGTTAATCTACTTAATTTAGATCTAGATCTGATTGTTTGGTTTATTTGCTCTATTATTGCAGTAATCAGTTTATATTAAAATACTTTTATTAATGAAATAAACTTACACTGATATAGTAATAGATAGTGTGTAATAGTATGGAAAATTGTTATTTATTTAATTGATAGCTACAGTTTACAATGAAAAGGAATGTATATTTTACTAAACCGTTTGACCAATCTTTATCATATTTGACATGAACGTTCCTTAGATCAAAATAGAGACTGTAGTGAATATTAAATGTCCCTCCCACAACTGGAGGATCCTATATTTAAAAAAACTCACTAAATTTATCTTTGTTGAACAATGAAACTTTTTAACTAATCGGGTAAACCCTTTTTCACAGTATTTTATATTAGCTATGAATATGTCGGCTAAACAGTTAAACTCCATTTTCATAGTCTACTTAAATTTTCGTGTGAAAAAAAAGTGTTAACATCTTGACATGTATAAAGATCTAAATCCGATGCACCATATCAGTGATACAAAGGCTAAGGCCAGCAAGCTGAGGGTCATATTTGGCTTGTGGGAACATGAAAATTTGGACAGTACAGTTTTAAATTGCATATAAACGATTTTCAATAGAAATAAATAGACTTCCTGACAAAGAATTCATATTTTAGTAATGTGCAGCCGTGATGTTAAAAAGTGTGTGCTGGACACATTCGATCTATAATCTACACAAATAGTTCTTTTGCTGTAGCAAATTTTCGTGGGCACTTCACAAATTGAAAAAGAATGCCATGGATGAAGCAGTAAGGGTGATAAACTGTATAAATCAAAACCCTTTAGTCCAGAGTGTTGACATTTTGTTTGATGAAATTGATAGTGAAAAAAAAGTACTTTTTCCATTTAGTTTCCTGCGAGCTTTAGCTTCACTCCTTATGTGAAGTCTGTGTTGTACAGCTTTAATTCTCTTGTATTTCTCTTGTGTGTGTATATATACATGTGTGTGTTGTTGTTTTTTTTTGTAAAAAAAATAGGTGCCGGTACTCAGTGATGGATTGCCTAACTGCACATTTAAAAGGGTGCTGGTACACCGTACCAGTGCGTACCATCACAAAAAAAGCAGTGTGTGTGTATGTATATATAGTATATAGTAGGCGCTTCCGTTCTGTGTCTTATGCAGATTGCAGATAAACCAAACGGATCTAACACTTAAATAATGAAACCCATAACACAGGTGAAAGGCCGACAATATAAGATAGTCAGCGCTGGTAGAACTAATCGTGCCATAATATAGCATTATATAGCATATGATATGAACTCTCAAGACATTATCCCTTTTTGTTTTCCAGCACATGATCAAATACAGATACATCCCCTTCACTTATGGCAAGGCCAGGTACAAGGGCAAAGAGGACACTGGAAAGGTTATTACTTCCTAATTCATTTATGGCTTAGCTACTTGGCAAGTATAGCTAGAACAATTATATCACTTACTTTATACCTTGTCCTTCAACATTTCAAGGCAAGTCTTTTCTTTTCTCTTGTAACATGTTTAAAGTCATTTCCCAGTCTAATCTGTATTTAATATCTCAATGCCTAGCTGGTGCCCTGATGTAATTTAAACTAGTTTTACTTGAAACCATAATTTTTCAAAGTTCAATTCATAGCCTTGCTAAGATTAGATTTTGATTCAGATCACAATGAGGTTGTGGAGATTCTTATGCTATCACTTGGGTCTTAAGTTACGACTTACTTAAAAATGTAAAATGATATTTATAGTGACCATTTTGTATCTATCTAAGAACACATTCATTTCTTCTATTATTAAAACTTTTGTCAATGATTACCAGCCTTGTTTTGATTTTGGCCAATTTTTTTTTTTTAACTGCATTTTTGTATGATATAATGACAACCCATCTATCTTACTATTAAATCATTATCATAAGATCTAATTAAGATTTCTGCATAAAGTGCTGTTCTAAATATGCCATCTCTCTTTGGTCCTTGAGATTTTTTTTCTCGAAGTTAAATACTATGAAGAAAAGATAACTTAGTCATGTAGCCCTGGTATCAGTATTTTAATGCATAACTTTGAAGTCTCATGATAAAAAAAATAATGCAAATCAGTTTTTCAAGGCGAATTCATATTATTTGTATTGCTATAGTAATATTTGGATTATTTAATTTAAACAAGATTAGTTACGGTCAGGAAAACCTTTTTTAAAGTTAAAAAATTTTTTTTTTTCTTTTTTATTATTACAAGACTTATTTTCTTCCTGGATTTTTGTTTTTCTTGCGTTACATATATTGTTTGGTGTAAAAGCTCTTATATGAGTTCACTAACACCTTATTGAAGAGACATGCTTTTCATTGTGGAACAGCATGTAGAAAGTTTCTATTCATTTTGCTGAGAGCTTGTGTTTGCATGTTCATTGAAAGAATGTATGAATGTATCTAAATGTAATTGATAAGGCAGTGTTGGATTTATTCAGTTTGTAAGTATTCTGATGCTGTCTGCTGGTGTTTTGTTTTTTACTTGGTCTCAATTTATAAACTTTTTTAAAATATGAGAAGAAATTTTTGTCTTTATATTTCAACTTGTATCATTGTGAAAGATTTTGATTAGTATGGGTAATATATATATTGATGTTTGTGTTTAAAGGGAACTGGAAATGATAGATTTTGTATAGTTCTTCTATCTATTTTTTTCTTTCAAATTAAAATTCAAACTTATTAAAGCTATGAGATCTATATAGGGATGTTTATTAATTTTATATATTTTTGTGTATAATTTGGCTCAATACAATCAAGGACACTAGTGCAGATTTAAATACTTTAGAACATTAGGCTGTCTTATTTAATATTGTTGTAGACTATATGGCCTCCTTCAGTTGTGAAATGACTAGGGATAATCTCATGAAAATGAAATGAATGCCTGGGCATTAGCTATGCTCAGATTGGTATCGCCCATACATCAGTTCCTCCCTCTGCATGTATGTATGGTATGTCTAAAGGAACAGCATGTTGCCAGTACAGTTTGGAATCAGTGGCATAGCAGGCTCTGCCAGGTTGTAGCACTGTGTGCTGCAAGCTAGGGTCTTCTGCTCCTGAGTTTTCAAGACTCTACCCTGTGGCATATTGGGTTGACTGAGCTATTGTTGTAGGATTACCAATACTTTTTTTAGTTGACATTGGCTTGTGTTTACTTGATTATATCCTCCAGTTGTCTTGTACAGTGTTGAGTAAACTTTGTCTCTCTGTGACATGATTTTCAAGTCAATGTCCCAACTTTCATTAGTACTACTACATTTTCAGAATTTTCTCTTTTTTTATCTTTAAAATGGGGAATGGCATCATCATAATTGTATTATTTATTCTGTTTTAATTAGCTACTATGAAAACATTATACTTTTTTTTTTATGTAAACATATTTTTCATTTATATAGGTGATATTTGAGTCCCGTTTAGGTTGTCCTTTAATTATTATTCACTTTTTTGATGTGTAAATTCTATGTACAGTTCTCCCTCTTGTATTTTTTTGTTATGTTTTGATCATTGCCTTCTTTTGATGACATCATTTCAATTATGCTAGTGAATGAGAGTGTGTCTCTACAGTATCAAGTTTGATTGTCTTATCATGAGCCACTGTTGTATACTATAATTTACAGCCAATAAATAATGATATGTACATACAGATTTCTTTGTTGACCCTTTTATGTTCATGTCTAATGTTTAATATTGTTTTGACTTGACTACAACCAACATGGTTCATACTGTCTCGCCATCTGTAAGGTTTAAAGTTGAGCTTTATACATTTTGCCTTGATGCTTCCTATTTAGTGTGCTAGTATACCATCACTTTCCTTGTGCTCTCAGCTTAACTTTCAATTTGGGTGTCTACAATTGTGAGACATTTTTGTCTCTAGCAATAACATTATTATTATTATTATAGCTTTTATATAGCGCTACTTTCATGCTTATAGCATGCTCAGAGCGCTTTTGGTCTAATCTCATTTGTGGACCAGTGGGGGGGAGGGGTATCTAGGAGTTGGTTTTCCTTGCTGCCTTTAGGCGCTCAGTAAACACAACTCTGCCCAAGTTGGGTGTCGAACCTCGAGCCCCCTTCTAGGTAGCCAAGCCAAGTTCAAGCGCACTTGGCCTCTCGACCGCGCTTCCCACATTTCATCATAATGTTCTTAAAGAACCAATGATTAAAATAAGTTAAATTTAGGATACTTTCTATATGGTAAGATAGGAATGTCTTTTTGTGTTGTTTTTATAATGCTACCTAAATGTTCATGAAATGCATTCTAAATCTAGTTAGCTGGGAAAGTGGAAAAAAAAATTATCTTTGTGTTTTTCTGTGTGATTATAATAGTTTGTTTGTACTAATTTCATTTTAATTATGTAATAATATACATTTTGAAATTTGGTCTAGAATAATAACAAACTTTTAATGGAAGCTTCCTAATTGAACATTTATTGTGCTTATAGGTCTCATAGCATCATTTATTATCAGGAACATACATTATGACCCTTTCAACATGGATTGAGTATTTTTTTTAAATTGTTAATGATTTATACTAATTTATCTTGATGCCATGAAGATGTTTCTGTCAGATGTCACATATTTTCCTTTTGGCATTCCTTGGCTAAAAGTGAGACTCTAGTGTTTCCTTTGATTTACACAGTGGTTGAGCTAACATGGTCTTGGTGGATGTGAGCATGCAGGGATAATACTTTTAAAAATACATTTAGATCAAATTAAGAAAAAAAAAACTTTGTTTCTAAACAATGAAATAAATTAGAAATAACAGAACAAGGAACAAAATATTTTTTTAACACAGTCTTATGCTTTGGTTAGGTTAATAATGAAAAAAATGCTCATATCATGTTGGAAGGTTACACTCTTGTATTACAAACTGACTGACTCATTGTATAGCTTTGGCATTTACTCTTGGCTCTCTCTCTCTCTCCTCAAGAGCCTGTCATCTGTGAATGACATCTAAGTCAACACTCTGGTCAACTAGCAGCAATGGTTGGAGTCCCGTCATTGGAGGACAAAGCTTGCTCAAGCAAAATAATAACCAGAATATTTTTTTTACCTCTGTGGGTTCACAAGATAGTAAACATTTTTTTTTAGTGCGTCACCAATAGTTAGGCAGCTGTTAGTCAATCTTAACCTGACGTCTTATTGTATTACCTTCAATCGCTGTTGTCTTAGGGAAATGTCAGCTTTTTACAGGGCTAATTTTCTAACCCCTTTCCTTCCACTGAAGCAAATGTCCAATTAGAGTTGGGACTAGTTTCTTTTAGTTTCTCTTGAAACTCGAGACCAAACCAATGAAAACTTTCCTCCATGAGACCAAACCAATGAAAACTTTCCTCCCCGAGACCAAACCAATGAAAACTTACCTCCATGAGACCAAGCCAATGAAAACTTTCCTCCCTGAGACCAAACCAATGAAAACTTTCCTCCCTGAGACCAAGCCAATGAAAACTTTCCTCCCCGAGACCAAACCAATGAAAACTTTCCTCCCTGAGACCAAGCCAATGAAAACTTTCCTCCCTGAGACCAAGCCAATGAAAACTTACCTCCATGAGACCAAACCAATGAAAACTTTCCTCCCTGAGACCAAGCCAATGAAAACTTTCCTCCCTGAGACCAAGCCAATGAAAACTTACCTCCATGAGACCAAACCAATGAAAACTTTCCTCCCTGAGACCAAACCAAAGAAAAATTTCCTCCCTGAGACCAAGCCAATGAAAACTTTCCCCCCTGAGACCAAGCCAATGAAAACTTACCTCCATGAGACCAAACCAATGAAAATTCTCTTCCATGAGACCTAGCCAATTAAAGCTCCCTTACATCGGCCTGTTTTATTAGACTGAGATGGATCCAAGCAGATGAAAATTCGTCACATCCCTGTTTTTAGGTGCTTATATCTCAAAGACGCTAGAGGCTAGGTCGAACTGGTCGAAGATCGAGCACCCCGGGGAAGTCCCACATTTTCTTTCTCTTATCACATCGGTCATGCGGATGTCCGCCATACAATGGTCTTTTGAGAAACGTTACGTGTCATGGTAATTGGCACCCAGTTCATGGCGCCCCTACTGGGGTTTTGTTTTGCTTCCCTGTTGTCTTTTTAATGATCACCTGGGCGCCACACTTAGAAAGGTTATACGGGAACATAGGGAACAGCATCACTCAAAATAGCGCAATGGTCATAAACTTCATGTTTAAAACTGACCAATAAATCTTCTTCTGTCAATACTAGCTACAGTGTAGTCTTTTATTTAGAACACATTTCAGTCTTGTTGTTTCGCTTGTGGTCCCACAGATAAAAATCGATATATATTTTTAAAAATGTAAATAAAAAATAAAAATATATATAATTATTAAACATTTTCAAGTGTGAAGTATTTTCTAAAAGTATAGAAGGAGCCATTTCTTGCTAGTAACCTATCAATTTATTCCAGACTTGCAGTCTTTGGTACATTTAATATTCCAGCTTCCTGTTCCCAGTCCTGTGCTGGTGCGTTGATTTATACATATTTTGTATCTGGAATATCAGATTGAAGTAACGTTCCATACAAATAAACTAGTGGTACTTCTGGTACTGGATATCAGTACTCAGCTTAACAACAGCTGCAGAGAAAAAAAAATAGAAAAAGCTTATATAAGGAAAAGGACTGCACATTTACAGTCATGTCTCTTTCTCAATACCGACTGTACAATTTATATCCCTTCTTCTATATCATACAAAATAAATTAGTTACCATTAACAATGTGATTATTTTTCCATTGATTCATATTTTGTTATGAATAATGGCAATCAGGTCGTACGTTATGCGCTCTGGACGTTCGGTTGTCTCGATGGTCCCGGGTTCAAACCCTGCCCGCTGCCATCCCCCGTCATCCTGCCGGAAGTTTGGAGCTAGGAACTTGAGATCAAACATTTGACGATTGTTCAAAGTTTCCACTTGATCCGAAACTGGGAAGTGAGAGAAATAACGTGTACACATTTTGTGCCGGACATAATGGAGTGAGTTGATGCAAGCTTTGTAAACACATTCACAGAAGATTGTCTTAACTTTTGGCTGCTAGTCACTTCCCAAAAGCCTACCCTTTCCAGAAGTGTCACGTTAAATCTAAGTGTCACGCTACAACCAAGGTGTCGCACCAAAACCGAAAATGTCACGCTACAACCAAAATTGACAAATAGTCAGCTACCAAGGAATGTAGGTTAACAAAATGCTTGATGAAGAACATAATTCCGAAGTTAGGAAACAGAAACAAGACTTGAAGATAAAATCTTTTTATTCTTGAGTTTGCTTGAAATAGATGCAATAGCTGGTTCACCATGTAAACCATCCTGTTTACTGCAACGGTCTAGAAACGACACACATTGACACATCTTGTCTGTATTATTCAACTTCAAAAGCAATTTTTTTTTTTTTGTTTTAATTATATTGGACTATAGGTGAACGTGTTATACAAAGGGAAGCAATTCCATGGCCTTAAGAAAATATCGATTTTTTTGTTATGTCCCTTCATATACAAATATGATTTTTAATCTGATTTTGGTTAGGCCATTTGCTGTGCTACTGGTCTAGCTATTAAGACTTCGATTATTTTTCACTGAGTGTGGTATATAAATAAAGTTTTATAAACTATACTGGAAACGGCATGCTTTTCTTAGTACAACACCTTAAAAACTTAGCAGTTACTATTCAACAAAAAACTACACATTATTCATATTCTGTGCAGAAATAATATATTGGACCGAAGAAGAAGAAAAACGTGAAATAGGCCTACAGTGTATTTATAGATCCAGTAGTATTGAGTCAGGCTAGAAAAGACTAAAAAGAAAGAAAAAAAAACTAGACTCTAGAACATAGGTTTAATCTGCGTACTGCATTCTGAATGTACCGGTATATAACTATTTCTCTTTGTAAGAAGAATGATAAAATATTAAAGCGAAACAAAATCTTTATTTTTTAAATATTCCTAATAGAATGAATTGTAATCATTTCGAAGATATTAATACTACGATACACACCAAACAGGTTATTGGTCAGCTCGAGAGACTCAAGGCTGGAAATAATTGACATACATTTTAGTTTTACTCTTATTGTTTGCTTAGAAAAATGTCAGGGTTAGTTTTCTGATTGAAAATGCCTCTTAGAGGCTTTGTTTTAAATCTGCACTTAGTTTAATATGGTCTAGTATTACAAGGTCTAATTTAAAACAGTGGTTTTGCTTTTGAAAGAGGCGCGCCTCTAAAATAAGCGATGCTCCACTAGGGTGTAATAGCAATGATGCTTTAGTCAAAGATAACACACACATTCTTTTTCTCTTACAAATGTGTTATTTTCTTTTTTTATATAAAAAAAAATTAGATAAGGTAATTTTATTGCTCTAACATAAATGGAAATTAAGTTTGACTACAATTGGCCACCTCAGAATAACTACTAGGCCCTATAACAAAAAAAAAACAGAGCCGGATTTAAGTATGTGCAGGACCTGAGGCAGAATTTTTGTGGCGGCTCCTACACATTTTTCGAAAGCTTTAATATAAATCCACTTATTAATTTAAAAAAAAAACAACTAATATCTAAAAGCATGCCACGTTATAAAAGAAAGAAATATGTATTTTAGTAACAAAAAACTATTTTTTTTTAGGGTTTACGCAATGTAGTAAATCCGGAGTATATTATGAGAATAAGAGCAGACTATAAGCGGACACTTATAGCCACGACAGTGTTGTCTACTGTAAGATGTGAAGTAGTGTTGGTAGAAATTCGAAACAAGTGTAACAGTAACAAGGTTACAAAGACAGTTTGTGTGGAAACAAACTTTAAAAATCGGCCCCCGAAAAGGTCCCGCACAGGCAGGTAAACAGGCAGGCTTCAATATTTTTAGAAAGAATATCAGAAACTATGAACTATCAACAACTACAAAAAGATACAAAAAGAAGAGACGTGCTTGTGTCGAAAGTGCCACCGATACAGTTGTATTGTTCAAGTAACGATTTGATACCACTAGTGATGGGCAAAAGTTAACTAAAAAGTTGCTAACTTTTAGTTTAACTAAAAAAAATTAGTTAAGGCCAAAGTTTAATTAAAAAAAAAAAGTTTAGTTAAAATCCTAGTTTAATTAATTTTTTTTAGTTACAAACTAAAAAGTTTAATTACAAATTTTACAAACTTTTTTAACAGACATACCAATAAATATTTAGATCTATGTAATTTGGAGAATATATGTAATAAATAATAGAGAGGAGAAATAACTAGAGGGTGCACAGGTCACTAGAAAGCCTTTTGACCTTTACCCTATAATGGTCGCTATTCCCGCCAATTCAATGTATTTGAAAGGCGAGAAAAATAAACGTGTTCATTATATTCTAGCAAGTTTCGCTGCTTGATAAATCCTGATAATTCCTTGCTTCTATTGATCTACATTTTGTTGCTTTTTTTTTTAAACACCAGTGTGTTCCCGTATAGTTGCAGACAAAGAATTTTGCTTTACTATAGATCTAAAAGAAATGTCGACTCTTTCTATTTTATTTTAAAACTTTTTACTAGTAGATAGATCTAGAGTCTAGTGACGTCTAGTCTATTAGTATTAGAATTAGTCTAGACTACTATAGTCATAATAGTCTATATTTAATTATTTTAGTCTCTAGGCTTAAGTAGATTCTAACTCTTAGTAGTCTTAGATCTAGATGTAAATTTAAAATTATAAGTCAATAATATAGATCTAGGTAGTTTCGTATTCCCCCCGAGTCACGTGGTTGTGTGTATACAACGCGCACCGTGCTTAGTTTTAGTTAGTTTGTAGTGGGAATCTGAAGCGTTTTAAGTCAATATTTAGTGGTTTCAATTTACTCATTAGCGCTAAACTATAATTTGTTAATAACAGGAGAATCTACAGATAATTTTTTTTTATAGTTTCAACTAAAACAAATAGTTAAACCTTTGATAGAAGGTACCGAAGCGTTGGCCTATAATCTGCCATACTGAGATCAAGATTTCTTGATCTACAATGAATGACTACACTTACAGTTCTTAGCGTTCGGGTAACCAGTCCTAGAAAAAAAAGTAACACTTTCATCCCCCCCCCCCTTTTTCCTCTCTGCCCAAAAGTAAATAAGCTTGAACTTGAGTGTGTGTATTGGTGGTCAGATAGCTCTAGGGCTAGTGTGTAGTCGATATGTCGACTAGTTGTTATAAAAGATAAAAAGACTGCCATGTGTTTTCCTTGTGCGTAATAGGCTTGAGTTGTTTAGCGAACAAATAACATATCTGATAGTCAAGGATAAATCGAGATCTACTCTTACAGTTACACAGGCCAAATGTGTCTTACCCCGCCCTTTCATTGTTAAATTTGGTTTCTAAGTAATAAAATAGATCTAGATCTATTTCGTCAACGCATTTTTGAAACTTTAATGTAACATTTTGTGAATTTCTTAAAAATGATAGAACTTTTAATAACATAATAATACATCATGTATCCAACACAATAACCGGAAAATGAAATACATAACGTTAAAAAATAGCTGAAGTTTATGAAAATAACAATGTTTCAACTAATTTTGCCCATCACTATCTAAAGGTAACTTATATTAGAACTTGGACAATTACTTCTAATTTCTTTCTATAATAGTATTCTAATTCTAGTGATTCTATTAAGATCTACATCTATCCCATAAAGACATTTAAGGGGGATGCACAATGAAATTTCAATTTTTGTAATTTACAGATAAATAGAAAAGCTTTATGCATGACTTGATAGAACATATAGAGACATGAGTAACCATACACATTTTATGAGTGTAGCCTTTTGGGTTGCTATGGAAATGGCGGCCATCTTGAAAATAAACAATGTTTACAAAATTCTTAAAATATTCTAAAGTACTCAAATTTTTTTTAATTTTTTGATTGCACCTGATAGATATTTGAATCCCATAGGTAACTGGCTAATTTTGTTTTGAAAATTATTACTGGTTTAATTTTTATGAATTTTTAAAATTTTTATTTTTTTCCGACCCCATTTTTCATCTGAGGTCACATCATTATTTTTATTTTTTTATGAAATTTATTATACATATTGAAAATTTTTGCAGCCTATTACCTATGATATACTATCAATAGACTACATGTGAAAAATTATTAGTCTAACTTATACAGAACTAAAGATTTTGAGATTCTTGTGGACAACATGCACCTAAAAATACATTTTGAGAAAAACGCATTTAAAGTTTTTAAAATGATATAAAATATTTATTGTAACCATAAAAATGAAAAAAAAGGGAATATTTACATAAAACAACATAATAGATAATAAAAAAAACAAAAAACTATTCATTAAAATGGCCTGATTGATAGGTTGGACCTTCTAGAACCTCTGCCCGGTGCTCATGCTCAATTCTTCGTTTTTTCAAGTTTTTTCTCCTGGACACTAATGCGATTGATTTTCTTTTTCTAACAAGCTGTAGTTTGACATTTTGCTTTTTCTCACTAGAAGAAATGTTCTTTAGTGTCCAGGGAATGCCTAATATGTCAAAAACTGATCTGATGCCAACAGGTCCATTATTGAAGGCTAAAACAGCAAGGTATGTCGCAGCCCTTACCGTTTTTAATGTTGCGAATTCTGTTTTGGGGCATCTTTGCCAAATGAGGGAATGAAAAGATTCATTGGCGTTTTGTGTTCCCATTCTAGAACATCTTTTTAACAGATCTGTGTCTGTTAGTCTTTTCATTATAGGAAATAACAGTTTACCTATTTCTGATGTGATGGTCTGGTTGTGTTTTTTATATGGCTGTTTTAGTGCCTCTGATCTCTTAACCCACGAAGCGTCTTAAGAAACTTTCCCTGGCGTTCGGGGAGTTTTAGCATTTTTAATGCATGTTAGAAAATGGTCTTAAAATGCCATAAAGTGAAGGTTGATATCCATGTTTTATATATATTCTGAAAGGTAATTGGACAGCGAACACTATAGATCATATATTGAACACCTGAATTTGATCAGTTGACCTTGACCCTGACCTAATTAGTATGATTGATTTTTTTTATCAACAAAAAAGCTTGTTTGCTGACCTCTGTGAGAAACATTTTTAGAGCTATAACAAACGTTTTGATGTAATTGGATAGCCCATTTATTTTCCTTTATAAATAGATATAATTTTGTTAAAAATGGACCATTAAATTTGAAAAAAAAAATTTTTTTTAGTGACTTGGTTACCCTTTTAATACAACTAACAGTGAAGGAAAAAAAAATAGATAAAAATCGTTTTTTTTTTGTTCAGTTTAGTTAAAAGCATTTAAAGATTGAAGAAATAGAATACTTAATGCATAAAGAAGTCAATATTATCATTAATATGCTTCAATCTATCTTAAAATGTCTTAAATTTCACTAAATTTTGACTAGGTCTAGGTGCAGATCCAGTCCGGTCTCTAGTCTAGAGTCTAGATATAGACTCTAGACTTTAGATGACTACGGACAGTACGGACATAAATCATCGGCCTCTTCATGAATAGATCTAGATCTAATATATAAAATATTCTCATTATTCCTAGATCTAAATCTAATTGTAATATTAAAAAAGAACAACTAAAAGTATTTGAAACTTTATGTTTTGTAACATCTTATGGACCCGGGCTAGCATCGGACATTGCAAGAAAAATTCGCCGGTGAATAATCAGAATGTAAACACAAAAACAGATGGGGAAATGGGCTATTTTTGGATCTGACAGGAAGAAGAATGTCTAATAGATCTGAAGTTTAAAAATGGTCACTTTAAAACGTGGATTGGAATAGAAAATCAGCAGTCTAAAGTCGGCCGATTATATCGGCCGGGACGCCACAGAAACGAAATGTCGGCCGATATAATCGGCCGACGACGCTTCGTGGGTTAAAGTGACACCAAGATGTAGCGCCATCAGGACACAACCTGTGGTTATGATCTAGGTCTGAGCTCATCATATGAAAAAATGAGCCCATAACAGCCAGCTTCATTTTTTGAATGTCGGGAGCATTTTGGCGCAGAGCTTTGGAATAGTAATTTGTAATTTTTTCAATTTTTGGCTTTGTAAGCCTATAATTTAGTTCTTTTTTGTTAGACATTTTTAAATTGTTCAAAGCATTAAACATTCTTTTTGAGATGTGGTTAATGCAGTCCTCTTTTAAGATTTCTACATCATATCCTGAGTTGGTAATGGCAGATGAATGCGATTTACTATCGCCATCACACAGCATCGTGCCATAAACAAGTTTTCTGGATGCCACAGAGCGCGAAAAGATTTTGGATGCTGCTGCGGCCTCCATTGCATTTGCTGAGCCACTGAAGTTTTTTTGACACATATGCTTAGAGGCATCAAAGTTTAGTTCTGCAGAGTTTGAATCACAAACATGGCAATAATTTGATAGGACTTCGGTGTCGATGACGAGTCCAGTATCAAAATCAATAACTGTGCCAATTCCTGAATGAGATGAGTGGCCCCTTTTATGCCAAGTCCCATCGAAAGAAACTGTAATAACAGGACAGCCTGTTGAACTTATTCTTTCATCTGTAGTTAGAGGTTGTGAAATGTTTCTTCCATGCACAACAGCAGATGCCCTAATCATACATTCTTCACCAGCTTCAATTATAGCGGAATTGACTATGTTAGCTAGATTGTTATAAGTATTTCTGTGCATGCAGGGCATACTCATAAGTCCACAAAACCTATCAAATTTAGAATGCGAGATTCCAGATTCTTTTAATGCAGCGACAGCGCGGACATTAATATCCAGATGAACATCATTACTTTTTTTTGAGGTCCAGTCGGACCACAAATATGTTTCACAATTTAGGCATTTGATTTTAATCAAATGAGCCATGCCTTTTGATTGTGTGATGCACATAGTTAATTTGTTGTCAAAGCAATGTGGACAGCACAACAAGGAGACCATTGTGGTCAATTGCATTGAATTCATCATGACGTATATGAAATCTTCAGGCAGCCTCTTATTGGTGTTATCAGCGTTAGTAACTGCAGTTAGGGATATTTTTCGCTCAGCTGCACTTGCAGGCTGTGTTGTTGCTGCTTCAGATCCAGCTGTATCCAAAACAGAGCTGCAAACAAATAAAAAATAAATTAGAGGGTCTTTAAAAAAAAATTCAATAGTATGAAAGTACACGTCACATCTATCACAACATGAAGATTATTTTAAATTTTATAATGCATTTTAGAAATCATAAAAAGTAAAGAATGTATAGAGACATGTTACATGTAATATAGATCTATATATGACAATATGTACTAGATCTAAAAAAAACCAACTAAGACCAAGACTTGAGTTGAAGTTGAAGTCCTACAATACTGTTCAATACATCATCATACACGATAATCAGATAATCTAATCTCTAGAGATTATCTAGTTCTAATGTGATCTATGCTCCTAATATAGACTAGATCTATAAAAGGATAGATCTCTATGTTTGCAATCATTTTCATGATATTTATTTAATGTCTATAGAATCTAGATTCTAGATCTAGATCTAGATGTGATTCATTGGATAAACACGTTGTCGAACTCAAAGAGCCAAGGTTTCATAGTCATTATTTTATGTGTCAGCACACGCTTGTCTAGTAAATAAAAAAAAAAGCAAACTCTAGATCTAGACTTACCTTTGTAATTGTGCATTTGTCTTTGAAGCATGTCGTCCTCTGGGCTTACAGTAACGTTTTTTCTTTCCAAACATATAACCTTTTGTTGGCATTTCTGAGTTTCAATAATGAATCGATTGTTGATGTGATGGAAGTTTACAGAAGAAGGACCGGTTCACGTCATGTGCGCATGCGTGCATACTTTGTAGTTACGGAAGCTTTTTCAGTGCGCATGCGTGTAATTACAGTAACTATAGAAGCTTTGATGGTGCGCATGCGTAAATATGGCTTTGTGGGTGTGTATATGAGGATATAGGGGAAAAAAAGAGGTAGTGACGTATTTTGAAAGTTCATTGCAGTACTATTTATTTATAGAATGAGAAACCATGCACATAATCGGAACTAGAAAAGTAGACCTTTGTATCGATACCATCTGTTAGGGATGAGAGCGTACATTAGCTTATCAACTATAGCTTACAAAATGTTGATTTTTCACCAAAACATCAAAATTTTGCTTATATATCTACATTTAAAATACAAAATTGATGTATAAAACGTATTTTTTTTAGTATTCTGATAGGGAATTCGTATTCTAGACATTTTAAACTATTAAAATCAATTAATTTTAAAATATCGATATTTTTGACCTAAATCTATGTTTTCTCACTGTGCATCCCCCTTAAATCTTTTTTTCATGTGCACTAATAAATGTTTATTACATTTTGCTAAAGAGATTGGTTGTGCTTTATATTTTTCATGTTTGGCTGCTTCGTCCTTAAAAAAGGTCAAAATAGTTTGTAAAAGTTTAACTAAAGTTTCTTAGTTTAGTTTAACTAATTTTTTCAATTTGTGATTAACTAAAAGTTTAATTACTTTTTTTTAGTTCAAACTTAGTTTTAGTTTAACTAAAAAAATTTAGTTTAGTTCCCATCACTAGATACCACAGGATACGGAGATTTAATAAAGCTATTATTATTGCAGTGTTAATATTCATATGTATTGAATGAACTAACAGTTATAAAGATATAGTTAAATCCTAGGTATCACTTACAAAGTCCGCATCGCGAATGAAGAGATTAGAAACAGGATTAATACAGCAATTAGACCCCACGATGACCTGCTAACCAAAAAACGTAAACTCAAACTCTAAGGCCACATCACAAGGGCCTCAGGGCTAGCAAAGACCTTCTTTCAGGGAACAGTACCAGGAAGAAGATGAAGTCAGAGAAATGACAGAGGGGAATGGAAAAAGACGGTTGTCAGATCCTGTGTGGTGCCCCAACGGTCCAACAGATAAAGAGATAGGAGAAAGTGAAACTGAAGTTAAATGTGAACCTGTCCAAACTGATGTTATTGAATGATTATCTAATTGATCTAATTGTTTTGTACAAGGGCTAATCTTATCTTAACTTATCTTGGTTTGATCTCAACAAATAAAACTTTTCCCTTTAGTTAAGTGTTGCAGATGTATGGCCTTGCGCTGTATAGTTCACCTCTATAATATGAAACACTGCTTATTAATTGTTGTTTTAAATTAAATTCCGCTGTATTTTGTACTTAGATTTCTCTTGTCGATTTTCTTTTTCCGTTCTAAAAATCAAGTTTTAGATGATTTTGAATCGTGCATAAAGTATTTGCGTTCTACTGGCGCCAAGATTGATCTGAAAATTGGTTGAAAGAATGAAATACAATGGACAAGAAAACACACACACGTTTGCACACAAAAACAAAAACAAAATGAGACTCGGCAATGGAACACTGTTGTACAAAGAATCATTTCAACTGTTCAGTTTCTCACAGGACGGAATTGAGCACTTCGTAGCATTGTGAATCGATTCTTTTCTACCAAACAAAGGAAATTTTGGGGGACTGGTCGCATTGCTAAGTTTGATTCCTGCCTAGAAGATCACGTATGAAGTAAAAAAAAAACAACAAAGAAATTCATGATCATTACCTGGGTAAAAATAATTCAAAATACAGAAATTAATCTAATTGCCAACGCTGTCATGAAAACAAATTATTGAAATTTCACATTATTTTCGACTGCACACCTGATGCTGGTCACCAAAAGCTATGGTATTTTGAATATGCCACCAAAAGCTATGGTATTTTGAATAGGTCACCAAAAGCTATGGTATTTTGAATAGGTCACCAAAAGCTATGGTATTTTGAATATGCCACCAAAAGCTATGGTATTTTGAATATGTCACCAAAAGCTATGGTATTTTGAATATGCCACCAAAAGCTATGGTATTTTGAATATGTCACCAAAAGCTATGGTATTTTGAATATGCCACCAAAAGCTATGGTATTTTGAATATGCCACCAATAGCTATGGTATTTTGAATATGCCACCAAAAGCTATGGTATTTTGAATATGCCACCAAAAGCTATGGTATTTTGAATATGCCACCAAAAGCTATGGTATTTTGAATAGGCCACCAAAAGCTATGGTATTTTGAATATGCCACCAAAAGCTATGGTATTTTGAATAGGTCACCAAAAGCTATGGTATTGTTACGAATCTCACTATCCAGGCTCTCTGCAAACTGCACCATACACCACCAACTTAAAGAACTTGACAACTCAGGGCTCCAAAGCAACGTAAAGGTTTAATGTCCATAAATAACAGCCAATACTGTACAATTGGCAGCACGTAGAACAGAACAAATAGCTCTGCGATAACAAATATCTCTCCGATAACACCGTTCCGCCGTATCAAGTCTTGCACTGGCCTCTCCGTCTCGTTCCGGGCTTGCACTGGGTTCAACAGTTCAGGACTGACTTCACACACTTGGGCTCGTTGTGTCGGACTCGATCACAGACCAAGATCAAGACGCCGTTCGTCTCAACTGTACTTGATAGTACTCCGCACTGAACCGTCGTAATGCTCCGTACAGAACCACACCGCTGAACTGTGCTGTAGTCGACCGTGTTCTGAACTCTTGTCGTGAACCTCCTTTCTGAACCGTCTTGACTGCGTCACCTCCGCTCTTATATAGGGTCCCTACTGGCCTTCTCGAACCGGACAGAACGCCGCTCGACGTTTCTAGGTGGTCAGATGACTACAACTCTCGTGACGCCCCTGAGCTCTGTTCACGTCGGCGATCCTTCCCGAACTCTCTTGTTGACACTCGTCTCGGCCGATCGTCGTAACTCGTCACGGTTGACCGCTCGTCTAGCGCTGGCCTGGGGCGATTTGCGTCGGCTGACTAAACACACACCACTACCCCCATCTGTGCCACCACCAGGTTTATAACACTGCCCCCTCCTTAGATCTGTCCGTCCCGGACAGAATCAACATCATGGCATTGGCTGTGAAGTTTCATCGCTGTAGGTGGGGGTCGATCGGTGGCAGTTGGCTTGCCTCTTGAGCTTGACGGAGTCATCCATGTTGCAGTCAGCAATGGTCGCTTCCTTCTTCTTTGCCAGTTTGCCTTGACCTGGTTGCCCCGCCGTCGTGCTTTCATTGCCATCCACGTGGAATTCAGAAGACGTTTTCTTCTCCTCCAGTTAGCCTTCATCTGGGTGTATCGACGTCGTGATCGCATCGTCATCCATGTTGCACTCAGGAAAAGTCGCCTTCTTCTTCTTCTCCGCCAGTTGGTCTTCATGTGGCTGCAGTTATTTCTTGGTTGAATCACCATGCACGTTGGACTACGCAAACGCCGCCTTCTTCTTTTCCTCCAGTTGATCGTCCTCTTGTTGCAGTGACGTTTTGGTTGCATCGCTCTCTTGTCTGTCGGTACTGAGGACAGCCACTTTACACATGGAGAGGTATAGGATGTAAGGGCAGGGATTACCAAGATTGTTGACCAAAGAGGTGGCCCCATAGGGCTTTGCGAAGAAGGACTGGGATGGGCTTCAAATCCACAGGACAGGGAATTGTGGGACAGGTCATCATCTTCAGCCTTGTCTGGAGGGCATGCTCGTGGGGCAGGTTGGTAACACTTCACTTCATCTTCGGCCTCAGGCTCCATTCGGCTTTCTTCACCATCATCAGGACCTCTCTCTCTCGTCTCAGTATCGGGCCAATCGCTTGTTGGTTTCAGACCTTGTCGATGACTTTCGTCTTGCAAATGTCCATCAACGTCAGGCTGCCTTGGATTCTCTTGACCACCATCAGGACTTTCCTCTCCAGTCTTAGCAGCTGGACCAACGTCAGGCTTCCTTGGGTTCTCTTGACAGCCATCAAGACTTTCATCTCCAGTCTTGGTAACTGGACCAACGTCTGTTGGGTCCGGACCTGGCTGGTATCTCTCAGCTTGTAGATGTCCCTCAACAGCTTCGTCAGATTTCATTGGGTTCCTTTGGTCACCATCAGGGCTTCTCTCGCTGGTCTTAGAATCTGGGCAGGCGTCAGTAGGGTCCAACCTTCGTAGGCCACTTTCAACTTGCAAACGTTTCTCAGCAACATGCTTGGACGCGGAGCAAACATTCACTTGATCTGGCTTGCTGTTTGAGGTGATCTCTTCTTGCATAGCTGCCATCTGTCCCTGCATAGCTGTCATCTGTTCTTGCATGATACTGGTACTGGTGGTCAGTTGCTGCATGCTACTGGCGAGCTGTTCCAGCAAGTTAGGTTCGACTTCAAAAAGATATGTGTCCGGATCTTCTTTTTCTTCCAACATGTCTTCTCGGAGGCGTGCTTGTAAAGTTTCCTTGTTACCATATACCTTCAGCCTTCGTCCACGGAGTTCTTCCTTCAGTTCTCTAAACCCAAGTTCGTACAGCAGTTTCAGACGAGCCATAGTAGATCCGATCCAATCCGATTCCGATCCGATCCCACTTCTGGCACCAGTTGTTACGAATCTCACTATCCAGGCTCTCTGCAAACTGCACCATACACCACCAACTTAAAGAACTTGACAACTCAGGGCTCCAAAGCAACGTAAAGGTTTAATGTCCATAAATAACAGCCAATACTGTACAATTGGCAGCACGTAGAACAGAACAAATAGCTCTGCGATAACAAATATCTCTCCGATAACACCGTTCCGCCGTATCAAGTCTTGCACTGGCCTCTCCGTCTCGTTCCGGGCTTGCACTGGGTTCAACAGTTCAGGACTGACTTCACACACTTGGGCTCGTTGTGTCGGACTCGATCACAGACCAAGATCAAGACGCCGTTCGTCTCAACTGTACTTGATAGTACTCCGCACTGAACCGTCGTAATGCTCCGTACAGAACCACACCGCTGAACTGTGCTGTAGTCGACCGTGTTCTGAACTCTTGTCGTGAACCTCCTTTCTGAACCGTCTTGACTGCGTCACCTCCGCTCTTATATAGGGTCCCTACTGGCCTTCTCGAACCGGACAGAACGCCGCTCGACGTTTCTAGGTGGTCAGATGACTACAACTCTCGTGACGCCCCTGAGCTCTGTTCACGTCGGCGATCCTTCCCGAACTCTCTTGTTGACACTCGTCTCGGCCGATCGTCGTAACTCGTCACGGTTGACCGCTCGTCTAGCGCTGGCCTGGGGCGATTTGCGTCGGCTGACTAAACACACACCACTACCCCCATCTGTGCCACCACCAGGTTTATAACAGTATTTTGAATAGGTCACCAAAAGCTATGGTATTTTGAATATGCCACCAAAAGGTATGGTATTTTGAATAGGTCACCAAAAGCAATGCTATTTTGAATATGTCACCAAAAGCTATGGTATTTTGAATATGCCACCAAAAGCTATGGTATTTTGAATAGGTCACCAAAAGCTATGGTATTTTGGATAGGTCACCAAAAGCTATGGTATTTTGAATAGGTCACCAAAAGCTATGGTATTTTGAATATGCCACCAAAAGGTATGGTATTTTGAATAGGTCACCAAAAGCAATGCTATTTTGAATATGTCACCAAAAGCTATGGTATTTTGAATATGCCACCAAAAGCTATGGTATTTTGAATAGGTCACCAAAAGCTATGGTATTTTGGATAGGTCACCAAAAGCTATGGTATTTTGAATAGGTCACCAAAAGCTATGGTATTTTGAATAGGTCACCAAAAGCTATGGTATTTTGAATATGCCACCAAAAGCTATGGTATTTTGAATAGGTCACCAAAAGCTATGGTATTTTGGATAGGTCACCAAAAGCTATGGTATTTTGAATATGCTACCAAAAGCTATGGTATTTTGAATATGCCACCAAAAGCTATGGTATTTTGAATAGGTCACCAAAAGCTATGGAATTCTGAATATGTCACCAAAAGCTATGGTATTTTGAATATGCCACCAAAAGCTATGGTATTTTGAATATGCCACCAAAAGCTATGGTATTTTGAATATGTCACCAAAAGCTATGGTATTTTGAATATGTCACCAAAAGCTATGGTATTTTGAATATGTCACCAAAAGCTATGGTATTTTGAATAGGTCACCAAAAGCTATGGTATTTTGAATAGGTCACCAAAAGCTATGGTATTTTGAATATGTCACCAAAAGCTATGGTATTTTGAATATGTCACCAAAAGCTATGGTATTTTGAATATGTCACCAAAAGCTATGGTATTTTGAATATGCCACCAAAAGCTATGGTATTTTGAATATGTCACCAAAAGCTATGGTATTTTCAATATGCCACCAAAAGCTATGGTATTTTGAATATGTCACCAAAAGCTATGGTATTTTGAATATGCCACCAAAAGCTATGGTATTTTGAATATGCCACCAAAAGCTATGGTATTTTGAATATGCCACCAAAAGCTATGGTATTTTGAATAGGAGAAATTATTTCTAATTGCACAGATTTATTTTTGTTAGTCTTTAGATCTATTACAAATTTAATGACATAACATCCAAACTTATTAATACAACTACACTACACATTAGCTTTTTTTTTATGTTTTTTTTTTTTTTTATTTATGGTAAAATATACGTTACTAGCAACCTTTAGTTTGATGTGTATCTTGAACTGTGTGTGTGTGTTTGTGTGTGTGTTTCAATGAGAAGGTAAGATGCTAGCGCTTCACAAGCAGAATTCACCTTTGAACCGTATGTGGTACCCTCCCTCTCCCCATTTTTTTTTCAAGTACGGGAAAAGGGGAGATAACACTAGAAAACACTAGTTCCTTCAATCAGAATTCAAGGATGGACTTTTAACAGTACTCGAACTAATTGTAAAATAGAATACTAATAATGGCAGAAAGTTAAAAACGAAACACAATCGGTAACGAATTGCTGTAGACATCTGTCAGCTAATCTCTGCAGGGCTTGTCATCCCAGTCAGTGTGACGTCAATGAAGGGATAGCAGCAAATCTATGACAGCACTCGAGTCAAGGGGGCACTACTATCAGTCGAGGACTACGTCATGTCACCACGGAAACAACAACAATCTGGCTACAAACAGGTGTGAACGGTAACCAGCGTAAAGTCGACGTGACCTCTTCTTAGTTAGGAGACATGACGACAAGACGGGGCTGGGTGCTAATGATGTTAAACCTCATGGAAATTGCCTTCCTCAATTATTAATTATTTTTTGTGTACATCTGCGCTATAGGGAGCTACAACCTTGTGGATAGGGTAAAAAAAAAAAAAAACAACCAACCTGGGTGGACGCGGATCTAGAAAATGGTTTTATTGATTTTCCTAGAAATTTAACAGTTGATGTATAGCGTTGATCAGACTGGGAAAACAGTATCGTTATAATTAAAAGAAAAAAAAACAAGAAATACATTTAAATTTGGCTAGAGAACTAAAATAACTAGAATATTCTAAAGTCTTATAGATGTATACAGGGGCGGATTAAGATAATTGCAGGAGTTAGGCAAATTGAGTATTTTGGCCCCAAAATGAAACAGAACAACAAAATCTGGAGAACGAAAGACCCGCCTATATCTATATCTAAATCAACAATTAAGTTAAATCCATATAGTCCTGTGCGAGGCCCCCACCAACCGGAGGCCCTAGGCCTCGGCCTAGTTTGACTGCGTTAGTTATCAAGAGAATAAAATCACTCTATGCTATATTGTATATATGCTCTATATTCTGTTACGTATTTCTGAATCTTCTGGCTAAATGTATTAGTAGGCACACAAATAAAAACACTGCAAAGAACTTGACGACTCAACTTTCAGTTTCATATAACTTTATTGACTATTAACTCTAACAATTCGTCACTGTAATATGTAGCGTAGAAGACTGTACAATATCTGTCAGTTTACAGTTAGCTATACTTCGTTGCAATTCATCTCTTCACTTCGTTGCAATTCATCTCTTCTCAACTTGCATCGAGCCGTATTCCACAGAACAGACCAACGACACACTTCCCAGTGTCGCTCCAGGTCTCTCAAAGCTGAACCAAGTCGTACTCAAGTCTACCACATCAGAGCCGTACACGTCTTACATCGACTGTATCGACTGTAACGGCTCAAGTCCACTGTAGTTCTTTGTATAGACTTTAACGACAGTAGTCCAATCCAGTTAACTCTACCCTAGTTAACTTGCATCGAGTCGTAGGCCTACACATTTCTCTTCCACAGAGCCGCACACGTCTTACATCGACTGTATCGACTGTAACGGCTCACTCACGACTGACTTTCAAATTAACTCTCTGGCTTATATAGAGTCCCTAATCGCTCATCCAAAGTTGCACAATTTATAAGTTGACTAACTGTTTAAAAAAAACAACTAGAAATATCTACATAAACAAGAAAAACATAAAATACTTTTTAAAATAAATAAATAAAACGCCTATTTTAAGCGTAGCTGTATCAATACTATTGAATCAGTGATGAAATTAAATTTCAAATAGATCTAGACTAACACTGATAAATTACAAATTACAAATATTTTTACCAATTTTTCTTTTTTAGTACAATTTCATGCTTTTAGCTTTCTCAATACGCGTTGATCCTGTCACTTGTCTGGACCAGTTGGAAAGGGGTTGGGGGAGGGAGGGGTTAAAGACAGGGGGTACCTGGGTGATCGCTTCAAATGAATTGATTTTTTTTTTAAAAGTTGAAAGACCTGAATTCGTGCTCGAGTACTAGGGCTTTCTCGTGTGAACACGTTGACCACTGCACCAGGAAGTGCTTATGAAAATAGAAGGTTTTATTCTTACATATTGTTAGTTTCAAACTTTTCTCTCTACAAAGTATAAAGAGAACTTATTCAATTTAGACCACTTTTATCAGTCGAGATACCAAACAAAATAATTAATTACCAATTGTTAATAAACGAATTAGTTTTTTTTTTTTTCATTCTTGTTTTGTCGGGTAAAAGAAATAATTATGCAAAATTTCATCTTGATCCGAGATTGGGTGTCGGAAAAATAACATTTTTTTTACCAGATAGACAGACAGAGTGAGTTAATATAAGCTTTGTAAAAAGGATGTTTGGTGGAGTGGCTTCAACCGCTCGGATACATTTCATGGCGCTCACGATGGCGCTCACGATTTCAAATCTCGACTTGAGCTGAGCTGTGTTTGCTTGGCGCTAAAGACAGCACGGAAACCATCTCCCAAATACCCCCCACCCCCATATGGACAATGGGTCAGAGTTCACTGACCAGGACATAGAGGAAAGATAGGGCATACGTTATGTGGTCGAAATCATTATTTATATAAAATAAACATTGTTGATGAGCAAGTCACATATGACTGACAACGACGAGTTATTTTAATGTGACTTACTTATTTTGACTTATTTATGTGAATCTCCTGGGAAGCATAAGGCTGCAACCACACCTCTCCACCGAACTCAATTCTGAGCAGCTTTCTTCATCTACTCACATATTCATTCTTGTATCCTCAGCTTCACTGATGACTGACCTCTTCCACGTTTGCCGTGAAGGTCTGGAAGTGTTCCATAGTTTTCTTTTCGTGACTCTCGGACCACATAAAAGATGTTACGTTTAGATTAAGGTACATGTCTACCGGAAGAGTCAAGATCCACAAAAATTGAGAAAAAGAAAAAGTGGTTAGTCTATCATGTTAAGTATAGTTTGTACATTACTAAAATAATTTTTTTTTCAAAAAATTTCCAATTAGGTATCCACTATGGCCGCCGTAATGGTAAAATATAGTAATTTTTTGAAGTAATATAACTTTTTTTTGACTATGAATGTATTGTCATCAAACTTTGCACACTTGTAGAACTCAGGCAACCAATTGGAATGATCTAAAAAGTATTTTTGCTTCCTCTTCAAATAAAAAAGATACAAATTTTCAAATTTTGACCCCTTAAATTTGGATTTTTTCACCATTTTTATAATATTCGGCTCTTGTTCTGTCAAGACAATGCTATGGAGCACCACAGTGGCGGAAGGAGAATTGGAAAATCCCCCCCCGGCCCCCACTTGAGGGGAGCCCCGAAATGAGTGGTTTTTTTTTGTGTGTTTTACATTAAGTATTAAATATTACGCAAAATGCAGGGTCCCAAAAGATGTCAAGGCCCCCCCCCCCCCACGAGCCCCCAAATGATGGAAAATTCCTAGCTACGCCCCAGGAGTACCAGATAGTTTGAAAAGAGGTAAAGTATTATTACGTACTAAAAGGTTATGAAAACGTCGAATTACAAAAGTTCCCTTTCAGACGATGTGGTCTACAGGGCAGATGATATAAAGGCCATCTGTTTCTGTGGCATACGGTTTAGAAGGGTGTCATGTGGCCAGCACAACGACAAACCGCCTTTACATTTCCCCATCTAATGTCAGGTACCCATTATAGCTGGGTGGACTCAGAGGCGCAACAAAATCCCGAAATTAAAAATCCCAGTCTTTACAAGGATTCGAATCTCTTCATTTACCGCTTAGCCACGGCGCACTACAAAAAATTTAACCGCAATGTCAAGGAAATATTCATATATGATGCCAAACACGAGAGGGGGGGGGGGAAGTATTCACGTCACGTGTCCCGAGGTGGTCAAATGTCAATTAATCTTTCACTGACAGAAACAAAAAAAAAAGATTGGACCCTCGACAGGAGGGTGGGGTGTACATTTGTTTTTCCATGCTCGTACGTTGACATACTGCGGTATAGTGATAACAGGACGCCATCAACTTGTCTCCGGAAAGCCTCGTACTGCCAGCAAGTGTCGCTGGGCAGATAACTCGGACAACATTTCCCGTTGTCATTCGGAGTTATCTCGCAGGTGATAGTGCCCTCTCAAAAATGTTTTTTTTTTCTTTTTAAAAGACAGAAATCACACTAAACGGATACTTACTCCATAAAATTGATTTGGACATAAACACACGCACCGAGGTACACGCAGGCTGAGTAGTAAAGTGCTTGGCTTCTGAACCTGAGGTTCGGGTTCGAATCCTGGTGAAGACTGGGAATGTTTTATTTCGGGATCTTTTATGGTGCCTATGAGTCCACCCAGCTTTAATGGGTACCAGGCGATAGTTGAAAAGGTTTGACGTTTGGTCGTTGTGCTGGCTAAATGACACCCTCGTTAACCGTTGGCCACAGAAACAGAAACAGTTAATTCTGAAAGAGGAACTTTCTTTTGACTTTTACAAATAAACAGAGAAAACCGCATGCTAATATTTTCTTGACAAATTCCGCAGACCTGTTAGACTTAGAAGAAGGTGTCTGTAGACTAGAAGCTTTACATAGAGACTTTTTGTAATGGTTGTCACATGTTGGTCAGTTCATTAACACTTTGCTCAACTTGATTTAAAATGTACACTTTATATTAACAAATTAACATTAACAAGATAATATGAAAACCTACTTATTAATTGTTGTTTTAAATTATGTCAAACTTATATGCATACTAAATAGATTTTTTCTCTTTAAAAAAGTAAACATTTATTTTTGGGTAAATGTAGTAGTTAGTATGACAGAACTTACAAAACGTAGCAATAAAAATGTAAAAAAAAAAATTTTGGCAAAAAATCTAAAAACATTTGCATAAATTTGTTAAAAATATGGCAAATACTTGCCACCCCTACAAAGGAGCCTCCAGTGTCTGTTACTATTAATAGTGAATAGTTGTAAAAGTGGTGCATTTTTATGAAAAAACTCCTTGCATAAGTGATTTAAAAAAATAAGATTTTTCGCTTTTAGAAAATAAAAAAGTAGCCGTTGTTGTGCTGGTATTGAGGATTCCTTTTGAGAGGAATAGTAAGGCGCTTGGCTTCCTAACCGTGGGGTCATGGGTTCGAATCTCTTTGAACGTGGATTTTGGAATTTCCTGGTATTTTAGCAAGCCCCTGAGTCCACCCAACTCTAATGGGTTCCTGACATTAGATGGAGAAAGTAAGGGCGGTTGGTCATTGTGCTGGCCACGTGACACTCTCCTTAAGCGTTGGCCATAGAAACAAGGTTTGGAAGGTGTACTTTACTTTTTTAATGCACTTTTAGTTAAGTACACATCCGTCACTCACGTGTAGCCTACTACATTATAACTTCGACTTTCTTGGCGATGCAAAGCTATACATAGAAGCCCAAGCCTACTTGAAATTGATCATGGAAATCTAACTTTTTAACCTTTTTATGTTTTGTTTTAGTTTGACACGTTGCATCCTTAGCCCAAAGGTTCTGCTGGACGACAAGGGGATGGCGGTGGGCAGGGTTTGAACTAGGGAGAATCGATGCGACAGTCGATAGCGCTTACCACACGACCAGGCATCCTTCCTGCTGGGTCAACTAAAGGTCAACTAAACAAATACATTTACTGTAATGATCATGTTTCACGTTGTAACTGTTCATTTAGGTCAAACACACAAGGGAGGAAAACCTTTTTTTTGGAGGAAATTCTCTTTAACGAATTAGTGGAATGCTTTTTATTTTTTTAATATAATTTTGCATGTTTTGTGTGTTTCTTCAGAATTGAAGACTATTATTTCCTAGTCCAAACCTCCCGCTGGATGACGGCGGATAGGCCTAATAGTGGGAAGGTTAAGGAACCGGGACCATCGAAACCACAGTCCATATCGCCTCGCGATAGGGCACCAGGCACACACTGCTTTTGAATAAGCATCATACATTGGAGAACAGTATTTGTTGGTGTTTAAAATGACTTTTAAAACGTTTTTCTCTATCCGTATCCCCAGCTCTCGTCGACTGTTAATCCACGAGATGTAGGCCTTTTTTTTAATCCCCAAGATGTAGGCTTTTTTTGTTTGTTTGTTTGCAAAACGAAAACTCCAAATCTCTTGCTTTGAAATGAATATGCTACCGGGAACTGATTGAAAATTTGAGGCACATCTTAGAACACAAAGTCATTATTAATTCAAAGTTATTATTAGGTAGGCCTACAGAGTCAACATTAATTTAGATCTGTATATCAAATGACTTGTACATACATCTAAACATGAACATGAACATTTCTGTTCACTATTTCCATCGAACTAATCGAACTCTCTCTTTGCTCTAAACATTCATTCCAATCGCTTCTCTCTCGCCGTCAGATTAAAAAAAAAAAAAAGGCTCATTGCCAGTAGTCTAGCTGTCGTATCAATCGTTCTGTCTCTCCCTCCCCTTCTCTGCCTGCTCGCTCGTCTTTAAGCTCCTCCTTCTGGCTGGCATCGCCACGCCCACTCCAGGGAGAGAACTGATGTTCCCCCCCCCCCCCCCAGCTCTGCCATGCAGTCTCCAGTGTTGAAGTGTAGTTCAGTTCACGCGAAAAGATTCCAGCACTTTCAATTCCAGGCCATACCAGTTCGACATTTGTACACCATTCGATCTATCAATCATACTACCTTCAAAAAGTCTTAACTGTGTACAAACAAAATATTTCGCAATGCCAAATTGGCGAATTCACAATTGATTGATTTTAATCATATTTTTTATTTTAAATACCTCAATGCGATATAGATCTAGATCTGGGTATATACCTACCTTAGGCAAGGCTGTCAAATTTTGTTTTAATTCTAGATTCTAATTGTGTTTTAACGGCTTAAAAGAGAGTCTCGTGTTTTAATTGATACCGAATCCGGTTAAGCCAGAAACGTCCATTGGTCCGGGAGGAGAAACACATCTGAGCTAAAGAGTGAAAACAATACAAGATTCAAGTCCTCCTCTACATTCTACTGTTTTCTAGATCTATCTAAAAGAGGTTTACATCTGATAGAGAGATTGTCTACTACAGGAGGACTAGACGGGGGTCTAGAGCAGGCAGAGAGATAGCCCACCACAAAAGGACTATATTGCATCCAATCGAGAGTTTGTCTACTACAGGAGGACTAGACTACGTCAGGTAGAGAGATTGTCCACTCTGGTCTTATCAGCTGTTCTGTTGTGATCTATAAGTTTTAAGTTTGTGCTTTCAAAGATGTTCGAAATGTGTAACCATTTGCACAATGTGTGTTCGTGATTCCGAATAAACTGTGCTCATTTGTCTGTGTGAAACGAAACACACAGTCCTAGTCTAAGGTGAGTTGTTTTTTTTTTTTCTTTTTTAATTGTATTGTGACCATTCAACTTGTGTAATAGTCAATGTTTGTTGTGTGTGTGTGTGTATTTTGGGAGTAAAAATGAAGTAAACATCAAATGATGTGTATGTGTTTTTGTTATCGGATAGTCTGCATTGAAGATTCTAAGAGAGAGAGAGAAAGAGAGACACAGAGAGAAAACAAGCAAACAAGCAAAATAATAAAAAAAAACTTTTTACCGCAAGGCTTATATTAAGTGTATCAATTAGTTTGGATCAGTCATGTAATTAAATTTGTAATAGATCTAGACTAACAATAATAAATCTGTGCGATTTTAAATATTTTTTACCAATTGTTTTTTATTAGCGCTATCTTATGCTTTTAAACTTTCCCAATAAGCTATGATCCTATCATTTGTCTGGGCCAGTTGGGAAAGGAGTGTGGGGGGGGGGGGAGAGAGAGAAAGAAGAGGGTATCTTGGTGATCGCTTTTTAAATGTATTTATATATATATATATATATAAAAGATGAATGTCTTGAATTCGAACTCGTGGGCTAAAGCCTTCTTAAGCCTTCTCATGCCAACACGGTAAACACTCTATTAGTGGAGAGCCTATAAGCATGGAAGATTGTAGAGTTATCTATTGATTCTATAGTCTCGTCCTATATTTCATGTTGTGTTCACTAAGACTCAGACGACGACCTATAAAAGATATCAGCTTATACCTCCCTTGTTCGAGCTAACAAAATAATTAATCACCAATAATTAATTAACTAATTAGTTAATTTTTTTTATTGATTCTTGCGTTGTCAGGTAAAAGAAATAATTGTGCGAAATTTCCGTTTGATCCGAGATTGGGTTTGGGGAAAATAACGTGTACAAAGACAGACAGAGAGATTGAGTTGATAGAAGCTTTGTACAAAAAAAAAAAAAAAACCTTTTGGAGATATTATAAAAGTCGCTGCATAGATGTTCTTAATCCACTGAGAGGTCCTGGGTTCCTAGCTTCAGAAATGTTTGTTACTGGCGTCTAAAAAACGCACTTTTTTTTGTCAAACTAAGAAAAACGCATGTCAGATAAAGTTAAAGTTCAAAGAGGTACTATATTAAGCCGTGTCAATATGCTTTGGACAGTCGTAGTGGTGTATTTTTATAGTGGAATGTAGCTTGTGCAGACCGAAACCACTCTTTAGGAGTAACAGAGGTAAACCTCCCCCCCCCCCCCAAATAGTGCTATAAAGATCAACCCAGGCGCCATTTTGCCCTCACTGGCATAGAGGAAAGAAGTTGGCAGTAAATGGTCGTTGAAAGAGACAGTTCTCACGAAAGCCTCGAGACGCTTGAGGCCCAGAAGAAAGTCCTTGTAGAAGACAGGCCCAGAAGAAAATCCTTGTAGAAGACAGGCCCAGAAGAAAGTCCTTGTAGAAGACAGGCCCAGAAGAAAGTCCTTGTAGAAGACAGGCCCAGAGAAAATCCTTGTAGAAGACAGGCTCGGAAGAAAGTCCTTGTAGAAGACAGGCGCAGAAGACGAAAAGAAACTAAAAAAAAAAGACCCCTGGTGGACAACGGCTTTATCTGCATCAGTTATGGAAGAATATGCAGGTCGCAACTTGGGTTTGCATAGTCACGTGAAACACTGCACTCATTATTAATCTTCTGAATCGAAGACATGGCCAGTGTGATCGAAAATGACTTTTGTCTATAATTGAGGATAGAAAAACGATTCGTTGATGAAAACATTCTGTAGTAAAAGCAGCATCTACATAGCTAAAGACTTTCGACATTTATTCTCGATGTGAATAACATAAGTCGAGTCAAACAAAGTCCTCATTGTATTCGTTTAATGCCACTTATTGGTTGGATTTTCAGTGTGGATCCAAGAAGATTGACAAACTTAGTTTGAAATAGTGGGTCATAGGTAGGATTTGTTCCTGACATTTAAAACATGAATTGATAGAAATGACTAATTTAAATAACGATAATTGTTTTGTTTTTTTAATATTTTTAGGTCTAACAACTTTTAAGGTTTTACATACATTTCCATTCATCAATGAAGAGGAAGATTTTGTAATATCCTTTACTCTATGCAGGTTAATATTAACATGATATTACTTGCAATACATATTTGCTACCGATTCATGAATGAATTGTTAAAAAATTGTTTTAAAGTAGGCCTATTCAGAAACATCACGTAGGCCTATTCAGAAACAGTTTATACTAACGTCTGTATTTTATAAGATAAGATAAGATAGGATTTTGTAGAAGCTAAATTGTTGTAGATATTTTACTTACGGGTAATACATTCTAATGTTATTTGGATTATATTCTTATTATTTTTTCAATACACGCAATTTATAAGCCTATATTTCTATATGATCTTCATGGAGGGGGGGGGGGGGGGCTACTTGCCCCGGGTGCATGTTATGCTCACTTCGCTTCTGCATTGTGGCTCCCAGTTTCAGGATAACTTGTATAGATAAACCAGTCAGTAACTTGTGGATGTGTCCATCCGCACTGAACGCTAGACGAGTCTCAATCGAGTATGAGCGTGAAAAGTTCACCTCGCTTCTCTATCAGCACGGAACAAAACCTCAATGACAGCTGAGATGTTCAAGTGTGTATGGACAAAAAAAAGATTTAGGGAGGTGGGGGGGGGGGGAGTAAGTCATGTGTCTGTTGTTGTTTCTTGCCAACAATTTGTTTTAGAAGATATCCGGTTACCGATATCCAGCATAGCTGGTTCAACTGGAGCGCTCGGAACAACAACAGGATGGCTGCCTGGCCGTGTTGTTTGCTCTCTGGACTGTCGTCTCGATGGTGCGGGGCTCGAACTCTGCCCGCCGCCCGCCATCCCCGCCGTGATGCGGTATGTTTGTGCTAGGATGTAATGATGTTCAACTCTGAATGAATACCCTTTATACCATTGTTGTTACCGCTTACTTCCCACAGGAGGCGCGGTGGTTGATTGATAAAGTGCTTGGCTTCCGAACGGGGGTCAAGGGTTCGAATCCTGATGAAAATTGGGATTCTCATTTACGGGATATTTAGGGCACCTCTGAGTCGACTCAACGTTAATGGGTACCTGACATAAGTTTAGGAAAGTAAAGGCGGCGGTTGGTCGTTGTGCTGGCCACATGACACCCTCGTTAACAGTGGGGCACAGAAACAGATGACCTTTACATCATTTCCCATAGATCACAAGGTCTGAAAGGTGGACTTTGCTTTGTTTTTTTTTACTCCTCCCCCCCCCCCCTCGCTGATAACGGGATAACAAGTAATTGCTGACGGGAAACTTGTTCGACGACAAATTCGTTCACGACAATTTGTGTATCGGACAATTAGAAACGCCAGGCTCCGGCTGAAACATATCTTCATCAAAACCAGTTCAAGGAAGTTTTATATTAACAATGTTATAAATATAATAACAACATCCGCCGGCTAAACAAAGCCATTACATCGGCAACACTTTTGTCTCACAAGTCTTTTGTACGTGGTGGAGATAACATTGTGGCTCGTGATAGTTTGTACTTCAGAGCTTTGGATATCGGTGCAGAAAGTATTACAGATTGGCTATATACCTGCTTTGCTTACCAAACAGATGACCCGGGAGTGGACCCTTTTGAGTTTGGATGAAAAATAAATGGAGGATTTAGAAAGATACTTTAAAATGGGCTTAACCAAATTTTGGTGGAGGGTTAATTGGTATCAGGAACCTTGAAATGCTAGAATGAGTAATCGTCATTTATTGACCAGCCCTAAAGACCTGAAATCAACACCGAGTGTTAGCAGGACAGGAAGGCTACTTGTGTAGTGCCCTGACCAGCAACTTTACTGTTAGTCGTGCTGCCTTATAGCTTCTACCTTTGTAGGAATACATACAGGTCAAGTGAGACTCCTACAGGTCAAGTGAGACTCCTACAGGTCAAGTGAGACTCCTACAGGTCAAGTGAGACTCCTACAGGTCAAGTGAGACTCCTACAGCTCAAGTGAGACTCCTACAGGTCAAGTGAGACTCTTACAGGTCAAGTAAGACTCCTACAGCTCAAGTGAGACTCCTACAGGTCAAGTGAGACTCCTACATGTCAAGTTAGACTCCTACAGGTCAAGTGAGACTCCTACAGGTCAAGTGAGACTCCTACAGGTCAAGTGAGACACCTACAGGTCAAATGAGACACCTACAAAACATGCAGCACTGTTCCTCTGACTCCCCTGCAGTTTTGGCTCCGCGCGTCATAAAAATTTGGCTACAACCTGGGTTAAGTACGCAATTACCGGGCAATGTCCCGTTCTACACTGAGCTATTATTTTCTGTTCGTGCATTTTTGTTCTTCTTCTTCGTAGATGTCCTAAAAGTTTGAGTCTCTGACTCTTGAAACTCTAGGCTTAAGGTAGCTTGTCTCCATCTCCATCTGCCTGTCTGAACAAACGTCTGTCTGGGAAAGATCCAAGCGGATGTAAATTATTACATCCCGATTACCGATAGCTCAATCATTTCTCATGTACTTATTACAATGGACCTCATTCACCAATCGTAAATAAACACATTTAGCCACGTCATAATATTGATAAAACAATGAAAAATACGTATCACGTGACAGCCACTATGGATAACATAATTTGTATAGAAGATATATAGAATCACGTGGCTAAATGTTGTTTGTTTACGATTGGTGAATGAGGTCCATTACAATACTAGCTTGTTGAAATATACATAGAGGGTGGACAAGTCCTGAACGAGGGCATCCGCCGTTTCATTGGCCTATCGGCGCTGTCCGGCCGTCTCAATTAGATTTAAAAAAACTAAAAGTCCTGATGGAAGTTTGATTTTTTTAATTCCCATGTAGCGTGCTCAGAATAAATAACTACAACGGCTACTTTTGGTATTCTAAAAGCAAACCTTTAGGTTTTTTTTAATTAATGATGCAATGTTTTTTAATTGTACACGTATCAACACAATAAAGTTAGTGGGACTGGAGGGGTGGGATCTGAGGTCAGTTGACTGTTTTGTCCCTTTTTTTTCAACATATATAGGTCATTTTTGGACAATATAAAATATTAATTTTGTATTTGTGGGCGATATGGCTATAAAATGATATTCTAAAATCGTGCGCCTTTGTTTATACAAAACTGAGTGTGCCTGTTGTGTGTTTATACATTTAAACCTTTTCTAGAACCAAATTGAAATAGGCTGTATCCGCGAGTCTGCGCAGACGGTAATATATCAGCATAAATGTACACGTTCCGTTACTTCCCATACTCTGGTCAAGATGAAGCTTTGCACAATTATTAATTGGCCCTAACAAAACATGAATGAATAAAAAAAAATCCATTTATTAATTATTAAATAAAGGATATTTTTTGTGTTTGATGTAGAAAAGGGAAATAAATCTTACAGTATTATTTTTTATTTTTAAAGAATGTTTTCATAGTTTCGATTTTAAAAAAAAAAAAACCTTTCCATGATATGATGTCTGTCGGGCGCTGGTGTCACTCCGTACAGATTACCCGGTAAACAATGACCTAACAACAGTGACCTTTGAACCATAACGTAGCAGAGTATTTCATTAAGGAAAGCTAATTATTCAAACCTTGGTGACACGTAGTAATAGACCACACACACAGTGCTTTTTTATGTGACCATTTTGAGAGAGCCTAACTTTTTCATTCTCTCTCTCTCTCTCTTCCCCCCTTTTCATTCTTTTCTTTCACTTTCTCTCTACTTTCAGATATTTACGTTTTGTATGGAATTCTTTCTTTTCTAGTTATTTATCCCATTTCTTCTTTCTTTAGTCTCTCTTTTTGTAACTTTCTTTTGTTCTCTCTCTCTCTTTGTTTTTCTCTTTGTAATCTATCTACCTATCTATCTATCAATCTATCTATCTATCTATCTATCTATCTATCTATCTATCTATCTATCTATCTATCTATCTATCTATCTATCTATCTATCTTTCTTTCTTTCTTTCTTTCTTTCTATCTATCTATCTATCTATAAAGCTATAAAGCTATAAAGCTATAAATCATACCTATCTATCAATCTATCTATCTATCTAGCTATCTAACTAAATAACTATTTTTTTAGTCTGAATATTTTACATTTTAAACTGTGGTTCAAGTTAAAGTTACATGGAGAATGGAAGACAGAGAGAGAGAGACAGAGAGAGAGAGACAGAGAGAGAGACAGAGAAAGAGATAAAGACAGAGAGAGAGATAGACAGAAAGAAAGAGACAGAGAGAGACACAAATGAGAGACTGAGGGAGAGAGAGAGACAGAGAGAGAGACATAGAGAGAGAGACAGAGAGAGAGAGACAGATAGAGAGGCAGAGAGAGAGAGACAAAGAGAGAGACAAAGAGAGAGACAAAGAGAGAGACTGAGGGAGAGAGAGACTGAGGGAGAGAGAGAAAGAGAGTCCAAAAGAGAGAGACAGAGGGAGAGAGACAGAGAGAGACTGAGGGAGAGAGAGACTGAAGGAGAGAGACAGAGGGAGAGATAGACAGAGAGAGAGGGAGAGTCTGAAAGAGAGACAAAGAGAGAGACAGATAGAGAGGCAGAGAGAGAGACAAAGAGAGAGACAGAGAGAGACAGAGGGAGAGAGAGAAAGAGAGTCAGAAAGAGAGAGACAGAGGGAGAGAGAGACAGAGGGAAAGAGAGACTAAGGGAAAGAGAGACTGAGGGAGAGAGAGACAGAGAGAGAAAGAGAGTCAGAAAGAAAGAGACAGAGGGAGAGAGAGACAGAGGGAGAGAGAGACTGAGCGAGAGAGAGACTGAGGGAGAGAGAGACTGAGGGAGAGAGACAGAGAGAGAAAGAGAGACAAAGGGAGAGAGAGACAGAGGGAGAGATAGACAGAGAGAGAGGGAGAGTCTGAAAGAGAGAGACAGATAGAGAGGCAGAGAGAGAGACAAAGAGAGAGACAGAGGGAAAGAGAGAAAGAGAGTCAGAAAGAGAGAGACAGAGGGAGAGAGACAGAGGGAGAGAGAGACAGAGGGAAAGAGAGACAGAGAGAGAAAGAGAGTCAGAAAGAAAGAGACAGAGGGAGAGAGAGACAGAGGGAGAGAGACAGAGAGAGAGGGAGAGACAGAGAGAGAAAGAGAGAAAGACAGAGGGAGAGAGACAGAGAGGGAGAGACAGAGAGAGAAAGAGAGTTAGCAAGAGAGAGAGAGAGTCAGAAAGAAAGAGAGAGTCACTTGAAGAGTGTTCTAAAGAGCACGTTGTACAAAGCGACACCCTCCACGTAAACTTTAAAGTCTTCCCATCATCCTCAGTCATAAAGAGGGGAAAAAAAGTAAAAATAAAAGGAAAAGGGGGGGATGAGAAGGAGAGGGGACTTAATTCAATTAGATTTCTTGGAGAATTGACTGAGGGGGGGGGGGGGTCTGTTGTTGTTCAGGCATTATAGGAATGTGAGTGAGAGTAGACCTATTTTCTTGATGTTTAGGTGTGTGTGTATGGTGATGATTAGTTTAGGAGAAAAAAAAAAGATGGGGAGCGAAGAAAATACAGGTCTAAAGACCTGATAGAGAAAAGAAGAAAATACAGCTCAAAAGACCTGATAGAGAAAATAAGAAAATACAGCTTAAAAGACCTGATAAAGAAAAGAAGAAAATACAGCTTAAAAGACCTGATAGAGAAAAGAAGAAAATACAGCTTAAAAGACCTGATAGAGAAAAGAAGAAAATACAGCTTAAAAGACCTGATAGAGAAAAGAAGATTATACAGCTTAAAAGACCTGATAGAAAAAAAAAAGAAGAAAATACAGCTTAAAAGACCTGATAGAGAAAAGAAGAAAATACAGCTTAAAAGACCTGATAGAGAAAAGAAGAAAATACAGCTTAAAAGACCTGATAGAGAAAAGAAGATTATACAGCTTAAAAGACCTGATAGAAAAAAAAAGAAGAAAATACAGGTTTAAAGACTTGATGGAGAAAAGGGCGTCTGTAGACTAGAGACAAATCTTGTAGTACAATTATTAGATCTGAACCTAACGTCGAAGGCGGTGTTACTATGAAGAGAGAGTTGCCTTCTATTGTAAATATCCTTCTTCTTCAATTATTTCCTTCACTAACTAACGGACATGTTTGCAATATAAAAGGCCTGGGTGAGAAATATAATGGACCTGATCCTTTTTTTTTTTTATGTATATTCAGCAACATCAAAAGTTTGATGAGTATTAGTATCAATTTTCTTTGTTGCTTTCGTACTGCTCTTGACTGTGTACATAGTACATATGAACCATAAAAATGGGAAAATTGTGATCCATCACGTTAATCCAATAACAAGAAAAAATAATGTGATAACACAAAACTCAGGCGCCCCCACGGGTACGTCTTTAGGTCGCAATGCAAGTAAACAGAAAAGTTTCGACATTTTCAGCAGGAATATGAAAAGCTTTGAACTCCAAGCTACCCATGTCCGCAATCCCACCTTCAATCCGAATGTAGTTTTAAAGCATGCGACAAAAATAACCTTTTCTGTCAACTATTATTAGCCGACACACCAGAAAACACACAAACTAAAGAATGCACAAATATTTATGTAACAGTATTCTGACATGACATATACACATCTACAAATGTCTGGAGAAAATGTGTATTATTTCCCTTTCATGATATAACCTGCCTTTTATGTTCAGTTTTAAAAGTGGTGTATTTTTATATATATAAAAAAAGGCATGAATGCTTAATTTTGAAATCACAAACGGTTTCCTTTCGAGAACTTGTCGTGTCTCGGGTAGAGTGATACTGTTCCGGATATAGTGATAGTGTTTTCGGGTAGAGTGATAGTGTTCCGGGTAGAGTGATGGTGCTGTCTGCTGCTCCTGATTTCACCGATCTGTCTGCATTTTTTAAATTTAATTTTTTCATGTCGCTCCATATGACAGATGTCTTTTGTTGAGTTAATTTAAGATTAAGAAGCATTAGAGTATTTTGGGAATTAGAAGACGGGTTAAATCGGGTGTTTATCATGAATACAATTTTACCATTCGGGTAATACATGAGATGATAACTTTATCAGATAAAAGAACTGCTAGTTCTGTGTTGTATTTATCTGAAAGCTTGTCTGTAGCAACACTTTTACAAGCCAAGTTTATTTCCAGTATTTCGATAGTGTATTTCTTTTCCTTTATAAAATGTTCTTCTTTGTGGCCTCATTCTTCTTGTTTTATTCCAATCACATACTTGAAACACACACACAAAATTTTTGGTTTTATTTTATAATACCTCAAGTGAATCTCCTTGTCTAAAGACATAATAGGTATAAAGACAAGAAATTCTATTGTAAAGTAAATTAGCACATAGCAGGGAGTGGAACCCTCGCTACAATATCTTTGCCCCCCTCGGCATGAGATGAAAATTATGTGCTAATATCCACGGACTGTGACTTCATTGAAAAGAAGTAACAGATAGAACCTCGTCAATCTCTGTGGTAGGGAACTATTACTTCAGTGAAGACGTGGCGAGGTAGAAGATGTATCCTGGGAGACCTAATTCACTTTCTGACCATCGCTAACAATACAGCCAATAAGACTGGTCAAAAGACATGAGACAACGAGAGGAGATAGTCTAGCCGATAATTCCTTTTATTGGAAGCATGCTCATTGTAAATTAGGAGTGATTTCCCCTCCCCTCCTCCCGACAAGCCTTGACGCCGAGCCAGGTCTCAATTTCTCGATTGTAGTTCGCTTTCGACTTTTTCTATGAAAGGACTTTTTCCACCATGCGAGAAATGGCAATGACTTGATGACGTTCCCATCGAGAATTGAGTCATCACACGCGTTGACTTGCTGACGCGTGAGAGGATTGCGGGGAGGGGCGGCAATAGAGTTGTTTGTTTGGGGGGGGGGGAGTGGGTTAAATGCTTAACAGTTCATGAAATTAGCTAGATCTAGCTGTCTGAACAGAGGTGTGCTTTTTCTGATCCTCCTAATTTAAAAAAGAGGGGGGGGGGAGGGGAAAGAGATCTACATTGGAAGGATCCAAGTGGCATGTTACGGTAGCGATCAGTGACGTCACGTCTGCCAGGTGTTTTTCACCGGACATGTCCACCTACTGTCACTGCTCTTAGCCCAATGGTTCTAAAAAGAAAAAAAAAAAAGACAACACAGACCTATTTGGGATTCTTAAGAGAACTCTTCATGATGATTAAAATAAAGTTAAGTCCCTTGCCATCTCCAGGGCAGATAATATAAAGCTCATCTGTTTCAGTGACGGTTAACGAAGATGTCATGTGGCCGATACAACGGCCAACTCACTTTACTTTCTCCTAATAATGTCAGGTATCCGTCAGAGTAATATCCTAGTCTTCATCGAGGTTTTAGATGGAAACCCCTCGTTTCGGAACCCAAGCGCTTTGCCACTCGGCCACACGACCCCCACGTGATGAGAACTAAAATGACTAAATGGCGAATGTTGCAGTGAAACAATAAACGTATAGTGAGACACGTACTACATTACTAGCCTAACATCCATTGAGATGAGATGTTTCGTATTGTATGCAGCTACTATTTATGTATAGCTCTATACAATGTAAAGAACAAGGAGAAATAGAAATGCAATAGGCACACTCAGTTTTGTATAAACAAAGGCGCACGATTTTGGAAGATCATTGGTAGCCATATCTCCCACAAATACATCATTAATATTTGACAATGTCCAAAAATGGCCAAAGAAAAGAGGGGAAGATAATATCAACGAATGCACGGACGTCCTACTAGGGGAGAGGACTCCAAGGATGGCTGGAGACAAAGAGACATGTCATCGCATCTGTTGTGATGCGTGTAGCACTGACCTTTGTAACCTGTCTCTTAACAGACTATTCGTTAGCCGAGGCATTAGTTTTTACCATATACACACAGAAACACATATTTACTTACACAAGCGCTTTGAACAAAAAATGCCCCCCCCCCCCAACCAAACACACACACATATAAACACATATAAACCTAACCCTAACCCTCACTTGAAAGAAACACCCCTCACACTCATCACATGCTTTCTGTTGAGTAACTAAATATAACTCTAATATTTTACTGTTACTGGCTGTCAGAACTAAAACTCAAATTTCGTAGTTGCAGATTCACGATTTAGTACTATTTACTGTTTCACCTGTATTTCGAGTTTCGAAAGGTATAAAATAAGACGCCAAACTCCGCATCTGATGAAATAAAACACAGATACACACACATAGGAGAAACATCCAGAAAATTCCTTTTTTAAAAATGATGCATTGTAATGTACTCCCCCCCCCCCCCCCAATCAATTGTTTGTTCTGCTTGGAAATCTATCAGCTAAGAGTCTACCAAAAGAACTCTAAGGCATTCCATAAGCTAAGATGTTGAGACTGCTAGATCTATCAGCTAAGAGTCTACCAAAAGTCCTCTAAGGCATTCCATAAGCTAAGATGTTGAGACTGCTAGATCATTCCGATGTTTTGACTCTTTTAGTCTTTTCACTTTCACCCAAATACATCAACCGTTTTTAGTTTATTTTTACCACCGGAAATACCCAAAAGCAAAACTGATTTTTAAAAAATATGGGTCGTTTATCTTTTCCAAACACTCCAGCCTACTAAACTCAACTGGAAGCGGACTTGATCTCTGGTAGGTTACCACACAAAAAAATGAGTGCATTACTACACAGGTTGGCTAACATTTGCGGGTGTTCGGGTGGGACAAATGGCTGCGACTGTAATGTCTGAGGTCAGTAAGTGAGCGGGGAAAAAGATTGTTGGACTGCAGAGTCGGGTCTGAGGTCAGTTAGTAAGCGGGAAAGAAGATTGTTGGACTGTAGGGTTGGGTCTGAGGTCAGTAAGTGAGCGGGGAAAAAGATTGTTGGACTGCAGAGTCGGGTCTGAGGTCAGTTAGTAAGCGGGAAAGAAGATTGTTGGACTGTAGGGTTGGGTCTGAGGTCAGAAAGTGAGCGGGGAAGAAGATTGTTGGACTGTAGGGTTGGGTCAAATGGCTGCGACTGTAATGTCTGAGGTCAGTAAGTGAGAGGGGAAAAAGATTGTTGGACTGCAGAGTCGGGTCTGAGGTCAGTTAGTAAGCGGGAAAGAAGATTGTTGGACTGTAGGGTTGGGTCTGAGGTCAGTAAGTGAGCGGGGAAAAAGATTGTTGGACTGCAGAGTCGGGTCTGAGGTCAGTTAGTAAGCGGGAAAGAAGATTGTTGGACTGTAGGGTTGGGTCTGAGGTCAGAAAGTGAGCGGGGAAGAAGATTGTTGGACTGTAGGGTTGGGTCTGAGGTCAGACAGTGAGCGGGAAGAAGATTGTTGGAATGCAGGGTTGGCTCTGAGGTCAGTAAGTGAGCGGGGAAGAAGATTGTTGGAATGCAGGGTTGGGTCTGAGGTCAGTTAGTGAGCGGGGAAGAAGATTGTCGGACTGTAGGGTTGGGTCTGAGGTCAATAAGTGAGCGGGGAAGAAGATTGTTGGAATGCAGGGTTGGGTCTGAGGTAAGTAAGTGAGCGGGGAAGAAGATTGTTGGACTGTAGGGTTGGGTCTGAGGTCAGTTAGTGAGCGGGGAAGAAGATTGTTGGACTGCAGGGTTGGGTCTGAGGTCAGTTAGTGAGCGGGAAAGAAGATTGTTAAAATGGAGGGGTGGGGTCTGAGGTCAGTTAGTGAGCGGGAAAGAAGATTGTTAAAATGGAGGGGTGGGGTCTGAGGTCAGTTAGTGAGCGAGAAAGAAGATTGTTAAAATGGAGGGGTGGGGTCTGAGGTCAGTTAGTGAGCGGGAAAGGAGATTGTTAAAATGGAGGGGTGGGGTCTGAGGTCAGTTAGTGAGCGGGGAAGAAGATTGTTGGACTGCAGGGTTGGGTCTGAGGTCAGTTAGTGAGCGGGAAAGAAGATTGTTAAAATGGAGGGGTGGGGTCTGAGGTCAGTTAGTGAGCGGGAAAGAAGATTGTTAAAATGGAGGGGTGGGGTCTGAGGTCAGTTAGTGAGCGGGAAAGAAGATTGTTAAAATGGAGGGGTGGGGTCTGAGGTCAGTTAGTGAGCGAGAAAGAAGATTGTTAAAATGGAGGGGTGGGGTCTGAGGTCAGTTAGTGAGCGGGAAAGGAGATTGTTAAAATGGAGGGGTGGGGTCTGAGGTCAGTTAGTGAGCGGGAAAGGAGATTGTTAAAATGGAGGGGTGGGGTCTGAGGTCAGTTAGTGAGCGGGAAAGGAGATTGTTAAAATGGAGGGGTGGGGTCTGAGGTCAGTTGGTGAGCGGGAAAGGAGATAGTGGGACAAGATTGAATGTAGTGGTGATTAATTGGCCCGTAATCGAGACATATCCAGAAATCTCCGAACTTAATTTGCGCTTACAATAAACATCAATAAACATTTCGTGAACAGAGGAACTGTATTACAGATAACAGAATGACTGTCAGTGTCAGGTGGTGTGGCATGCGCTTTGGACTATCATCACCATGGTCCAAGTTTCGAGCTTCTTCCGTCGTCCTGAGGGAAGTTTTGTCAAGGACGTTACAATCTTCTTGTCTGAAGTAACATCTGAAACTTGTAAAACAAAGTAAAAAGAAAATGTCGTGCTCGTCAGTGAATTGTTCGTTTATCATGGTCACGTGGTGAGCCTAGGACCAATCGCAATCAAAACCTGGGGATTCATTTCTAGTACTCTTCTTTTATCAATTGCCGACTTTTTTTTTTAAATTGTTTTTGATATCTGAACTTTGTAGGCCGACAGGAAAGCATTGGCGAAGGGAAATTGAAACCTTGGACAAGCTTTTAATTATTTATGCTGCGCTAACATATACTCATTTTATTATTTGTGTCGAAAATTGGTCATATTTTTGATGTTGTGTTGTGATTACAAAGCGTATATCAACTTCGCGGAAATTATTTCTTTTACCTGACAACATAAGAATGAATAAAAAAAAAAAACTAACCAATTAGTTAATTACCTATTGGTAATTAATTATTTTGTTTGGTATCTCTAACAAGGGAAAGAAATTGTACTTGACTGAAAAGGTGGCATTAGTTGAATAAACCCCCTTTATAATGTGTAGGCCGCCGCTTTAAAGTTTGAAGCTACATGGATAACTACAAAACCTTCTATTTTCATAAGCACTTCACTTGCACAGTGGATAGTGCATCGGATGCTGAAGAGGCTTCAGGTCATTCAACTTTTTAAAAAAATATTATAAATGCATTTAAAAAACGATATCCCGTTCTTTCTCCCCCCCCCCCCACCACTTTCCAACTGGTCCAGACAAGTGATATGATTATAGCGCATTGAGAAAAAGTAAAGCATGATATTGCGCTTAACAAAAAGAATTGGTAAAAATATTTCTAATCGCACAGATTTATTATTGTTAGTCTAGAACTTTCACAGATTTAGCCTAATTGCACGACTGATCCAAACGAATTGATATAACTACACTTAATATCCTTTTGTTGTTTGTTTGTTTTTTAAAGTTGTTTTTTTTTTTTAATTCTTGTTTTTAAAACCTAGTCTATTACCCTGTACTGAAAATGTGTAGGAACTGTAGGAAAGTGCAATGGGATATAGAAGTTGTGCGAGGGAGAATGGAACTAAGACTGAAGGGGGACTGTCCAATCGCTGGTGTTGGTTTTTTTAATAGTTTATTTGCATATTTGTGTGCATTTTGTTTAAATTGCTCGCCCTTATAGTAAATTTCTTCTTTGAGGCAAACAATTAATACATTTTTAAACTTTTATTTCTCCTAAAGACACATTTCAGTATGTGGATCTATATTTTGATTTAGAATAATGATAAAAATCTGAAATGAAATCTACACTTAACTGAATCTGGATTTACATTTTGTTTTTTTTGTTAGATAAGGTTTTACTTCTTTTGGGTACTCGACACCCCAGTGAGTGACTCGCCACTTCTCAGACACTGTATTTAAACCTTTAGACCAGACAAAAAAAAAAATTCTGTTATTCATATTTTCACAATTTGCTCATATTTCATTCTTTTTTATTTCCAGGTCGTAAACCTTGTATGCTTGTCCCCCCTTGAATAAAACTTTCTTTTCTGGGAAAGAAAGAAAGAGAGAGAGAGAGAGGGAAGAAAAAGAGTGACGGAAGAAAACAATATTGCCAGTTTTATTATCCTGTGGTGAACAATCGCCTCTGAGAAGCGATCGACGCCTCAGTCAGGATAAACGGACAACAAGGGGGAAATAACTTTGTGTCGGTTTCCACATGGATTACCCTCCCAGGAGCCACGTGATTTGACGGCGATTCGGAGTCAACGAAGCGTGGCCGGAATCATTTCACTCCCTTGCACTGGACCAATAGCAGTCAAGGGGAAAGTGCTTTTGGGGGTGGGGTAGCCAATAATGGGCAGATTTTTGCATTGTGCGACTTCACATTTAGACTACAGAGAAATGCTCGACTCGCCAGCCAAGTCAAGTCACAGTCAATTGTAACACAAAAAAAATTATTTCTAAGATGACGTGAGCTGCAAAGAATAAATATGACCAAACTGTGCAGTCATATTTTTTTATTCGGTCTTCAGTTACAATAGCACTAATATTAATAGCTACTGATAAATGAAGAATGGTACATGTTTACATATTAAACGGATTTGATTTCAGTGTTTCGATTTGTGCTTTTTGTTAGTAACAAGTCGGCTCTCTTGTGCATATCGCATTTACTCAACCAGCGTTTAAATAAGTGTATATTCTTTTCTAAAAGTTTATTTTCATGTTGGATTAGTGCAACTATGAAGCAGTCTCATTGGATTTGTATGGTGTACGGATTGGTTATTTTCTACATTTCTCTTTTATCAGTCGATGGAGTCCGATGGATGTAAGTACATCTTTTTTTTTTAAATCATCCTAAGTTTTTATACAGGGCTATACATGATTAGTATATTATAATACATATCGATTTGACCACCAAAGCGAAAGCCACATTAACCTGCGATATTTGTGGACTGGAGTGTCTATCCAAAATAGGACTCCACAGTCCTAAACGTGTTCAAGTTGAACCATAGTCGCAATAGGAGGCCAACAATACCGATTTGATAGCCGGATCAGTTATATCAACTTTGCTATCAAATCAAACCTAAAACAAAGACTCTTCTTGTACAACATAATATACTATCCTTTAATATGATATGTCATGTACGCTTATAAAATCCTTATTACCCTTTTAAAAAAATCTTTACATACCATTAAAATTGATTCTTAATTTAATTAAAGGAAAGCTCGTGCAACTATCACTTTTCTCCGTATAGGCGTTAAGTCTGTTCAGTTTTATAACATTTTTGAGTTTGAGTTTTTGGCACAATTTAGGCCATGTCGTGCCCGTGTATACAAGGCCGGCCTTAGATAATTGGAGGCCCTATCTAAAGTGAATTTGGTGGTCCCAAATGAAATAGAAAAATAAAAATAAAATAAACAGCGAAAAAATATAATTACACATTTTTTTTTTTTTTTTTTTAAACTTAGTCAGGGGAGTGAACTCTAACACTATCATTGCGCTCAAGTTTCGATATTTCTTCTCTTTAAAAAAATAGTTTTGAGTCCTGTGCGAGGCCCCCACCAATCTAAAGATGTTATAGATTTGAAGATTTCGAGTTGTTTTTTTATGACAGCTTTAGTAGATCGGAATTACTGAAAGAAACAAAATAATTTACCCCCCCTCCCCACCTACCTCATACCTTTATAAGTTCCATTGAGTTCTCTTAAGCGCTACTAACTGTCTATACTGGGGGCATTTTGTATCTTTATATTTATTGTTGGGAAAAGGGGGTGTGTGGGGTTTCTAGTTACCTCTGTGTGTTTATACCAAGCATTTGTGATTATAGTTTTACTTTTTATTTAGGTGTGTGTGGGGGGGGGGGGGGGCGGAGCGGGCTTCTTGTTATTTTTTAGTGTATACCGGGGGGGGGGGGGTTCGTGATTCGGATTTTTTTTTTTCTTAAGTGCTACTTACGTTCCTAGCAACAGGTTTTTTGAACATGTGTTATAAGATGTTATACATATCACTGTAGATACACTGCTCCATCATACCAAGACTTTCAAAGACAATTTTTTTTTGTTGTTGTTTAAATGATGTCACAGTTGACTAGCAGATAGTTAGTTGAGCAATAGTCTCGAGCTGAAGTATAAGTTTGTTGAATATATCAATATCTCTAGCTTCACGAGTTCGTAGAAATACTTATGTCCTGCAAAGTCTTGCACATAGAGAGTCTGTCATTCACTTGAGAATTCTTGAATAGCTATTTAAATTTTTAAAGCATTTTTTTTAATCTAAAAATAATATTTTAGAATACCCTCCGAATAATAAATTTTCTCTTTCAAAAATAGCTATTCCACACTTCAGTCTATTGAATTTCTGAAGTATTAAAATGTTGACATTGACACGTTAGTTACTTTGTCATTAGCAAAACATACAACATCTTGATATATACAGCTCCTCCTTCGTGATAGAAGATGAGCACATTTCTCATTTCCTATGGACTCGAAGAGGGCTGTGAAGTCCAATCCTCGCTTTAAAAAGCCGGCTGCATACGTTGCATGGGTGGGTTAGGTCAGTTGTAGATAGACCTGCTTCTTCTCTCAGCTTTTTGTTGGTTCGGCGCTCTTTCACCCTGGCTACTCTTCCTGCTTCATATCTTGAGACTCCGAGACTCACAGCTTCACGCCATGAGGAGCGATCGAGAGCTAGTGCTTCCCACCCGTGAATATCGACAACAGTTTTAGTATCTTGGCTGACAGGTGATAAACTTTGAGTTGAACATACGCTAATTAGGTTACGAGTCATTTCAATCGTGTGAATAGTGTAATTACGCTCAACTCATTCCATCGGATGATAAATATTTAGAAGAGTAACGCGATGGTAGAGCATGGAAGTGAGTGAAGGCCAAAGTTATTAATTTGGGATTCAAAGGCGTTCCGTATACCACCCAGTGAGTATGGAGATGTAAAGGTGGGTGGCGGTTTTACATTTCTCATACAAGTTTTACAAATCCAAAGATTATAGTGTCAAGTCCCTCTAAAAAAACAAAATACTCCACACTCTAAAGATAAGGGATTATATAAATATATTTCTGCTCCTGGCTATATTAAAGCATTTTTTTTTACTTTTTTATGATAATGCCCGCTTTTTTTTTATATTTATGTCGCAGATCATTATCTTCTGTTAGTATTGCTTCACGCTCAAGGTCCTACGCCTAATTCATTTGACTTCAAGCTGCAATATTGAAATCTGATTATATCAGACTACATTAACCCAGTATTCAAAGAGGGATTAGAGAGACAATCCTATTGTTTCATAAGAAAAACATTAATTACACGTTTTAAATTGACACTTAAACTCATAAGCTTAATTTATCTTTTACTGACTGTCTAGATTTAAATAGACACCTTTCCAGTATTAATTGGTATTGAGGAAACAAGAACAAAATAATTGTATTCTGTCCTCTGTCCATCATCAACGATTAAAATGCTCCTCCTACTCCTTTCTCTCTTTTATTTGTATCACCCCCCCCCCAAAAAAAAAAAAAGTAAGCTAATACAAAGATCACTTGAGGCTTAGAAATCAACGTAAAATCCACGTAACTAAAGTGATCTGGTTCAAATCTCACAAGAGAAAGAGTAAGACATTGTTTCATAATTCGGCTCATCAGACCTCAAAGTTTTCTTATAGATGATTTCATGGCATCGAACTTTTTTTCCCTTCTAAATACATCCTGGTCATACTTTATATGAAGGGAAATCCTGTGAGTAAAAAAACAAAACAAAACATACCCACATAACAGATTTTGTTTGTGAACAGATGTTTCAATATCGGCTCAGACACGTGACCAAAATAAACAGGACGCTGAAGGACGTTTTTGTTTGTGTTGGTTGCCTGTATCATTACAAGACGGTTTAGGAAAAGGGGGGGGGGGCTGGGACAATCACTGCTCAAGACATCAACGGCTGCCTCCGTTCTATAAAGTTTTTTTTTTTTGTGGCTTAATCCAAAAGATTTGTGTACGAGTGTTTTGAATGACCTGTCAGTTGTTGTCTGTGCGCAGACGTAAATCCCGATCGCGACCTGGACCCCCAGACCTACCGGCGGCCCCCTTGTGTTACTTATTTCTTTGAGTCATGGCCCGGTGTCAGATTTGTCTATGTTTTGTTTTTTGTAGCCCTGTACTTCATCCACAGCCCAAGACCATAATATTTGTTTTTCAAGGTGGCCACTGACACTGGCTGGTCAACTACGACGTGCGCGTGACAGCTCCTAAGCCTAGGACAGTAACACTTGACATGCAATCTACACTGGACATTTTGGTCAATTTAGATTTGGCTAGCCGAAAATTACCCAAGAAATTCTCTTTCCATTCAAGAAAAAACAACAAGACGTTTTTGGTTCCTCTTGTCCAATAATAAAATTTAGGGCTGACGTACTAAGTAATGGTTCATATTAATATTTATTTTATAAACCCTTTTATACCTCTTATATACCTCTATACTAGTTATACGCAGTGGCGTAGCTAAGGTGGAGGTAGGGGGGTGTCCAAATTTCGAAATCCCTTCGGGCCCCACTTGAAAACAAAAAAGGGGGGGGGGGAGGTCAAATGAGTGTCCAAAATTTGTTTTTACATTAAATATTACGCCATCATTACGTCATGATGTCGAGTGTTAAAATGCAGGGGCCCCTAAAGAGGTCAAGCCCCCCCCCCCCCCCGACCCAAAATCCCTAGCTGCGCCACTTGTTATACGTCCCGATAACTCATACATTCTACAATTCATCCAAAACTGAACGCCAACTACCACCAACAAACAATGTAGCTGAATAATCTCTGACATACTCATATCATATACAAGTATTTATGTTTTAGAAAATGTGTGAATGTGTGTGTGTGTGTGTGTGAGAGAGAGAGAGAGAGGGAGGGAGGGGGGTCATCGCAACTTATCAGCTTGTACTACAAATTTCCTCAACTTGTACTTTTAAATGATCCCTACCATTAGTTTATGTGTAGACCTATCAATAAATACATTTCCAGCAACGTGATTATTCTGAAATATTATCATTCAAAACAGAAGAACTCAGTTTTACTTTGGGTTCACACTACATTGAATACAGTCCACGAAACTGTTTCTGGAACAATGTGAGACGTTTATTGTTGAGGTTGTACTGTTCATCAACTTCAGTTTTACGTCTGTCTCTCAACTCTGAGATCTACTCACCTTCAAGACACCGAACTTTCACGAGCCCTGGCAGGCCATTTCTAGTGAGGACGGTGCTGTTCATACCTCCAATGTTTCAGTTTTCTTTTGTATTGATGCCCCATTGTTTAATGTAATTGTTTTTATGGTTAGCAATACCACTATGACAACTTTTAGCGTTTTCTCAGACAACTTACTACGATACCACAAGCTTGTCAATTTTTTTTTTTTAAATTGAACATTTAAAAAAATAGATTTTTACGACGCGGGGGAAGGGGTTTAAAAAAATAAAAACAACTACAAATTCTTGAACAAATTTCTTTTTAACTTTAAAAACAGTCTCCCTTCCACGCGCACATAAACCCTAACCCCTGATGGGCACCCGTCATTTGAAACAACACACGCTCCTCACCCACCCCCGACCTTCTGGCAATTCCACCCCCTTTGTTCTCCACCCCTCCCGCCCAACCTGAGCTCCACTCGTTTCGTTAAGGTGGAAAGTCACTTTTAACTAGAGCGTAAGGGGTGGGAGAGTCAACCAGGCACATTTCCGTCCCGGGTCAAACAAACAGGAGGTCAGTGGGGATAGGGGAAAAATAGGAAGGTGGGATTTTCGGTTGCAATGTAAAAAGTGAACATTATTGCACACACAAACAAAACATGAACAATATTTATATCTGGTCATCGCCCGACGAAGTTGTCCAGACAAATAAAAATAAAATATTATGTTACGAGGAGATATTAGAGTCATATGTCCCTCTGAGAGCCCTGCGGTCCATGAAACCCAAGTATATAGTATAGTGGACACAGTGGCTATTGTGGGGGGGGGGGGGGAGGAGGGGGGAGAATTTGAAAATCCCACTGGCCCCCCCCCCCCCCTTAAGGGTGGCCCCAAATTAGTGTTTTTTACATTAAATATTACGCAAAATGAAAGGGGTCCCCAAAGAGGTCAAGCTCCCGGGCCCCCAAATGATGGCAAATTCCTAGCTACGCCGCTGAGTGGACATTAGTCTATTGATAAGAAGCGTCTGAACTTAGAACTAGATACATTTAGATCTATTTGTCAAAATGTCGATGTCTTCTTCTTCTTCGTTCTCAGTTTACATGTCGGAGGGTTCAGATCAGTAAATCGGCCAATCTCATTCGTCCTAATTTTTTAGCAGCTTCCTGAAAATGTGTTGTCTCATTTAGTTATGTCCGGTTCTGGGGCGAAAAATTATGCTTTGGTAATCTCGGGATAGCTTATACTAGTCATCTTTTTTCAAGTGTAAAAACAATATTGTAGGCTGGAAGAGCTACCATAACATAAGACATAACAAAAGAAACGAAAGTCTAACAAATGGCAGTCTAATCTAACTACGTTTTGAACAGGTAAGTTGTAATGTTCTTCTTTAGTAAAGTATGTTGTCTATTTGAGCTCAATGGGAAGAGAGTTCCAAACCTTAATCACTTCTAAAGATGTACATAATCAATTGTCTCATCGAACCAGATTAGCTAGTGAACCTGGTGGAGGGGTGGGACAATCGAGTTCGCATTTCACTTGAAGCCTTGAAAATCGAGCAACGATGAATACATATGGTTCAAAATGTATCAGTTAACTTGTGATTTATGAGCAGATGATGTAAAGGTGATGTATTTCTATGGCCCACGATTAATGAGGGTGTCACGTGGCCAGCACAACGACTGTTACTTTTCCCCAGCTAATGTTAGGTACACATATGAGCTGGGTGGACTCAGAGGCGGCCTAAAGATCCCGAAAGTAAAAATCCCAGTGTTCACCAGGATTCGAAACAGGGACTCCCGGTTCGGTAGCCCAGCGCTTTACCACTCAGCCACCGAGCCTCCTACCTGTGTAATGAAATTAGTATATTACGAACATTAGTTTTTCTCAGAAGTTGAGATTGGAATTTTGAGGAACTTTGAATCAATTTCTCTTTTAGACTATTTCTCTTCAAGCATTGGATCAAACACGTTGTAGGCTTCTCTTATTCCTTGGCCACTAACATTTGTTATATGTTTAATTTTCTAGCATTTCAATCGACTGATACTCCTGAATCGAACTTCAAAATGATATATGTACTTATAGATATCCCAAGAAATTGGCAAGAATCAGCCTTATGTACAAAGGAATCAAACCCACCCCACGGCCCACACACGAGAAGTAATAGCGCTTTCCACTTTCAAGTCTAGGACTTAGTCGAGGCGTCTGCTCACGTGCAACAGGTTGTCAGTAATGAAAAGTCAATACATTTCAAAGCTAGGGGCGCTTTTCATTGGACCTCCCCCCACCCCCACCCCCCGTTCTCCACTTGCGTGAAAATTTAAATTCAAAGACCGTTTCCACTGGCTTAAGAAGCAATTTGTACCCCCCCCCCCTCACCCTATTTGTAGCCAACGAACATCTTGCAAATGAAAGTTTGAATAAATCTGGTCTTCTCCTAACAAATGTAACCAAAATAAAAATATTAATATCAAAAGCGAAAGCGGAAGTTAGAGTAACGTTACCTGGGCCACTCCTCGATAGTTCTAGTACTGAAGTCAATTGACAGAGGATGCTACCTGCAGAGTTTGTTTTATCATCGTGTTTAATCGTTCTATTATTTCTAACTAGAGTTCCATATTTTAGTTATGGTCGAAGCATGTTAAACATATTGCCTACTTCTAGATCAATGTATATTTCGTTTCATTAGCAACTCCCACACTCAGCTTCAAATTTATAACATTTGATTTGATAAAAACAGACAACGAAATATCAAGATCAAACACAAGTTAGTCAATAGAATTCACCGAGAAAATAAGTCCACGGGTAAGAGCTGTATTTTACTTTTTGTAGGTGTTCAATACAGTTTTCAAAATCCTGGTATTTATTTGTATTCACCTAAAATTATTTTATAACATTAACCAGTCAGTAGATTTTGGCAATTGTGGAAATCAAAGCCGGCCTTAGATATAGGCAAACTAGGCAGCTGCCTAGGGCTTCCGATTGGTGGAATCTCTCTCAGGACTCAAAACTCATTTTTTTAGAGACAAAATTGCGAAACTTGGATCAAAACTGAAACATAGCAGAGCTCTAGGACTCAATGACTACTAGACTATTCACTTCGCCTAGGGCCTCCGATTTTTTAAGGCCGGCCCTGTAGGAATGATTTAGAACCCCCAAACTTCAAACCATCTTCTCTTCGAATCAGAATGCATAGTTGAGACAAACAGAGATGGTCACCTAACGGAAAATCAGGAAGTTTTATAGAAACATTTAAAAAAAAAAAACTCAAAGAAAAGAATTTGTCCTTTGCCAACGCATTATTTGTTTTTTGTTGCTGTTGGTGGTGATAACAGTCGTGATTGGTCTATGATTTTTCGATCAAACAATTGGATAATTAGTGATACCCAAACAATAGATTAACAGCCATATCCGGCCCAGTCCGCGGTGTTCTCCGGCCGAAATTTTAGTCCACATCTCCCGAGGTTTATTAGCAAAGATTTTGTTGTTGCACTACGACATGCACGATGTCTGAATTGTGTCTGTCCCTCAAAAGTCTGAACAGCGAAATGGGAATAGTGGTCGATAACCACTGAGAAGTATCCTCCTTACCACTGAGAAGTATCCTCCTTACCACTGAGAAGTATCCTCCTTACCACTGAGTCTGTGAGTATTACGTCTTGAAGGCATTCATGGTTCACACTTCCAACATTTGGACTGCTAGACATGGCTTTGAAGAAAACAAAAAAGTCACCAATCTCTAGTGTTCCAGTACCTGCAAGTCTGTGAGAGTAACTCGAGATCTGTTCCTGGGCTGACATTCGGTACGTGACCTGTCAATGTCAGTCAAAGAAGATTGGCAGTGTATATTTATAGTTTTGTCTGTTTTGAAAGCTGATATTCCACGTTCCTGCTCAACCTTTCTTTTATTCTTTAAACGAAACAAAAACAAAAAAAAAAACTTTTTTTCATTCCAGTCTCCGTTTGGGATGTAAAAAAAATGCTGATTTTTTATGTTCTTTTTTCTTTCTGTTCAACTATTTTTTCCCCGTTTGTTTCTGAGATTACAGTTTCAATCGTTTAACACTAGCAAGACCCAGTGTTGTGTAGTGGGTTTTATTTTATTGGGTTTAAACAGCTAGATCTAGTTAAATGTATGATTGTAATGTAATGTCTAAGTACCTGTTATGCTGTTGTTTCTCGACGATTAATTAAATAGCTATTAGTTATTCATGATTAGTTTAATCCCCTAGCCGTAACTTGGCCATACACGTGATTCGTCTCGTAGGTTTAAAGGAACAGATATACATTTGTAATTCCAATTAACGGATTCAGTTGACTAAAATGCTCCATAAATATTTTGCTCCATAGTGAGAAATTACTATTGTTTTTGTGTTTGTCTGTTTTTTAGTCTGTCAGAGTGTCGCCCACAGCGTCTTCATCGTACTCTGTATATGTACAACGTCTGTTTTTGTTGTTTGGAAAGTGAACCCTAATGTTTGTATAAATTATTGTATGTAAAGACTTTTAAAAACATCTTGTGAAAAGGACAAACTCATTTAGATACATAAAACTCAACACAATAAATACAATATAACCTCACTATGTCTGTAGACATTGTTTTGTAGCTTTGTATTTTATTCTCTGAATTCTATAAACAAAAAGATTTTTGAAATCGACATGTAAACTAGGTTTCGAAAAGATTTGAATGACAAGTTGCCAGAACTGCTGCAGAAAGCTTTTGGTAAATAGGACATTGCAACACAAAGTTGAAAGATGCAATGAAGTTGTAAGAAAGAAAGTGGTCTGTGAATAGAATCAAGTTTTCCCGCAAGAGTTTTTCCCCCTACTTTGTGTTCAGCTTACAACCGTAGTGGAACTCTTCTTTTCCACTTTCTTTTCTCTCTCTTCTCATTGTGTAAGTCTTGCAGTGGTTTGTCCATCAATTTTTCCCCCTAGCAGGTCAGAGACCTGGCGTGAAGTTAGCTTTCCAGTCCGTCTACCGGCTCCCAATCTCTCCCTGTACACTTTTCACAGTTGCCAGTGAAAACCAAACGTCCAACAGGTCAGCTTTGTCAATGTTTGGCGGGGCACATTGTATGGCCCTTCCTTTCAACAACAACAAAAAAAAATGTGGGCAATCTCCTTCCCACCCATAACTCAGGTGAGGGTCAAGCTGGGGCAAATAAAAGTTGATTAGCAGGTTGGACCAAGTGACAAAAACTCTTTTTGTCTGGACTCATGGTGGTCCTGAAACAGACATTTCACTGACCAAGCTAAACTTTTGATGTTCAAATCTCCAGTTATTGAAGACTTTAACCAGGACTCATTACCCAGACACAAGACTTCCTTCACGTGTTAAGTCGCGATGCCTCTCATGTGAAGCTCCAAGATCAATGTAAAAGCACGTACTCTCCCCCCCCCCATCCCCCCCACCCCATTTCCATTTTCGCTTTTCTAAAAACATAACAAAGTCCAACACATTTTTTCCCTCATCTAAAAGCGAATATGATAGACTTACGTTTGACCACACACTGGCACACAAGACTCAGATTTACGTGGACAGACACGTACGTAGACAGTAATAACCGTACCTGTGTGGGCTGTAGGGGTCGTAGGTTTGGACGTTGATTTCTCTTTACAGCTTGTTAATCCATGATGACATGGTGAAACAGAATGTAACATGAGATGAACTTCGATTTGTTTCAGAACAGAAAGGTCTCTGGCTAGAAAACCTAGCCGTACGTCGTAGTGCCCCTCAAATAGTCTCCATGCAAATCTAGTGACCTTCCAAATACATCCCCTTTTAACTCTCGGGAGTCACGGACACTCCTGCAAGATATATGACACTGTTTCCAGAGAGTCTTCACAGTCACGCATCGCGAATCATAGTTCGGACGAAACCATGCAAAATATGAAACAATAAGACAGTGTTTCGCCCTCTCCGGCATTTGGCGTCTCGAGAGACGATCTTTTCCCTTTGCAACTTCTTGTGTGACTAAAGAGGCCAATCCTTGATACACAGCTGCGATCGCAGGTTGGGCATATGTAATCACCAGGCGCCGTTGCATTTACCCTTCTTTCTGCTTCTGCTGTGTATGGCATCTGCAATCAGAGAACCTTCCTTTTATGCTCTCTCTCTCTCCATGTGGATCTATCCGCAGTGCCACCTCTTCCCAGTTGCCAGTTTCGATTTTGAAGAGCTTCATGTCGCGTTTTGCATACATTCGTATAACGTAAAAGTGGGCGACCAGCGGCTCTCCTGCCCTACACCGCGCAATTATTGATTGATTATTATGTAAGCAGACTTCACGGCTCTTCCAGTGTTCATTTAACCTCTTCCTCCTTAATTTTCTGGTGAAACTCTATGTCCCCCTTCAGTTAAGAAGCAACTATGGATTATTTCATCGAAACGAGACGAATGCCTAGGAATTAGCTATGGTAGGAATGATGTCACCCACACAGCAGTTCCTCCATTTCACGCAACTGATGTATCCTATTGGGGTCAGCGACATCGCAGGCTCTACCAGAGTGCTAGCTCTGTGTGCTGCAAGCTGATAAGTGTCGCCGGCTTCTGATTTTTTTTTCAGGGTTGACCCCCCCCCCCCCCCCAAAGCTTTGCCATGTCTGGATATAGCCACAAGGGAGCAGAGTTTTCCTTCTTCTAAGTGGGTAGCAAGCCAAGGTTAACGAGCACCTATTGCTGAAACTTACTAGTTAAGCCGCCCTTGCCCTTTCTTCTGTTAGTGAAAACAGTTCCTCCGGACACAATATCTTAGACACATGTAAATGCCAGGAGTTAGACTATTTGAGACGCATGCCATTGAAACCATTGCAGTGTTTATATCCATCACAGCTTATGGCAATATCAACGAACTACACACATTCTTTCTAAGCAACAATATTTTTTCTTACCATGGATGCCCTACCTTTTCCCGACCTACTAAACTGTCTCGTCTCCATGACCTACTAAACTGTCTATTCACCACGACCTACTAAAATGTCTAGTCACCACGACCTACCAAACTGTCTAGTCTCCATGACCTACCAAACTGTCTAGTCTCCATGACCTACTAAACTGTCTAATCTTCATGACCTACTAAACTGTCTAGTTACCACGACCTACTAAACTGTCAAGTCACCACGACCTACTAAACTGTCCAGTCACAAAGACCTACTAAACTGCCTAGTCACCACGACCTACTAAACTGTCTCGTCTCCATGACCTACTAAACTGATCAGTCACAAAGACCTACTAAACTGTCTCGTTTCCATGACCTACTAAACTGTCCAGTCACAAAGACCTACTAAACTATGTAGTCACCACGACCTACTAAACTGTCCAGTCACAAAGACCTACTAAACTGCCTAGTCACCACGACCTACTAAACTGTCTCGTCTCCATGACCTACTAAACTGTTCAGTCACAAAGACCTACTAAACTATCTCGTTTCCATGACCTACTAAACTGTTCAGTCACAAAGACCTACTAAACTGTCTCGTTTCCACGACCTACTAAACTGTCTAGTCACCATGACCTACTAAACTGTCTCGTCTCCATGACCTACTAAACTGTCTAGTCACCACGACCTACTAAACTGTCTAGTCACCACGACCTACTAAACTGTCTCGTCTCCATGACTTACTAAACTGTTCAGTCACAAAGACCTACTAAACTGTTTAGTCACCACGACCTACTAAACTGTCTCGTTTCCATGACCTACTAAACTCTCCAGTCACAAAGGCCTACTTAAATGTCCAGTCACAAAGACCTACTAAACTGCCTAGTCACCACGACCTACTAAACTGTCTCGTCTCCATGACCTACTAAACTGTTTAGTTACAAAGACCTACTTAAATGTCCAGTCACAATAACCTACTAACTGTCGAGTCACCACGACCTATTAACAGTCGAGTCACCCCGACCTGCTTATGTAAATATATACATTCTAATGTTTTTCTATGAAGTAACATTATGTACACGAGAACAAACGTATCTGCTTATTTTCCAAATTGGGCAAACTCGACCGTTGTATAGGTTTGTAAAATATTTCATTAGCGTAAAATTAAGTTGGGCTTTCAATTCTCATAAGTGATTCTATAAATCACGTCAAGGTGGAATTACCGCTCTCGTACATAAGCGAGCTAAGAGATAAGATAATTTTTAATGATGTAATCAAATGGAAATTTATTTCGACTACAATTTACTACTATAATCAAGGAATAGACAGACAAGAACGTTTCCAAACTAAGCTCAGGAAAGTAGCAACTCTCATGCGTGTCTAGTTGATTATTCTACCAAGCGAGGCTCGGTCACCTAGTGCTAGAGAAACAAAATAATTTGTAAATTTAATAGCACGATAATGACATTGACATTATTAATTGCCGCCCCTTTGTCACATATAGTCCAGTAAAAGAGTTATTTTTTGTTTTAAAATTAAATAAAAATATTTTATTTTAATTTTCTTACACCTTTTATAAAACAAGATTTATAGGGGTTATTATTTATTAATTTTTTTATCGCTAGGCGATATCCTATTATAGACGAATAATCTCACACTGCAGTTGCAGCAGGGAAGACTACTGCAGATAGTGATAACTTTAAGCCTGGAAAGAAGAGTCAGTTCACTCATACTAAGTTACGGGATTATTTGGGCTATTAGGCTAAAGATGTTGCATTTGTGCTTTAAATAATCTTCTAATTTAAAAAAAAGTTACAATACGAAGCCCAATTCAAGTATCAATTATGGATTGTAGATATATTTCGTATATCGACTGATTAAACCAAATAAACCATATAATTGAGCCAATGAATAACCAATTGTGAGATGTAAATTGACTTCAAGATCTATTCATATGCTTACAACTTTTTTATTTAGGAGATACACATACTTATGAAATTTAATATGCTATGTCCAAAAGAAAACATGACCACAGAAATAGCTTCATGATAACAAAGGGCCTTTAATTTTATGTGATCCACGCTAAGGTTATGCTATAAGGCTTGACCTCGAGTTCTAAGAATAATAATTTCATTTGGCCACGTTACCCCAGCTGCGACCTACTTATTTAGCCACAACCAACGCAGGCATAACCGGTGGTCGAATTAGATTCTACTTTCGCCGTCTACGTCTGAACTCGGCAGTGGATTTTCCTTTGGTCTCATATATGCATATTACGGTTTGTAAGCAATTTCCAGCTGTCTTGTTCCGAAGCCGCCTGCGACCTGGTGCTCTAAGCTGTTCTTTAAAGCGTTTCGGTGGGTCATCTCTGTTACGCCGACCACCTTTCAGCATACCAAAGAAGAAAGACTGATTTTAGCATACTTTCGTCCAGCCCATACAGGATTCGTACTCTGTCCTTCGAAACTGTCGAACTATAAGAAGTCCCTTTATAGTGTCTATACCAGCATTCACAAGAACATCGCTGTTTGTAGAGCGGTCTCGCCCCCGTATGTCCATGATGGAGCCCAAAGGATATGTATACACTTTCCAAACTGATAGTTCTGTCTAAGGCTTAAAGAGCATTAAAAAAAAATTAAATGCTTAAAGTTCATGTGAGATATTATTTAGTACCATTTGGAGGGAGAAATCGTTCTTAGGGAAAGACGATATTGAATGGAGCAAATGATGAGTGATGTGTATGATGAGTGATGTGTATGATGGGTGATGTGTATGATGAATGATGTGGATGATGAGTGATGTGAATGATTAGTAATGTGGATGATGAGTGGTGTGAATGATGAGTTCCTTGAGCCTACGACTGAATGTAACATAAATCTCAACACACGAAGATCTTGTAGAACATTATATGTATCTTATCTATCTATCTATCTATCTATCTATCTATCTATCTATCTATCTATCTATCTATCTATCTATCTATCTATCTATCTATCTATCTATCTATCTATCTATCTAACTATCTATCTATCTATCTAACTATCTATCTGTCTGTCCGTCTATCTAACTGTCTATCTATCTATCTATCTATCTATCTATCTATCTATCTATCTATCTATCTATCTATCTATCTATCTATCTATCTATCTATCTATCTATCTATCTATCTATCTATCTATCTATCTATCTAACTAACTGTCTGTCCGTCTATCTAACTGTCTGTCTATCTGTATGTCTGTCTGTCTGTCCGTCTATCTAGCTGAACAGAGAGGTTACACAAAACTTAATAGCGGCTTCTCACTTTCGTGAGTTAATTGAAAAAGAATGTAAGAACTATGATGTAAAGAAAGAGAGAGAGAGAGAGGGGGGGGGAGAACAAAGATGTAAAGAGAAAAGGAGAGAATATGACAATCACAATGCTATGTATCTAAAACATTAAAGCAAGCTGAGAAAAACAAAACCAAACAAGGGTCTTGTTCCCAACTTGTGTTAACTCCCTTGTAAATCTACCTTTTTATCAACTATTTCTTACTTTCCAACAATTTACTCTTTAGCTTCTCCTATTTCCACATTGACAGTATCTCCCAAGATCTCCCCATCAACGCTCGACAAGCCACTTACATTGAGGCATGTACTGGGCCCAGAGCTTCACGGCCGCTACTTCCAGGCAGGACCTCCTGGGGGCCGCAAACAAACGCCGATTGTCAAAAAAAAAAAAAAAAAAAAGAATCGTTGGCTGGATACTTAATACCTAGTCTGACTTCTTGACTTCCCTGATTCTGGTATACCATGAGAACTCCCCCCCCCCCTTTTTTTTCCCCCTCATTAAATAAAAACGAAACCAGGATTATTTTAAGTTTCTTTCTACTTGAAGTTTGAAAGAATTTTATGACAGATCATTTCAGCGTCTTTTTGCCTCAGTATCAGACACATATAGAATGAGACAACACATGTTCCCGAAGCTGAACATTGGGACTAGTGAATTTTGGAGTGTTGCCATGCTCTTCAAAGCTGCATTCTCCATTTTAAAAAAAGATTACTAAATTAAGTGATTTCGTAGTAACATTGCCATCTATTGTTTTCGTGAGATGCGTATAGAAAAAAAAATCAAGACTACATATCAACACACCCTCGTTAACCGTAGGCTACAGAAGCAGATGACCTTTACATCAGAAGGTCTGAAAGGGGAACTCTACTTTTTTTTTTTTTTACTATTCTACTGAAGTCATTTTTGTGAAAAAAACTAACATAAAAAAATAAATAAAAATATAATAATACTACAAAATCTGGCTTACAGTATGTTCATGTTTTATATCTGTCTGTGGCATTTTACGTCTCGAGAGACAATCTTTTCCCTTTGCAACTTCTTGTGTGACTGAAGAGGCCAATTCTTGATACACAGCTGCGATCGCAGGTTGAGCATATGTGATCACCAGGCGCCGTTGGGTTATCACCCTTCTTTCTGCTTCTGTTGTGTACGGCATCTGCAATCCAAGACCCTTCCTTTATGTTCTCTCTCCATGTGGATCTATCCAGAGCTACTTTGTCCCAGCTGCTAGTGTCGATTTTAAAGAGCTTCATGTCACGTTTGCATGTTTTAAATACAGCTTAGTGATATTTGAAAAGTCAAAAGGAGGTGGAGGGAGAGTAAACATACGATTTAAATGAATCCAATAGTAGTAGTCCCCCATGCTCTTGGGTTGGAACCCTCCCTGCTTTCATCCTCTGTCGTGCTGCAGGAAGTTTGGGCTAGGACTTAACAATCTTCAGTTCTGAAGAAAGTCTGGGATATGAGTTAACAATCTTCAGTTCTGAAGAAAGTCTGGGATATGACTTAACAATCTTCAGTTCTGAAGAAAGTCTGAGCTAGGACTTAACAATCTTCAGTTCTGAAGAAAGTCTGAGCTAGGACTTAACAATCTTCAGTTCTGAAGAAAGTCTGAGCTAGGACTTAACAATCTTCAGTTCTGAAGAAAGTCTGGGATATGACTTAACAATCTTCAGTTCTGAAGAAAGTCTGAGCTAGGACTTAACAATCTTCAGTTCTGAAGAAAGTCTGAGCTAGGACTTAACAATCTTTAGTTCTGAAGAAAGTCTGAGCTAGGACTTAACAATCTTCAGTTCTGAAGAAAGTCTGAGCTAGGACTTAACAATCTTCAGTTCTGAAGAAAGTCTGAGCTAGGACTTAACAATCTTTAGTTCTGAAGAAAGTCTGAGCTAGGACTTAACAATCTTCAGTTCTGAAGAAAGTCTGAGCTAGGACTTAACAATCTTCAGTTCTGAAGAAAGTCTGAGCTAGGACTTAACAATCTTCAGTTCTGAAGAAAGTCTGAGCTAGGACTTAACAATCTTCAGTTCTGAAGAAAGTCTGAGCTAGGACTTAACAATCTTCAGTTCTGAAGAAAGTCTGAGCTAGGACTTAACAATCTTCAGTTCTGAAGAAAGTCTGAGCTAGGACTTAACAATCTTCAGTTCTGAAGAAACGATCAAAACTTTAAAAACGTGTTCAAACAACGACGTGAGAAACAAAACAAACTTTATTAAATGTAATCTATAAACTTTATTAAATGTAACCTATAAACCAAATATGCAACTGATACCTACGACAAACGTGTGTACGTGTCTTAGTCAATGGACAAATTAGTTACTTTACGACTATACTGCTAAAACAAATGTCCACTTTCTCTTACATACGTCAGCAGACTTATCCCCCTGCCCCCCCCAAAAAAAAAAGTATTTCCCCCTCCTCCCAGACTAACACTGATCTCGTCCCCTGCACGTTTACTGGGCTGGGGAGAAAAGACTTGAAAACTTCACCCCCCCACCCCCCCGGTATTCATACGCAAGCTCAAACTTGGGTGAACATTTTTTTTTTAATTCTCACTGAGCACTGCACTGCACGTGCGTAAGGTGGGCGGGTAAAATCGTTCATGGTGAACCTGTTTTTGCCTGCAGCTTGGGGGTGGCTGGAGGTGGATTGGGAAGGGGGGGGTAAACAATACACTTGATGAGTGAAACTGGGCTCTCTTGCCTCTCTACAGAGAAACTTCTGAAGGCCTTGAAGAGTTTGTAATGACACTTAAAACACTTTAATTATTGAAGCATTTTTTTTACCTGGGCACGGTTACATACCGATGTATTAGACAGTCATGTTTGTGCATTCTAGGTGGACCATTTCGTTATTCTAGGTGGACTAATTGGGTACCCTTTGCGGACCAGTTCAGTATTCTTGGCGGACATGTTGAGTATTTTAGTCGGACTAGTGCATTTTTGGTGGACCTATTATAACCAAGACAACAGATTTAGGATACCATGCGTATCATTTGGGGAGCTTGGAGAACCTTTAAGGGTACTTGGCTGACCTGATGAGGATACTTGCTGAACTGTTTAGGATACTTGCCAGACCTATTTAGGATACTTGGCGGATCTGTTAAAGATACATAGCGGGCCCGCTAAAGATACTTGGCGCACCTGTTAAAGACACTTGGCAGACCTGTTCAGGATATTGAGCTAATGGCAGCCAGCGAGCTATTGGTACTGCTAGGGATATATGTACTATAGAAAACAAGAAAACCTACTCAACAAGTACTTTGAGATAAAAAGCGCTACAATAATGCTATTCAGTGTTAAATATAGATCTAAATGGTTTTGTATTGTTTACGTAATTAAGTTTTGACTTGTTAAAAATGTCTCGAGTTGGTATTAATTTTGCCAACATTAATCAACCACTCCCTTAAAATGAAAAGGCGATTGTAATGCCCGTGACTCTGCTGTAACCAGATACAACCTTCCTTACATATATTTTTTTCTTCAGTATCTAATAACTTTTCAAATTTCTGATACCCTAATGATGAGATACTATCTCTTTATTATCTCATCTCTATTGCGTTGTTTGACCTCATTCTTCATTCCTTCTCTAAAAAGTTTAAAGCATTACTGTGGAGGTGTCCAGAAAGAAAGAGATGGTGTTTGGGAGAGTCCTCCTGTAATTGTTATGTCATCATGTCAGTTTGCTCATTTTTTTTAAAATAAGTATTTACGCTCTTATTACCAAGGAGCTGTTATTGACGGGGCTCTACACTCCCCATCCAGGCCTTGGGATGTTGACCCCCCCTTCCCTCACAAGGCCCCCGGAAAGATGCAATTATGAATTCCCCCCCCCCCCTCCTACCTTCCCATGACCATACCTAGCCCCCTTTCCAGCAACAGCATGAGGTGATGGAGAACAGAGGTTGCCTTTCTATTCAAGTGGTCCGCGGTCCAGAGTGCGTTGTGTATTTTTCATCAATTTCTATTTATCTTGAGTTGGTGGAAGAAAAGAGCGATGTTTACATCTTCCAAAGAGAGTTTGACTACAACCAAGTGAGCCTTGGTTTACACGACTTTATTCTCCCCCTCAGTCGACTAGGTGGTCTGAAACGCAGTGGCGTAGCGGGGGAGTGGCCGGAGGGTGGGCGGTCTTCCACAAGGTGGCTTTTTGTTGCTGCTATTACTGTTATTGTAAAGAGGGCAGTGTTCACATATTAATCTAATTTTCGTTGTTTTACGACATAAGCGTACACGGTAGAGGCACTCGGATACAGAAGTAACATTACACGGTAGAGGCACTCGGATACAGAAGTAACATTAAACGGGAGAGGCACTCGGATACAGAAGTAACATTACACGGTAGAGGCACTCGGATACAGAAGTAACATTACACGGTAGAGGCACTCGGATACAGAAGTAACATTACACGGGAGAGGCACTCGGATACAGAAGTAACATTACACGGTAGAGGCACTCGGATACAGAAGTAACATTACACGGTAGAGGCACTCGGATACAGAAGTAACATTACACGGTAGAGGCACTCGGATACAGAAGTAACATTACACGGGAGAGGCACTCGAATACAGAAGTAACATTACACGGTAGAGGCACTCGGATACAGAAGTAACATTACACGGTAGAGGCACTCGGATACAGAAGTAACATTACACGGTAGAGGCACTCGGATACAGAAGTAACATTACACGGGAGAGGCACTCGAATACAGAAGTAACATTACACGGTAGAGGCACTCGGATACAGAAGTAACATTACACGGGAGAGGCACTCGGATACAGAAGTAACACTACACGGGAGAGGCACTCGGATACAGAAGTAACATTACACGGTAGAGGCACTCGGATACAGAAGTAACATTACACGGGAGAGGCACTCGAATACAGAAGTAACATTACACGGTAGAGGCACTCGGATACAGAAGTAACATTACACGGGAGAGGCACTCGGATACAGAAGTAACATTACACGGTAGAGGCACTCGGATACAGAAGTAACATTACACGGTAGAGGCACTCGGATACAGAAGTAACATTACACGGGAGAGGCACTCGAATACAGAAGTAACATTACACGGTAGAGGCACTCGGATACAGAAGTAACATTACACGGGAGAGGCACTCGGATACAGAAGTAACATTACACGGTAGAGGCACTCGGATACAGAAGTAACATTACACGGTAGAGGCACTCGGATACAGAAGTAACATTACACGGTAGAGGCACTCGGATACAGAAGTAACATTACACGGGAGAGGCACTCGGATACAGAAGTAACATTAAACGGGAGAGGCACTCGGATACAGAAGTAACATTACACGGGAGAGGCACTCGGATACAGAAGTAACATTAAACGGGAGAGGCACTCGGATACAGAAGTAAAATTACACGGGAGAGGCACTCGGACACAGAAGTAATATTACACAGGAGAGGCACTCGGATACAGAAGTAACATTACACGGGAGAGGCACTCGGATACAGAAGTAACATTACACGGGAGAGGCACTCGGATACAGAAGTAACATTTCACGGGAGAGGCACTCGGATATAGAAGTAATATTACACGGGAGAAGCACTCGGATACAGAAGTAAAATTACACGGGAGAGGCACTCGGATACAGAAGTAATATTACACGGGAGAGGCACTCGGATATAGAAGTAACATTACACGGGAGAGGCACTCGGATACAGAAGTAAAATTACACGGGAGAGGCACTCGGATACAGAAGTAACATTACACGGGAGAGGCACTCAGATACACACGTAACATCACACGGGAAAGGCACGCAGATATAAAAGTTACTATCGCGAGAGGCACGCAGATACACAAGTAACATCACACCGGAGAGGCACGCAGATACACAAGTAACATCACAACGGAGAGGCACTCAGATACACAAGTAACATCACACCGGAGAGGCACGCAGATACACAAGTAACATCACACCGGAGAGGCACGCAGATACACAAGAAGCTACATTTTATTTCAACCTCAGCATAGAGTACTTCTATTTTGTTTACACAGAGAAACAAAATAAACTGCATTACGTATTATGGAGAGAAAGAAAGAGAGAGAGAGTGTGTGTGTGTGTGTGCGTGCGTGCGCGCATTGACTGACGTAATATACTTGGACTTAAATCAAATGTCGATAAAAGTAGATTTAAGTGAATGGAGATAGATGTTTCAAATCCTGTACCATCTTGTAATTTAATTTGTATTTTGTTGATTTTGAAGAAATGTAAATATTTGTAACAGTAATGTCGTTGATTTTGTATATAAACAATGAGTAACTGTGCAAAGTTTCAACTTGATCCGAGAATGGGAAATGGGAGAAATAACGTGGACAAAATTTGCACCAGTCAGACAGACAGAGTGAGTTTATAATATGCATGTATATACAAATCGAAACGTCAATGTACATAACTACCTTTGGCCTTTTAACTAGTAGAACCTAATGGAATCATTACATTTATCCCAGTAGCCAGTTCTTATTTCATCCTAGTAGCGTGTTCTTATTTCATCCCAGTAGCCAGTTCTTATAAGTATAAGTCATGACACTTGATGCTTCTATGTCTTCATAGGAATTACTAACGACTATCTCTCAATAAGCCCAAAGTGGCCGTCTTTGTTACGCTACTGCTCTTGAAAGTGAAGACATAGAGGAGTTGATGCCTTCTACTGTCTGTTTCAAGGGAATGGAGCTATACAGAACTAAGAAAGATCATGTAATGCAAATGCTTTCTAGCACTGAGTAAGCGTTTGGTTCCTCTGTAAGACTCAATAGTAAGACGAGTGGAAGTTGGGACTAATTCGGTATTTTCTTGGTTGGTTTGGACAATTAGGAACTACCGACTGTAATTAATAACATTTCAAAGTAAACAAGCTCGCAGCTTGGTCAACAACACCTTCACTCAGCTACAAACACCTCTCTGCCTTACAGAATAGAATTTTTTAAATACATTAATTAATCTCTCGTTATAAGTAACGTATAAACTCTCTTTATATATCTGTATTAAACCTGTCATAATCTTGGTGACAGCTAGACTGCATATAAAAAATAAAAGATACGTAGTCGTAACTTAATGAGAGAAAACTTCTTTACTAGCGCCGTAACTTTTGTAAGGGAACTCCCAAACAGGTATGTTTTCTGACTCGTTCAAACATTGACTTGTGATGTTTCACAAGAAAGGGATGAGGGGGGCGGGGGGCATTGTTTATGCTGCACGGCCATGTTGCGCCAGCTGTGAAGAACATAAGGGCGTACACAATGAGAACGCAGCAGGGCGTTGAACAACGTACTGTCAGTGAAGAGACCAGTCCTTTCTGTCACAGAACACAGCTCTTTCTTTCTTTTTTTTTTTTTTTTGTATTTTCTTCTCTACATTTCTACGTTAAAGATCCTCGTTGAAAGGAGAGTTTACTAAACATGTCAAGTGCATTCTTCTTTTGTTCATTAGGAGCATCGATTGATCGATTGGCTGCTCACTTGGATTAAAGGTTTTCAGTCTAAAATTTTTCTGTACTTATGTTCTTGTACACTCTTCTGGTTTAAGCATATTGAATCTACTAATTTGTCTAATCTTTTGCTCCTTGCGAGAGGTCACCGTAAAGAGGGGGGTGGGGTGGAATTAAGTTTAAGCTCATCCTGTCTATCAATTAAGTTTAAGCTCATCCTGTCTATCAATTAAGTTTAAGCTCATCCTGTCTATCAATTAGGTTTAAGCTCATCCTGTCTGTCTATCTGTTAAGTTTAAGCTCATCCTGTCTGTCTATCTGTTAAGTTTAAGTCTGAAAAACAACATTTGAACTTATCTAGCTCGATAAATGTGCAACGGGCGTTGTGGTCATCTATTATTGCTTTTTATTTTAAAATCAAGTATGTAAACAAATCTGTATAAACCATATTTAAAACAATCTAAACGTTTACGCGTGGTCTATTTTCAACAAATAGATGCACTTTCGTAAAAATGAATAAGAGGCGGGGCGGCTGAGTGGTTAAGCGCTTGGCTTCCGAAACGGAGGGTCCCGGGTTCAAATCCTGGTGAAGACTGGGACATTGGTAAAAGAAAAGTAAGGCCACATGGCCACATGACACCCTCGTTAACCGTGGGCCATGGAAACAGATGACCTTTACATCATGTCCCTATCATTTTCAATTGGCAAGAAAAAGGTGTAAAGATTATTTATTTATTTATGGTTCTTCAAGTGCGAACTCTTTTTAAACTCTATTGTTATGTCAATACATATATATATAACTTTAAAAACAGATGAATGAGATGATAAACGCCGACACACACACTTAATTATATTTGTATACGTCAGTTGTACCGTTTGTAGTATTCACGCTAAAATCGGAAGTGACTTGACGTGGAGATAAACAAAAACTCTTCTTTTTAACTCTTTCTCTCCTAATTGATGATACCAACGTTGATTAGACCTCATTAAATTAAAAAATGTTTAATTTTATAAACTTGACTTTTGGGTTCTATAAAACTTGCATGCCTTCCCCTTTAATTCTAGACCAGATTAGACATCTTCTGATTACAAACAACAAAGCTATTGAAGCTTAATCATAACTGGGAAGTGAAATAGTAGTGAGCAAAATGAAGAACTCCTTCGAAAAGTGGAAAAATAATTACGGAGACAAAGAGTTAAAACGCGTTATTGTATTTGTACAAAATATACATGCAGTGTTTTAAAAAATAAGTGTACAATATCTGATAACTGTAATTAATTGCTTCTTCAAGTGGGGGGGGGGGGGGGTTAGCGGTATCAGGGGGAAAATGTCTGTGTTGTCTTCTCAAAAAAAAAACACAGATAAAGTTGCTAAGTCTGAAGCTGTTTTGCCATTGAGCTATTCAAGTACTTAATAAATATAAGGTTTTTATTAGTCAATCGTAAGTTTAAAAGTTTTAGCTTGTTTGTCTTGGCGCGACTGTGCGTGATTGTCACAGGTCGTCCGCCGCCAATTAAGTACATTTTCCATACATAAAAAAAAATGCTTGCAAGTAATCGATTAACTAACTGTTTTATTTTTAATTGATACATGTTGTCACTAACAATGAATAATTGTGACAAGTCTTAACTCGAGAGTGGGAAGTGGGAGAAACAAAGTGTACAAGATTTGTACCAGACAGACAAACATACGGAGTGACTTGATATAAACTCGATAAATTTGTTGAAATAACACAGAGAGAGAGAGAGAGAATGTTAGACATTGAAACTAGGGGTAGTGTAGATATTCTGAGCTATAATGCCCAAGACATGGGTGAAGAGACACAATGCCCAAGACATGGGTAAAGAGACACAATGTCCAAGACATGGATAAAGAGACACAAAGAGACACAATGCCCAAGACATGGGTGAAGAGACAAAATGAGAAGGCATTGAAAAAGAGATGCATGTATCGATCCGATTAACGCTACAAAATGAGACAGATGCAATGATTAATACTAGTCAGTGACAACACGAGAGTGAGGGAGATGGGGATGGTCAACGTTCCAATCTGTCTAGATGTGATATCATTAATCCGTGTTAAGTTATTTATTTTTTTTTTATTTTACGTAAATATCATTGAACCTCCAACATACTTTAACCATTTAGAATTTTATTTTCTTGAATTTTTTTTTAAATTTTATTTTACAGCGATCAGGATTTTAAAAAATCTAAATGACAAAAGTTTAATTACTTCATGTAACCCTGCTCCTTTCAAATTGTGACATACTAATTAATTCGAGATACCTATCTCTAATATATCAACATATAGTCCCCCGTATATAGGGCAGATGTTTAAGGTCATCTGTTTCTGTGGCCTATGGTTAACGTGGGTGTCACTTGGCCAGCAAAACGACCAACCGCCTTTACCACCCCCAACTAATGTCAGGTACCCATTTGAGCTGGGTGGACTCAGAGGCGCCCGGAGATTCGAAATTAATAATCCCAGTCTTCACCAGGATTGGAACGCCGGACCCCCGTTCAGAAACCAAGCGCTTTACCGTTCAGCCACCGCGCCTCCATATCAACATTTGAGTTCAGTAAAAACTAAATTTGTTCCCGCTAAAATATTTTTTGCTACGAAATCTTCCAGAACCTGGTAAGGTCATTATTTCGTGCAATGAAATCTTTTTCATACTCGTAGGGCTATTAAATTTTAAATACCCCTAAGGGCCAATATTTCTGGGCTTTGAAATCTATGCTATAAAGTCTATACAGACTTCATAGGACTAATATTTGCCATCTCTGTGAAATTACACTGACTGCTACCCGACCTATATTTCCATGCGATAAAATCTACACCAATTCTCATAGGGCCAATACTTAAAATATTTTACTATACCTACAAATCTGCCCAAGCCGATGCAGTGCCAAGATTTACAATATCTAGCTCTGCTCTCGTTGACGGTGATTGGCCAACCAAATATTCTCGTGCTAAATAATCAATCCGGCCCAAAGGCTAAAATCCGGCCCAAAGGCTATAATCAGGGTTCGTAGCGCTCCTAAAAACTCCTAAAATCTCCTAAAAAATGAAAAGTCTCCTAAAATCCTAAAATTCTCCTAAAAATTGCAGAAAGTCTCCTAAAATTTTGTCCACTCTCCTAAAATTTTTACCCAATATTTAAAAAAAAATATAATTTGGTTATTTCTTGCTAAAAATGCGGGGGAAAAACAACAACAGCGTAACTAGGCATTCAGATCGCATGACCTTACGGGCTGGCTGTGTTAATGAGCTGACCAGTGACGCGTCTACACCGCCTTTCACCCACGTGTGAAGCGCGACCTCATGATTGAAGATGGCCTTGGCTCAAGCAAGCATTTCACCTGGCAGTATTTTTCTGAAGTCAGCGTAGAAATGTTTGTTTCCATTTATTGTTACCACTAAAGACCCGCTAGATCTAGTCTGTAGTGACTATTGTCTATTATTAGAGCAATTACCAGACTAATTTGTAGGCTTCACCCCTCCGGGCCCTCCCTCACCTAAAATCTTCTTCTTGTAAGTGTAAGAGTGACTTCGCGTGGAAAGTCGGTAAATCTTCTAGATCTAGCTAGTATCTAGTAATAGTATCTAGATTTAGATTTAAGTTAGATCTAGTGAAGATAATTCGCACCTAACATGAAAAATCAGTGAATTTTAGTCAATTTATTGATCTCGATACATCTAATGTCTAGATTACTCTAGAAATACGCTAGATTCTAGATTTACGCTAAATCACTTAGAATCTAGTGGAGATAATTAGCACAAAGAAGTGAAAAGCCCGCAAATTTAGTGACTTAGATCTAGACTCTAGATCTACGGTACATCCTGTGAAGATAATTCGCATACTGCCGCGAAAAGTCCGCAAATTTAGTGACTTAGATCTAGACTCTAGATCTACGGTACATCCTGTGAAGATAATTCGCATACTGCCGCGAAAAGTCCGCAAATTTTAGTGACTTAGATCTAGACTCTAGATCTACGGTATATCCAGTGAAGATAATTCGCATACTGCCGCGAAAAGTCCGCAAATTTTAGTGACTTAGATCTAGACTCTAGATTTACTCGAAATCACTAGAATCTAGTGAAGATAATTCTCACACAGCCGTGAAAAGTCCGCAAAATTTAGTGACTTAGAGTTAAAGTCCGCGAATTGTAGCGAATTAGCATTAGAGTCTAGATCTTCTGTAAATTTAGTGAAGATAATATTCACACAGCAGTGAAAAGTCCGCGACTTTTCTTGACTTTGATCTAGACTCTAGATTTATACTAAATCACTAGAATATATATAGTGAAGATATTTCTCTCACAGCCCTGAAAAGTCCGCGAATTTTAGTGACTTAGATCTAGAGTCTAGATCTACTGTAAATTCAGTGAAGATAATTCTCTCACAGCCTTGAGAAAATCTGCGCATTTTAGTGACTTAGATCAATAGTCTAGATCCACTGTAGATTTAACGAAAATATTTCGCATGCAGCTGTGACGTAAAAATTATTTCACTCGTAAAAGCCAGGGAAACTATATGGTTGAAAAAGATTCTGCTAGGAAAAAAAAAACGCGAATAGATCAACTAAACATTCAAATAGACCTATATTGCCCTATATATTACTGGCTCTGTTTATGAGAAGGATTTAAGTTAGCTAATAAAAGAATAAAACATTACCTCAAATGCACACCATGACTCTAGTATCTATTAGATACACATAGGAACTAATAATGTACATTTCCATCACAAAGAATACACATTATGAAGGCATCTCTAAGAATGTTTCTTATTTAAAAAAAAATGGAAAAGCAACCATTTGTAATGTTTTTAAATAAATCTTTGAAAAAAAAATGGTTGTTTGAGGTTTTGGGATGACAGTCAAGTTGTTACTTGATTAAAAGATAACTTTCATTACATTTTCTGTGGACACATCACAGCTGATAACATTGTTTCTGTGTCATATTGGCAAGATATTTATTATTTTAAAAATCAAATAACAATAATTGATTTGATAAATGCTTAGTTTTGTGTATGTTTTACTATGTATCACACAAACGGATAGGAAATACACACATCATACATTTCATCCTTAAAAAACCTCCTAAAATCTCCTAAAATTTTGTCATGGAAAAGTGCTACTAACCCTGTATAATATATTTCCGAAAATTTACCCAGTATGTCACCGGGTCAGTATTTTCTAGGCTACAAAATATACCCAGAACGTCCCAAGCGTCAATATTTCCGAGTTACAAAATTTAGTCTGAACGTCGCCTTATCAATATTTCCGAGCTCCAAAATTTAGCCAGACCCAAGTTGCACAACTCAAAGAGATCAATTCAAATAATAATTAGGCATGAAAGACTCATCGTTAGGGCGAAGGTGAACGGAGCGATGCTAGGAACGCTCCAACTGAGTGTGTGATCCTTCTCTTAGAGATTCGCTATCAAAGATACATGCAAGCGTAAAACAAAACTCAATCTATCAAAAAGATTGGCCGCGATCCTGGGCTCCCAGCATTTCTCTGTGTGTGATAAAGGGACGCCCCCACCTCCTCCTTACGCCAGATCTCCCAAACACCCACCTCCTACGCACGTACACATTATGTGGGGCCGCCTTTGTTCCCAAATGCAGATATTGAGATAGAGCGGCTCAAGTTATCTCTTTATAAACTCACCGCACACGTCGGGGGAGACAGCATTTTTTTATTGGTTCTTGGACTTTAATACTGAGGGGAAAAAATGAAACTGAGGACACAAGTTACATAATCAGTGTCGGAGCTCAATGGAGTAGTTTGCAGCCTAGTGGGACATTGTTGTGGCTCATGTCCAAATGAACCAGTTTTTACTGTTTGTTATCTAAACACATATATAAACTTATAAACACATACATTTATAAACATATAAACATATAAACACATATAAACTTATAAACACATATAAACATATAATCACACATACACACATAAACATATAAACACATATAACATATAAACACATGTAAATAAATTAAATACTTTTCTCAGTATCTTTTTACAATGCTTATATCAACTCACTCTGTCTGTCTGTCTGTCTGTCTGTCTGGTAAAACGTTTGTACACGTTATTTCTCCCACAGCAAATCTAGGATTAAGCTGCAATTTTGCACAATTATTTTATTTTTACCATGACAACACAAGAATCACTAAAAAAAAATTAACCAGTTAGTTAAAATTAAAGCATTAATTTAAAACCGCAAGGTGGCTGGAACAGATCATTGCTGATTAATTAAATCAGTGGGCATTTTGTAAAACGGTCTCTTATCAACTATGATGTAGAACAGGTTGCACCTTTTACTCTTATCTGAAAGAGATGATTGACATATATAGGTACCTGATGTTACTGTATAGTGTCGTGTCACTTATAGACATAGTTTTGTTTAGTCCTGTGGACATCATTCCCTTCAAGGGCATAGACTTATCTCATTTTTATGCAGTTCTCTAAATGGCTGCGGGACAAACATTTGATACCCAAAGGAAAGCCCTTATTGAAGACAGGCGCAGAAGACGGAAAGAAAACTTAAAATAGACCGCCGGCGGACAACGACTTTTTCGGCACGAGATGCGGACAAATATGTAGGTCACAACTGGGTTTGTGTAGTCCTCTGAAACACTGCACTCATCTTTGGAATCGAAGACATTGCCTTTATAAATGTTTCCATTCTTATTATTTTCAGCTACGACTTTTCAGCTAAAGTCGGAATAATAAATGTGCCAATAACAAAATCATTTTTAGAAAATTTGATGCATTCTTTTTGTTAGAAGAGGTATTGGAACATACCGTCACTTAAAACTAGACTTGTATCATACTTGTATGTCTTTGTTTCTGTCTAAAGTAGTCGATTCTGAACAACTCGTATCGGTACACAAGACATAACCTGCATGCTTAAATATTCCAAGCACATACAATAGTTTGCATATATTAGCCTTATGCACGGTTCTGCTCTGGAACATTCAAAGTTGATGTATTCTCTTGTGTAATTTGTTTCCTGCTACCCCTCCCCAGCCCCCCCCCCCCCCTCCCTCTCATTAAAGCCTCGACTTCACACGTCCGACCATCCAGTGCCCGAGCTCTCTGAGAGTCATAAACAATAATTGAGACTAGAAGTGAGGGACAGGGAAATTTCTCATCTGGCCTTTTCCCTCTCGTGATAATGACGGTCTGCGGTTTTAAGGGGTTAAAGGAGAGAGAGAGAGAGAGAGAGAAAGGGAGATAGAGAAAGGAAGATTGCAATAGAAAGAGAGAGTGAGAGAGTTTTGTATTTAATAAATTTTACTTTGGACACACTATAATTTTCATTAATTTTATATGTTCTAAACATGCTGCATTGGATTTAAATAAATTGATTATATGAAATGATGCAGGGTTAAATAATGCTTATATCGCTTCGATTTTCCTGTTCTTTGAAAAGTTCATTATAGATCCTTTGTAATTAGATCAAGTGTGTGTATTAAAAGATAGAGAAAGAGACTAACCTTAATAAGTTTGTATTTGTATTCTGCATGGTTTCCATAAATGTATCTTTGTCTAATCGACATATTTTATTATAAGATCATCATACCTTGTTATACTGGTGCTGTTCACTACAGGAAGATTTCTGTAAGCCCTGAGGACTTCGTGATAAGGCCAAACAGTTCTAGCTTGAGTTTTGTGGGGTTTTTTTAATTGGGCCCATTGGTGCGGTCTTTAAAGGACATACCTAGGATCCTTCTATAGCATCTCGATTTCATGGCTAGTCCTCCTCTCTAGTTCTCTAGCTAGCGTCCAAGATTTAGAAGTATACGAGAATGTCGCCATGTCTTTAAATGGAGTTCTGTTGAAGGTCACTATGCCATTACGAGTGTCTGCACCAAATAGATCTAAACGACCAATGCAACATTGCGTGTTATATCCTAAAAAAAAAAAAAGAAGGAATTATGGACATTTAGTGTTTTTGTTATTTTAATTTTAAAATTATAGTAATAAAAAAAAAAAAAAACCATTTAACTACACTACACCATATCATTATATTTACACCAATACTAAACATATGTTACATAATGAGTTGTATTTGTTCTGAAATGTTTCATGAGACCCGTATGTACACCTAGAAACCAGTAGAGTCTACATAATCATATGATATATTGAGAATAATTTCTATTTGGAATTGGCACCATATTTATAAAATTAGCTCCATTCATGATCAAACTACGTATTCTTTTTTTATTTATGATTTAACTAGGGCTCTTATGAATCCAGCTTACTGACATGACCAAGATTACCTTTATATAACTAAATTGATTGTCGCATTCAAAATTGCTTTCGTTATTTAAAGACAATTACGAAATTCTTGGTGTAGAGTGTCCAGTTCTGCAGCCTTCTCGCACTGGTGAAATGGTAACACAGTCAGACTACTTTCATTTGAAAAGTACAACCAAACATTAAAAAGAATTGCACTGACTTTTTTTTTACGCTCTATATAAAAAAAAATATATTCAAGCAAAACGTCTGCCAACTTGACCTTGACCTCTTGTAGAATGTAGATAAGGCAGACGATGTTTTTCAAGAGGAGGTGGAAACGGATGAAATTTTTTCAAAGACATGGTACAGCAGTTGACGACAGAGGTAGCAAACGAATGAAGAGAGGGGGGGGGGGGAGAGAGAAAAATACCGGAAGCATTTCCTTTAATGTTTTAGGAGGGGCCAACTTTTGAACCGCCGCAAGAAAAAAAGACGCGAAGGCCGTTGCTACGGAAGTGTAAACAAAGTTGATACGATAGAAATACCATTGATCTCGGAATGGCGAGGGTCTCGCGAGAGGAAGTCTTGGTTGCCGAGGAGTTAGTTATTCTTCGTTTTGATCGCATACAAGTCATTTTAGGGAGTCGTAAAAAGGGGAAGTTATTATTTTTTGTCTTTTCTCTTTTTTTTCTCTCTCTCTCTCTCTCTCGCTCTAGGTAGGAATGATGTGGAAACATCTAAAGATAGGCACTCGAGGAGTGTGAATGTGAGATAGAGATAAAGAGAGAGTTTGGGAGTTAGGGATAGGGAGAAATAGAGTGATAGATATGGAGAGAGAGAGATAATGATACAATGAGAGAGTGAAAGAGATAGAAAGAAACAGTAATAAGATAAAGATGTAGAAACGGAAAGAGAAAGTGAGTGAACGATAAAGTGACCAAGGTAGAATTAGAGAGAGAGAGAGAGAGTTATAAGCTGAGAGATAAAGTAATAGAAAGATGTAGATATAGAGATATATATAGAGTGTGTGTGTGTGTGTTAGAAATAGAGTGAGATTAAAAAGAGAAAAATTGTCTGCACCAAATAGATCTAGAAGACGGATGCAATATAGCTTGCTATATCCTTAGAAAGGAACTATGTACATTTAGTGTTTTTGTTATTTTAATTTTAATATTTTAGCAATAAAAAAAAAGAAGAGAAAGGTTTAGAGAGAAATAGAGGGGAAGAAAGGAAAAACAAAGTTTTGGGGAGAGAAACATATATAGTTAGAGACACTGACTTTTAGATGGGGAGAGAGAGAGAGAGTAGGAACATCTAGAACTAGAGACTCTGACATTTATATGGAGAGAGAGAGAGAGAGAGAGAGAGAGAGAGAGTAGGAATAAGGAACATATAGAGTTAGAGACACTGATATTTATATGGAGAGAGAGAGAGAGTAGGAATAAGGAACATCTAGAGTTAGAGACACTGACTTTTAGATGGAGAGAGAGAGAGAGGGTAGGAACATCTAGAGTTAGAGACACTGACTTTTAGATGGAGAGAGAGAGAGAGAGTAGGAACATCTAGAACTAGAGACTCTGACATTTATATGGAGAGAGAGTAGGAACAAGGAACATATAGAGTTAGAGACACTGACATTTATATGGAGAGAGAGAGAGAGAGAGTAGGAATAAGGAACATATAGAGTTAGAGACACTGATATTTATATGGAGAGAGAGAGAGAGTAGAAACAAGGAATATATAGAGTTAGAGACACTGATATTTATATGGAGAGAGAGAGAGAGTAGGAATAAGGAACATATAGAGTTAGAGGCACTGACATTTATATGGAGAGAGAGAGAGAGAGAGAGAGTAGGAACAAGGAACATATTGAGTTAGAGACACGGACATTTATATGGAGAGAGAGAGAGAGAGAGAGAGAGAGAGAGAGAGAGTAGTAACAAGGAACATATAGAGCTAGAGACACTGACATTAATATGGAGAGAGAGAGAGAGAGAGAGAGTAGGAACATCTAGAGTTAAGGATTTAGAGAGATGAAAGGACAGAAGGAGTTGTTAACTGAGTCAATAAAGTACACGGTTAATCAAAACTTTCTAAAATGGCCTATTCCAATCGAGCCGAAATTCACTTCACTAATGGAGAAAAAGTAAATCCTGTTCCAAGGTCAATTAAAGAACAACGAGACTCTCCCGCCTGCAGCATTCTTGTGGACACAAGTCACGTGGTAAAATGGATATATTTCAATCCCACTTTGAAGTATCGTAGGATTCGAACTAAACCTTCGCGATACAATGTTATTGAAAAAGAACTCTTAGCATAGTCGGAGGATTAAGTGTTAGCTATATAAATTAGCTTCTCAGTTTTCTACATTAAATCTATCGGCGCCAACTTAATATCATCTGCCCTATAGTTCGCAAGGTCTGAAAGGGAGGAATTACTTTTTTTCCTAATGAAATCTTATTTGTGACGTATCAAAGTACTTAGTTTAAAACAAACCAAACCGATACCCGTCAATAAAATATTCCAAAGTTTAATTTAGATAGCCCTAAAGTTTGCTCACCTGCTCCAGTATCGTGTTTACATCACGTGCTATATGTTTTGTGAACTAAATATAGAGCTAGGTCAAACCATTAGTCTTATGGGTTCAGCCGTTTCCGTATCTTGACACATTTAGCGCGGGAACTCTCTCTGTTGTTTAAATAGTTGTTGACTAGCGTATTTAGAGTCATAAAGGTGTTCATCTATCATGATACAGTTGGCTTGTCGTCTAACAACAAGGGCGAACTACTTGAAATAAGAAAGTGTGAGTACTATTCTCTGCTACTTGCCCATTATCAATGCCTGCTGGAGGTCCGGGACGTTTTACTCTTTTGTTTAATAAGTATTTGGACGTTCCTCCAGAAATAAAGATTATTACGTCCTAGTCCGAACGTCCGTTGGGATCAATCATCATAGAAGGTTTGGACGTCGTAACCTGTGGACTGTAGATATCAATAGCTCGTTGCCACGTCACATGTCTGTACGACGTAGCAACGAGCTGTTGGTCTCCATTCCCCACAGGTTGCGACGTCGCAGGTCCGTGTCCTAGCCTTCTGTAATGAATGGTCTCGGCAGAGCTCAATGTTCTAGCTCTGGGATTATCTTGAGATAGTCCTAAGCACACAATACATGACAATGCTGTATAATCAAACTAATGAATTCCGCACGCCCTACCTAAATCAATGTTACACTGAGTGACGTCATAGGATTAAAAGAACCTATCTCTAGAACGTAGAACTCTGACAACAGTTTAAAAAAAATAGTATTAAAAGACGAATAACTTCAGGCATTTTCTACTAAATAGCCACGCCCACTCAGCCGCTGGATGACCTCTTGACTGGCCACTCGTAATTGCAATACATAAGTGACATTTAAATGTCAGATAACCTCGACGAAGAACAATTGTAGCAAGCATAAAAGTTATGAAATTGGCCAGAAGGTTATGGCGCTACACTTCAATTAGTTTAATGATAGATGAGTTGTATGGATATCAGTAGTTAAGATATCTGATAGATGGCTATGTCTATATACATTTATTAAATAATTTATAAAATAAACAAATAACTAAACAATAAGTTGCGATGTTACAAGCTCGTCTATATCACTAACGTCATATATTGTGACTTTCTCAATAGAGAATGAAATCGTATAAGTATTGCAATTAAGTCGATGCAGAATATGTTGAAAAATTTTGAAATTAAAAGTCTGAATTGGTTTAACTTAATCCTTTTAAGCTCACAGCGGCGCCTAGCGCCGCGACAGTACTTCGCTATCGGATTCTGTCCTGGGCTATTTCCCATACGTTGGGTCAATGTTCATAGTCCATCCTGCCTTCTTTAATTCTTGTCCTGCTCATCTCCTATAAGTTACGGTATTAATGTTGTTCTAACTGTATGGCCTCCTTCAGTGACGAAGTGAATATGGATTATCTCATAGAAATGAGATGAATACAAGGGCATACAGCCGTTAGACCCCTCTCCAAGCAACTGATGTATCCAAAGGAACGGCAAGTGCCTATACAGTTTGGGGTCGGCGCTGTCGCAGCCTCTGTCATGGGGTAGCACTGAGTGCCACAAACTGTCTAAGGGTCACCGGCTCCTGGTTTTTCCCCAGGGTTGACTCCCGAAGGCTTTTCCATGATTGAATAAAGCCACAAGGCAGCAGAGCTTTCCTTCTCCAATGTTAACGAGCCCCTACTGCCCGAAGCTTACTGATTTAAGCGCAAGCTACTCGCATTTCCCCCCCTCTGCTAGTGTTCCTCCAGAACAAAGGAATGACCCAATATCTGATCCCCACGTAAACACCAGAGTTGGACTGGTTGTCAGAGGCTATTTGAGATCCATGCTATTGGAGGCATTTATAGGTAGTGAAGTGCTTACATCTATTACCACTTCCTGCAATAACAACCTTATCTAGCTAACGTACATTTCTTTATTCGTGTTTAATAAATGTTAAGTAACCAAGATATTGAAATGCTGGAAATGCTTATTGATCTACGTTGATGTCAAGTCTATAAATATAAATACTCCACTAGCTGGCTGAGAAATCCCTAAAGAGGTAATACTAAATCACAGATGCGCCATTACAAAGCCCGCCTTAACGGAAGTGTCCACGAGAAATAGGTCAATAATTCTAAACACCAAGGACACTCTAACTATAATAAAAGATCATCGTTGCAAACTAAATAACAATACTACAAGGTTCAGCCTATCAACGCTCCCTATATTTTTTTACACCAAATACACCAAGTAGCTAACTAGTTAGAGTAATTCGCCTTGGATGAAAATCTCCATAGCATGAAGTCAAAATCAAATATATAGACTGAAGACATTTTTAGTCATTAAAATACGAACAAGGATCAGGTACTTATAGATGACCATAGTAAATCTCTGTTACTTATATTTTGTATTTCTGAAAACGTTTTTTTCAAACTGACCTCAACTGTATCCACAGGGCATTAGCTCAGGTGTCATCACTAGCGCATATGAGTGATGAAGATAGTTGTGAACAATTAGCCGGACTAGTCAAGCGGCAGAAGAAGCTGTGCAAGCGACATCTGGAGCTCATGGACAGCGTCCGTGCAGGGGCTCAGATGGCCATCGAAGAGTGCCAGTCACAGTTCAAGTACAGGCGGTGGAACTGCTCCACGGAAAATGACAAGCAGTTCGGAAACGTCATTATGAAGCAAGGTAAGTTGGACTTGATACACAATACTTTCCATGCAATACTGGTATATAGGCTCGGTTTATTTTAAAGACGATTTTTTCTTCTATTTTGTGTCCGCTAAATGCGTACGGTATTTTGTTTCTGATATTTTGTTTCCTCTTTTTTTGTGTCCTCTATTTCGTTTCTGTAAATTTTTTTTTCTCTATTTTGTGCCTCCTTCAGTTGTTATGGCTTTATTTCTGTTCCGTTGTCTGGTTACAGCGAGTGAGGTCTTCTCTAGTGAATTACAGAATTATTCACAGACCTAACAAACTCAAGTTGCCTACGTGTAAAGAGTCTCTCGCCAAAAGTTATCAAAGTGTCAACAGAATGACCCATCTCATTACTTTTCAGATTCTATTTGGAGCCGAGAAGATACAGGAGGTCATTTATTCCCCCGAAAAAAAAATTCCCAGCTTTGAAACCATGAAGTTCGGCAACTCTGCACTCGTCCCCAAGCTCTTCCAATGTTTCTACTTTACTCCCAAATTGTACTCGATTTGTACTTAGCATTTGAATTAATACAGCATGTTTGCATACTCTAGAACAGGGGTTCTCAACTTGGGGGTCGATTGACGATTTGCCAGGGGTTGCCTAAGACCATCGAAAAAAGTGTTTTTTTGTCCATTCTTCTATTGCATTGTGTGTGTGTGTTTGTTCGGGGGGTGGGGGTGGGGGTCGCCGAGCTTAAAAGGTTGAGAACCGCTACATTAGAACAAATTTGTTAACTGCTCCTTCTTCCCTGGTGCCATTATAGAATGAAATGGGTTGCCTGGATCAGCCAGGAAAACCAACAACTTAGCAAAGTTTATGTCATATATTAACTTGCATGACCAGATTGGCACATGAAATGCGTAGGACGTCATTATCTTCCTTTTTGAAGTAACGTCTGTACTATATAAGATAAGATGATATTTAATTCGCGCTTGTCAAAATATTTGAACTACAAGATGTCGCAATTATTGTGATCACCATAAAAAGCTTTTCGATGACATCAATAGATCCTGTGTAATGAGAAATCATCTTTATAATTGCCCCAGGAGTTAAGTCGATGACTTCTGCCACAGACTTGCTGATCTGCGCCTCGACAGGTCTGGGAAACCAAAAATTCTCGACCTGTATGGCGACATTTATGCACTACGCAAGACAGCAGGGTTTCTGTCCAGGGCTTTTGCAAGAGAGGATTTGAGCCTCTCAAGCCCTCACTCAAATGGAGTTTGATGATGATGATGATGAAGTCGATGACTTGGAACTCTGGGTCATGGAAGCAGCCCCATCGGCCTGTCTGAAAAGCTGTTGAGTCTGGAAGGAATCAAGCAGGTTTCATCTGTTAAATTCCTGTTACCGATTGTTCATATCTCAAGACCTTCGGGCTAGAGAAGAACGAGTGGAACTTAACACTATCCCTTCTAAAGTACTTCACCAGACGTGTGGATATCTGCCATAAAAACGGTGTGTGGATAGTGACATGTTTGTTAGGGCTCTCTTCCATCCCCGTCAGTGCAATGGACTCGGTATTTAGGTACCTCAAAAGAGGGTTCTGTTTGGCTTCCTAATTAGCTTAATCATCAGCACTTTATCCTCCAGCACCCGGAGCTAAGTTGAAGCTGAGCAGCCTTGCCGGTGTAAGAAGAATAGGATTCAATCGGTATTAATGTTTTCATTAGCTGGGTTGTATTTGACTGATATGAATATAATATAATATAATATAATATAATATAATATAATATAATATAATATAATATAATATAATATAATATAATATAATATAATATAATATAATATAATATAATATAATGTAATATAATATAATATAATATAATATAATATAATATAATATAATATAATATAATGTAATGTAATGTAATGTGACTATAATGTTAAACAAACTTATCAGTTTTAGCGCGTGTATTGTGTTTGAACCTGATCCCATGTTTATTTGAACTGGGTTGACATGAACATAGGAACTCTAGCTCGTTACAAACGAACTGCCCCCATTGTAAAACAATTAGGCGAGCTCGCGAATAGGAAGCTATGTAATGGATGTTTTCTTGGAAAATATACCTACGTCACTCTCACTTGTAATTAGAACTTCTGGTGATGATGAGCGCTTCGACGTGCGGGTGTTGTTGTTTTTGTTTCCTCAGTGTGTGTGTGAGTGTGAGGACGATGAGACATGTGTGTGAGTACGCCGTGGCGCGTGTGAGTGTCTGTGCCTGCTTGATGGCAGGCTTACAATACCAAGGTGTAATGTTTCCTCTGTGGCGAAGCGACAGACAAGATCCGAAATATGACGGCCTAACTTTCTTAGACGTCTGAGACTGAGGGACGTTGTCACAGCTGGAGTTAGAACGAGAAGATGCATTCAAAGTGTCCTTTTTGCATGGCAGATTTGGAAAGAAAAATCTATCTATCTATCTATCTATCTATCTATCTATCTATCTATCTATCTATCTATCTATCTATCTATCTATCTATCTATCTATCTATCTATCTATCTATCGGTTTGTCTAATCTATCTATCTATCTATCTATCTATCTATCTATCTATCTATCTATCTATCTATCTATCTATCTATCTATCTATATCTATCTATCGGTTTGTCTAATCTATCTATCTATCTATCTATCTATCTATCTATCTATCTATCTATCTATCTATCTATCTATCTATCTCTGCTTGTCTGTCTTTCTAATTCATCTACCCGTCTGTCTGTCTCAGAAGACCTCACACAGATGGACTACCCTCTCCCATCAAGTCCCATCATTAACTAAAGATCATAAAAAAAAAAAAAGCATGGCTGTATTTTATATTATAGAGCAAACTAAGACATGCTCCTCAACTCCAGATGCTTCCTCTTACATACTTGACGTAACGCAGTTGTGTCCCTTGTTATGAAAACATTAAGTTTCCCTGATTGAAACCACCCGGAGAATATGGCACACCTGTGTCTCAAGAACGTGGAGAACTACGCAAATATAAGGCACCCCCGGCTTGGAAAACATGGGCGCTGTCATCCAAAGGGCTGGGTAGCGCTGGGAGTGGGTCACACAGTTTATCTCTTATAGTACTATCAGGGATATACTATCTTTACAATTATCAATACAATTATTACATTTTAATGGCCATAGGATTATATTTGCTTACGAAATATTTGTAGGCCTAATGTTAATAGATTAAATATTGGTTAGAGAAGAGTTTGGTTTTTCAAAAGTACATAGATCATCTAAACATATGAATATGCTTACTTTCTAGGCCGGACTTACGACGCTGAAAGACTGGGCAACCGCACAAAAAAAGGGCTCCACATTTAATATATAATATATATTTATTTACAAAAATACAATTCATTTTGATTAAAATAAAGGACAGAAAACATTGCAAAGCATGCATAACATGGGAACCCACAAGTGAAAAGAAGAGACCGACAAGGAGTAGATTGGTATAGACTATAGACTAAGCTGAATTGACAAGTACCCAGCTCAGAACAGAGTCCGATGTTGTAACTATGTTGCGGCCCTATGAGAGCCAAAATGCTTAAATCAAGTCAAGAAAAACGTACCCTGTTTCTTCCCCCTCAAAAGTGACATACTTTTCGAGTTAGTCCTATTATTAAGTGCAATGATATTGAAGCTTCAAACTGGTTTTGGCCAGGCCTCCACTAACTAAACTCCGGCACTTCATACGTTGATTTAACTGAAAACGAAGAAGAGCCGCTTAATTCTTAAATCACTAAATTAATAATTCTGAAAATTTTTTTCCAAATTTCTCATGTGTAATTTAGTGCTAATGATATTTGTGGATGCAAGTCAAATAGTTTTCTTATTTAAACCTATTAAACTAATCAACATAAATATATCTCTTGGTTATTCCTATTTGATAGAATTCTCGAAGTTGTCTCAATTTTTCTTTCTTTATGAAGCAATAATAAAAAAAAAAAAAGAAAAAAAAAAGCCCACTTTTGTTTGTTTTATTGGTTTGCCATCCTGAGATTTGAAACTCCTTTCAAGGTACATGGTCATACTATATTATTTTTCCATGTTCACTTGGTAGTATCTGAGATGTCGTTAGTCTATTTGGCTTAGCCGAGGAGCCAGGAACGCCGGCATCTCTCTTGTCAACGGGTAAACATTTTTGGCTTTATTTCGTTACACATTTGTTTGATCCAGAACCGCTCACTCGAGAGGTTCACGTGTGGGAAATCTTAAGAGCAGCGGTTCTCGCAAGATTTCTGGGTTTCTGGAAGATCTTTAATACCTCTTTTTTGGTTCGCTCCACAATCCTACAAAAAAAAAAAGACAAAATTTTTTAATACACTTTAAATTGTCCATCTAACTGAAAATTTTAACTATTACTACTAGTGTACTAGGCGTGTACTTAGGGTGGTAGTGTGGCGTAGTTTGAGCTTGCTTTTAATAGCCAAAATAAATAGCCAACTTAACTCAAATTTAAAAGGGAAAGTAGAAAGTTCCCCTTTCAGACCTTGCGATTTATAGGGCAGATGATGATAAGGTCATCTGTTTCTTTGGCCAACGGTTAACGAGCAGGGTGTCATGTCGCCAGCACAACTACCAACCGTCTTTACTTTCTCCAACGAAAGTCAGGTACTCATTGGAGCTGGGTGAACTCAGGGACGCCCTTAAAAATCCTGTAATTCTAAATCCCAGTCTTCAACCGAGATTCGAACCCAGGATCCCCAGGTTCTGAACCCAAACACCTAACAACTCAGCCACCGCGCCACCTATAAATACAAAGTTTCAGTTGTCTCACATGGCTTACCAGTATTGTTTTATAATGTTATGAGTCTCTAAAGTGTAACTCAGCGTTACGCACATCTCGTTACTTTGACGTCTTCTCTTACCCAACTCCCCAATGCGTCTTGTGTTCATTGAAGTTTCTAACATTGTTCTCTTCTGTTCGGGAACCGTTAAGTGTAGGATTCCTGTCAGATGCAGTGTTTCTAGTAACCGGTGTTAGCTGAGAAGAGTCAGAATCACAGGGTTTCTCAGCCATCTCCTTCTGCCCCCCACTCTTCTATCTCCCCCCCCCACACACTCATCCATCTCAACCTAAGATACATACTCTGTATCACGGTACGGTACATTAAGTCGTGCTGAATTGGCTTAGAAGAGCCGTTGAAATAGGGATGTAAACAAACCGTTGACCTGGGGGGGGGGGGAGATGTTCGCATTACTTCATATTGATAGTTACCCTGGAGTTTGGAGGTGAGGGGACCGAAAAGGGGGGGGGGGGGGGGCGATAGGGAGGTTGCATGGAAGGAATCTGTTAGTGACTTAAGTCACGTGGCCTGTTCGCAACGACAAACAGTAGTTTTGTGTATAGCTGTAGGTGAGCTCTGGAACAAGAGCTAATTAACGCGAGACAGCTGTTCAGATCTAACGTCCCGACAGAGTCCTGTCAAAATTTATTTATTCGTTTAGATTGGTGTTAGGCTCAACCGAAAAGTCTCTCTCACGTTTTCAACCAAACTCCTGGGCGTAGACAGGAAAAGAAAAAGAGAAAAAAAAAACGTGCTTGAGGATACTGATGCTTGGTTTCACGAATATTGTGCGGATTGCTATTTACCAAAAATGTAAAGATTTAGCACGTCAGGTAAACACCATTCACACACTTGGCGTTGAAAGTGTTCCCCAATAACCAAATCTCAACTGGCAGTCAACTCTACAATACATGATTCAGACATGTGTTATTGGAAATGAGTTCGTTGTGGAAATACTATTCCACTCTTTTTTGGTTGAAGAGGTTTTTTCTTTTTCGTTTCTTTTTCAAGTCCTCTATTTTCATTTTTTTAAATAATTACTTTTGTTTGTATATGTTTGTTTTCATGCTGTAGCGTCTCTTTTGTGGACATGTTGGAGAAGTGTGTATGGGAGAAGGTTTCTGTGCTGCCTTTTGTTGATGGCTGAATAGATGGTTAGATGATTTGATAGATGGATGGATGGAAGAATGGGTGGATAAATGGATTTCTGGATGGATGGGCAGACATACAGACAGACAAACTGACTATAACTTTCTGTAATTGTTTTAATCAAGACTTTTATCCTCATTTTAATGTTACTTTATTTATTGATTACCTTAATGTAAGCAAGAACTGACCTGGGGTAGTCTCGTTTTCAAGCGAATCATATATTGAAGATGTCGCTATCTTAGTCGACAACATCTGATGGTGAAATAAAAAAAAAAGCTTGACTAACAAAGACAAGGGAGCATAACTTAGGCAAGTGATTCATCTACATGACAGGTTTTTGTGATTTTTAGCGACCCCCCGAAAGAGGAAAAGTCGCTATATATGTGTGGCCTGTCTGTCCGTCTGTCTGTCTGTGCGTCTGTCCTCGGTCCCGTTTAGATCTCAGAAACTAGAAGAGAAAATGAAAATAGGACATCATGATATTTGAGATCATTCAAAGTTCTGATGCAACGGCTACTTTTTTCTTTTCCTAAAGTGAACCATCTAATTTTTAATATTATATATTCAAACAGATGTTTCAAAAAATTACACCACTTTTCAATGAACATTTTCAGGGGAGGTAACTTTTGTAAAAAAAAAAGTCATGGACTTCTTCATTAATAACTCAAGCTTCATTCATAGATTCGTGCATTGGCACAAAAAATTTGCATCTAGGGTCACAATGGTGAAAGTGTCAATGGATCATTATAAAACATATTTTCCATTTATTTTATAAATCTTTTTTACTTTCTCTTTTTTACATGTAGCATGATATTAATTTTGAATGTATGGATAAGGTTAATAATTATTATTTAAAAAATATAAGTGTACGCTAAATGAATATATAGAGATGTTGTGGCTGAGGGGTATAACACTTGGAAACGAAAGTCCCGTGTTCGAATCCTGATGAAGACTCTCAGTGGACCACTTGGGGGGGGGGGGGGGGCGATTTTGAGTTTGTGTTTCCACACAAACTGTCTTTGTAACCTTGTTTTTTAATGAATTTTTTTCTGATCAGAAAAATCTGGCAGACATTAATTTTTTTTTAATTGTACTATGAAAGGCTAGTGTCTAAGAACTATGACTATCTCAATGGTCACGTTTAAGAACTACCAAAAAGCCCTCTCCAGAACTATTTACTTTTCATTTAATGGTTTGCTGTTATACCCACTCATAAAGAGCATGGACTCAAAGAAAGAGCTTAAGAGGACAATTTAATTAGTTCCAAATTAGAGTTCAACTATTGCCTCTAAGTCGGCTGGGGGTAATAGTGGTCGAGGTTGGCAAATCACTGAAGAGTGAAAGGGGGGATCAAGGGTCAACGGAAACGCTGGCTGGAGTTTCCTGATCTCCGTTCCCACCACGTGCCTAGCCATCAAATGTCCGTGTGAGGGTTAGCCGTGAGCCTTGGCCAGTTGGGGGACTTGACTTGATCTTTAACGTGATCTGCATGAGAAAGCGAGATGAACAACTTTTTTGAAAGGAACCCTGACATGTGTCAAACTTTAAAAAAAACATCACAATTTGCAGCTTGTTACAGACACCAAAAATTTTGAGTATTTATTTAGAGATTTTTTAGGCCTTATCTCTAGCTTACATAACGAGGCAGGAAATATTAATTTATTTACGTGTATAACGGGCCAAAGCCCAGTATTTCTCTCCCGCGTTTCCAAGTGCCCGGTCAAATCGAATACTTGTCAAGAGTGCTAAAAATTGCTTGACCAATTCTTGATATTTTTTTAAAGATTTTTTTTAGCCGAGGACATATTATGTAAGTGTTGGCCCAGTGTTGGAATTCTGGATACATAAGCTATTTGATTTCTTTTGATAAAAACAACAACACGAAGGAATACAGAGCTGCACTATTTATGTATTACTGATAGTCCGTCGTGCAAAAACTGAGATTTCTGGAATTACATTTGAACCCTAGATCTGACAACGTTTTTAAAGCAACATTTAGCCCACGAAGTCCAGTCACTTGAGCATTGATGCATCGCGTCGTTTCGTGTGTGCAGAACGGCGCCATGAAATTATAGTCACTATTGATAACACAGCATTTCATCAAAATCAGCCGGGGGGAAAAGAACGCAATTGGTGTGTGTGTGGAGAGGGGGGAGGGGACAACTAAAGACTGGGGGATGTTTCAAGGCAATCTGCTTGCCTTCGGCAAACTGCAATCACGACTCAATCTCCAGAGAGATTTGATTGTCAGTGGGGACTTATCAAACCTTGTCAGCCTTTGGTCGTAAAAAAGAGCCTCGATTATACCCCCTTCACTATCTTCTCTTCCTTTTTTTTCCCCCCGAAGTTTTATTATAGTTCCCCTCCCCACTGTACTGTCGGCCCTGCTCTGCATAATAGATGCAGTTTATCTCGCGTATGAACCCCTCCCCCCCCCCAGGAACACTGCCGTTTCGTTAACAAAGTAGGTCATTAACGAACATCAAAAAAAAAATGGCGCTCACCGCAAGCGTCCGACTCAGTTGTTACGACATGTCCCGGGATAGTAATTACGTGTCCCGGAATTCCGTCTGCCGACCTAGTCCGAGCTCTCTATTGGAGAGATGATAAGACAATATCTACCTACAGGGCGGTAATAAAGAATGATAGTCAGGTACACGGGTCTCGGGGCGCTCTTGTTGCTTTTACCTTTTACTTTGTAAAGTTATGAACACATTCACCTGCCTTTTTTTGTGTGTGTGTAACGTTGTATTTGAAGTTTATAACGTGGAGGCATTTTCTAGAACATCTTCTTCCGCGTTCTCATTTCTATGTTGGAGCGTTCAGATGACTAGACCAATATAGGAGATGAACTGTTGGAGCGTTGAGATGACTAGACCAATATAGGAGATGAACTGTTGGGGTGTTCAGATGACTAGACCAATATAGGAGATGAACTGTTGGGGTGTTCAGATGACTAGACCAATATAGGAGATGAACTGTTGGGGTGTTCAGATGACTAGACCAATATAGGAGATGAACTGTTAGAGTGTTCAGATGGCTAGACCAATATAGGAGATGAACTGTTGGGGTGTTCAGATGACTAGACCAATATAGGAGATGAACTGTTGGGGTGTTCAGATGACTAGACCAATATAGGAGATGAACTGTTGGGGTTTTCAGATGACTAGAACAATATATGAGATGAACTATTGGAGTGTTCAGATGACTAGAACAATATATGAGATGAACTGTTGGGGTGTTCAGATGACTATACCAATATATGAGATGAACTATTGGAGTGTTCAGATGACTAGACCAATATAGGAGATTAACTGTTGGAGTGTTCAGATGACTTGACCAATATATGCAGTGGTTTCCAAATCAGGAAACGCTCCGTATAGTTCTCTTGGGTTCTTTTGGGGCTAGTGTCTTGTACTGGCCTCATGGTAAAGAGAACAGTTTTGAAGGACATGGTCAGCATTCTCTGGTGACACTCCACATCGGCAGATTTCACTGGTTTCAATTTTGAGCTTCCGGTACATATGTTGTCTCATTCTGTTGTGTCCGGTCCTGAGACGAATAAAAGAGTTTTATGGAAATAAATGTCTTTATGTTCTAAGCTTACTTCAATGTAGATTGCCATGTCGTCTTAGAACATCAACTTGCCGTAACGTTTTAAGAAAAAGTTTTGGGGCACTAGCGCTGAGTCTTTTTTTAACTGCAATCCATCTCTGTGAGCTAATGATCCAATGAAGTGTGCGAAGAATTATTTTTATTGTGTAGATCGTCCTCCATGCTCCTGTAGCGATCAGTGATACAGTGGACATGTAGAGGAGCGAAAGCAGACACGTAGGAAAGGTTTCCTTGTTGACTTTAGGCGCATCTCAAAAAAGAAACAACCCATTTCTCGGTGTCGTCCATATATCATCATGCACTCAACTGGTCTGGTATCCAGTGAGATTTCTTAATAATGACAAAGTTCATCTCTTTTAATTTAAAAAATTTTTTTTTTTATTTGACGATGTCGACCTAATCATCTAAGAACCAAACTCTTTGTCTCTCTTTCACAGATGCTTCCTTAGAATTTTTTATTATTTTTTTTTTCGACATTGAGAAACATATGGTCGTCCAGTTGACAAAGTCTTTAGGGGAATTCTTTTTTAAATTTAGTATGCTTGATCTGTGTCTACTTTTAATTATGCATTTATATAATTTCTCAAAGTATTTGCATAATTATATACATATTCTATACGTGTTTATGTGCATCCAAATCTATATATCTATTTAAATGTATCTATATCTATATATATATATATTTAAGTCTTTTTTGCCTGTCCTCTACAAGGGCTTTCCTCAAGGCTTCAAATGTGTGTTCCGCACTCTTTGTGAGAGCCCTCCAACTGTCACTTTCAGAACCATCTGCTGCCAGCTACTTTCCTCTATGCCAGTGAGGGGGAAAAAAAAAGCCTACTATCTGATATGGAAGAATATGCAGGTCGTATCTGGGTTCTTGTGGCCATGTAAAACATTGCAAGCATCCTTAATCTTCGGAATGGAAGACATTGCCATTTTGATTATTATCTTCTTATTTTTTATAATACAGACGTTACTTCAAAAAAGAAGATGGTTACGTCCTACACGTCATGCATCTAGTCATGCATGTTAACCAATCACTATTATTCTCACTGGTTTTCATGGCTTACTCAGGCCACCCATTCCATGCGCTAATAGCACTAGGGAAGAAGGAGCATTTTGTACAAATTTGTCCTAGTATGTGGAACAAGGAATGTGGCTTTATCTTTGTGTCTTTCTTGGTATTTTATTAAATTTTGTTTTTGTATTTGAAGATTATGGTTATATTTTTGTGTGTATTTATATCTACCTTTATTAAATTAACCTGAGAATTACTCATTGATATCGCTTATTTGCAACACAATGTAGGCTCATTTCTCAAATATTTCTTAGCTTCAGTTGTTTCTCTTTTCCTTCTCCAGGGACCAGGGAGGCAGCCTTTGTTCATTCTATATCGTCTGCTGGTGTCGCCCATGCGGTGACCAGAGCTTGCAGCAGTGGACAGCTCAGGAAGTGTGGTTGTGATAGGACACTCCGCGGCAGGAGTCAGGAAAATTTCGAATGGTCAGGGTGCTCGGACAATATTGCCTACGGCATAGCGTTTTCCAAAGTCTTCGTGGACGCCAGAGAGCGGGGTAAAAAAAGGCGGAATAAGCCCAGGTCCGTGATGAACTTACACAACAACGAAGCAGGAAGAAGAGTAAGTTGACCCAATAGTTGACGTTGTCATGGGAGCACTGACCCATCAAAAACATATATCTTGCCATCATGCATGCTTTCAGTCATAGTTAGGACATTTAGATCAACATACCGGGTAATCTAATTGTTGAAAGTCTAATTGGATTGTTTCCCTCTAAAATTTTATCACAGTAGTCTACTCTTGGTATACAACTTTCTGTAGACTGAATGTCCCTTCACGTCAATGTCACATGCATGTTAATGCAAGAAATTTTTACGTTATTTTCTTGGTTAAGACTTTCAGTTTTACCAACTACTTTCAATAGCATTTAACCCTTTTTATTTGTAGAAATACAAGTTATAAAGATCAAGGATTGCATGAGTTTCATTTTTCAATGCATTAGCAAGCATAGTATATTTTGAGTGTATGCACTCACAATGTACTACTTTATATTTCGTATATAGGCCTACCAATATCTAGAACAGGTATTTATCAAATATAAAAGAGGTGTACAATACTTGTATAGTAGTAATACATTATGTATCAAACTGCTTAGGAAAAGATAATATTTAGATTGAGGTTACTCGGTACGTTTAAAATGCATTAAGTCCCCTGTGGCCCGCCTGAGAAATGTGATGGTGAAATAATCAACCTATAATGGCGTTTTAATGCGTGCCTGGCCGATGTGGGTACACCTATTTAGCTCAATCTAAACACGGTCCTGTACAGCGCTAACGTGTACATACTGTTGAAACTCTCTCTCTCTCTCTCTCTTTTACTTTCTCTTTCACTCTCTCTCTCACTCTCTCTCTCGCTCTCTCTCTCTCTGTCACTCTCTCTGTCACTCTCTCTCTCTCTCTCTCTTCCTATACTTCTATATATTTTTCAACGCATTAACTCTACCTGCTTACCTACAAGCTTATCTACCAACCTTCCTATTTAAATACCTACCTATTTTTACATTTACTTACCTACCTACATACATATATTCATAACTACTTGGCTACCTAACTACACACATAGATGCTGTAATATTCACGTACCCGCCTACCTGTTTAGAGCTGAACAAATGTCTGCATTTTCACAAGATTTTTGAGTTTTAGTTCACTAGCACTAAATGATACATATTTACCCACACTTTTTTTTCATATTCCACGCCATCTTTCCACGAAATCTTTAAAATAAATAGAACAAAAAGAAGACACATTTAAAAAAAAGGCTCCTTCCCTACCCCAACAATTGCTTTTTCTAATTTGGGAATTTTTATTTTAAAATATCAAGACATTTAAAAAAAAAACAACTGGAAATCTTATAAAATAAAGAAAAAACAACAACTAAAAAGTTCGAGAGAGAGCAGACATGCTATAAAAAGAAATCGCCTCTTAAAAAGGCGTATATGTCTGTTTCACCGCGTCTCAGCCTACAGGAGGCGGTCATTTGGAGAGCGGAAGTGAACAGATAATAAAATGTTGTCCTTTGAATGCTACAACACCAATCTGTACCGCGTGATCTTCAGGTTTACCTGTAGAGATCTCAAGGCTGGAGTTTCTGGACTTTATACCGACTTGCCCAGCTAGTCAATGACAGGGGGAAGTCAGGGAAGTAGAGGACAATAACGTCAATGTCAGGGGGAAGTCAGGGAAGTAGAGGACAATAACGTCAATGTCAGGGGGAGTCAGGGAAGTAGAGGACAATAACGTCAATGTCAGGGGGAGTCAGGGAAGTAGAGGACAATAACGTCAATGACAGGGGAAGTCAGGGAAGTAGAGGACAATAACGTCGATGACAGGGGAAGTCAGGGAAGTAGAGGACAATAACGTCAATGACAGGGGAAGTCAGGGAAGTAGAGGACAATAACGTCAATGACAGGGGAAGTCAGGGAAGTAGAGGACAATAACGTCAATGACAGGGGAAGTCAGGGAAGTAGAGGACAATAACGTCAATGACAGGGGAAGTCAGGGAAGTAGAGGACAATAACGTCAATGACAGGGGAAGTCAGGGAAGTAGAGGACAATAACGTCAATGACAGGGGAAGTCAGGGAAGTAGAGGACAATAACGTCAATGACAGGGGAAGTCAGGGAAGTAGAGGACAATAACGTCAATGACAGGGGAAGTCAGGGAAGTAGAGGACAATAACGTCAATGACAGGGGAAGTCAGGGAAGTAGAGGACAATAACGTCGATGTCAGGTGGAGTCAGGGAAGTAGAGGACAATAACGTCAATGTCAGGGGGAGTCAGGGAAGTAGAGGACAATAACGTCAATGTCAGGGGGAGTCAGGGAAGTAGAGGACAATAACGTCAATGTCAGGGGGAGTCAGGGAAGTAGAGGACAATAACGTCGATGTCAGGTGGAGTCAGGGAAGTAGAGGACAATAACGTCAATGTCAGGGGGAGTCAGGGAAGTAGAGGACAATAACGTCGATGTCAGGTGGAGTCAGGGAAGTAGAGGACAATAACGTCAATGACAGGGGGAGTCAGGGAAGTAGAGGACAATAACGTCAATGACAGGGGGAGTCAGGGAAGTAGAGGACAATAACGTCAATGACAGGGGGAGTCAGTGAAGTAGAGGACAATAACGTCGATGTCAGGTGGAGTCAGGGAAGTAGAGGACAATAACGTCAATGTCAGGGGGAGTCAGGGAAGTAGAGGACAATAATGTCGATGTCAGGGGGAGTCAGGGAAGTAGAGGACAATAACGTCAATGTCAGGGGGAGTCAGGGAAGTAGAGGACAATAACGTCAATGACAGGGGGAGTCAGGGAAGTAGAAAACAATAACGTCAATGTCAGGGGGAGTCAGGGAAGTAGAGGACAATAACGTCAATGACAAGGGGAAACAGGGAAGTAGAAGACAGTAACGTCAATGACAGAGGGAGTCAGGGAAGTAGAGGACAATAACGTCAATGTCAGGGGGAGTCAGGGAAGTAGAGGACAATAACGTCAGTGACAGGGGGAGTCAGGGAAGTAGAGGACAATAACGTCAATGTCAGGGGGAAGCAGGGAAGTAGAGGATAATAACGTCAATGTCAGGGGGAGTCAGGGAAGTAGAGGACAATAACGTCAGTGACAGGGGGAGTCAGGGAAGTAGAGGACAATAACGTCAATGTCAGGGGGAGTCAGGGAAGTAGAGGACAATAACGTCAGTGACAGGGGGAGTCAGGGAAGTAGAGGACAATAACGTCAATGACAGGGGGAAGCAGGGAAGTAGAGGATAATAACGTCAATGTCAGGGGGAGTCAGGGAAGTAGAGGACAATAACGTCAATGACAAGGGGAAGCAGGGAAGTAGAGGACAGTAACGTCAATGACAGGGGGAGTCAGGGAAGTAGAGGACAATAACGTCAATGAAAGGGGGAGTCAGGGAAGTAGAGGACAGTAACGTCAATGACAGGGGGAGTCAGGGAAGTAGAGGACAATAACGTCAATGACAGGGGGAAGCAGGGAAGTAGAGGACAGTAACGTCAATGTCAGGGGGAGTCAGGGAAGTAGAGGACAGTAACGTCAATGTCAGGGGGAGTCAGGGAAGTAGAGGACAGTAACGTCGATCCACCCCCCACCCCCCCCCCCCCCAAGTGTCTAGAGAATGTAGCCTCAATTCTGAAGGAACATCTGAAACGTGAAACTAAACATGAGGACTCTGGTTTACAATAAATGATTTACTCTAGACAAAGACCAATCAAAATACGTTGTTAACTTTGGAAAAGCAGACGTGACTTTATCCCATTTCTTAGAAACCACGTGACCCCTCTGCTGAAAACTGTTTTGCAGACAATTCCTTTTTAATCAAATTAATGGCTGCCCTTAAAATTTGTTTTATGGTAAACCGAAAACCTCGGGGTTTTCTCTCTTTCTCTCTCTCTCTTTCTCCCTTCTCTCTCTTTTCCGATTTTTCTTTCTCTCTCTCTCTTTCTCTCTCTCTCTTTCTCTCTGTCTTTCTCATGACTTGATGAAAAGTGTCGAGAGAATGAATAGATCGGTGTCACTCTCACTCTTTTGTGTGAGTCTTCTGTCAAAATTTCGGCCAGAACTCTTGAACTGGAGGGAGGGGGGGGGGGGGACAATTCAGTTTACGGGCTTTTTAAAAATAGACAGTGGAAAAATGAAAGCGGGGTGGGGGGTAAGGACAGAAGAGACTGGCTTTTTGACCTCTTTTGTTGGGAGTGATACATAAAGGGAGAAAATAAAAGGAGGGGGGGGGCGGTTATTTAGAAGGTGTTTGTTGTCTTTTGAACGGGGTGTCAAAATAAAATATAATAAAAGAAACAAAAAAAAAAAAAATAGATTTGGAGGGCGCTTTAACGTTTTGAATCAAAGAAAACTAGCGCCTTTTTCACGACATGAACTAACAAGACTACTACATTTTCACGACACTAATTTTGTAATATTACTACATTTTAACTTAGTGGCATTGCTACATTTTTACGACTTTAATTTAGCTGTTACCGCTACAGTTTTAGATCTGCTACATTTTCACAACAGTTGAGCACCACTACCGTCTCATGACATCTTCTTCCTGACAATATCTCGACGCCTGCCTCAGGGAGTCACACGAATATGTCAGCGGCTCTCTTTCACCGTCCGATGGGATAAACACGTTTGGTCGAGGGGGGGGGGATCCTAGGGTGCAATTATCTCAGCCGTTTAAACCCTCCTCTTGGATTTCTGAATCGGAAATACTTCTAAAAGCTGACGTCTCTTGTCAACACCTGAGAAATCCCCCCCCCCCCCTCAGTTCACACCGTTACTACACCCGTCCTTTCTTTTTTTATCCCGTTCCCTCTCGACAGAGGCTCAATTAACTGGAACTTGCCCAAGTTATCCCACATGCCCTTGCCTCTCGCCCTTGCCCCAAAGATTTGACTGATAGCATGAGGCTGTTAGGTTTGAAAGTGAGATGGCAATGGAGGTGTTGGCTGGGTATATCACATTGTGTTGTTTTGTTCAGTAATAGGGAAAGGTCCCTTCTCTCTCTCTCTCTTTTTTTTATGTTTCAAAAAAGATGTTAAAGAAGACGATAAGAATTATGATTATTAAAAGATAAATGTAAAATGTAAAATTTATTTTTAATAAAGTCATTTTTTTTCTTCATTCCATAACTATTTAACTACTGGCCATTCTTGGTGAAATATTGATTTTTAAAAGTACATTGAACAAACAGAACTCATAGGTACTAGAAAAACAACTCTTCTTGGACATTTGATACTTAAAACTTATTCTGATTCAGCAGAAAAATAACAACAACAGACAAATGGGTGTTACTTTCATGATATAAAACAGACAAATGGATGTTACTTTCATGATATAAAACAGATAAACGGGTGTTACTATCAAGATATAAAAATAGCTGGTGTTACTATTATTTTATATAATCGACAGTTTGAAAAGAAAAAGTGTCAGTAACAAGTATCAGTTATCAATAAAAACTCTAATCCCTGTTTGCCTATACAACTGTTGATCAATATGTACACATGCTGATCCTTGTACAAAACTGTTCTTCTTATTATTCATAATCATTAGAAAAAACAACAACACATACTTTTTTTCTCTTCCTATTCATTCCTATGCAGATAAAACAGCCTGCGTCTGGGTGTATGTATTGAGAGTGGATGTCTCAGTTTTTATAGTCCTACTTTCACGACGTACTTGCTACGCCCGTTGATTTGTTCCTAGGCTATGTGGGGTGTTTGCTTTGACGGGAACTCCCTCCCCCCTTCTCAGTTTCTTTGCACTTTTATGAAGTATTTTTTTATTAAGGTATTTTAATGTAATGTAGGGTGGGGCGGGTTGTTTATTGTTATGTGTGTGTTGTTGATTGTTATGTGTGTGTGTTGTTGATTGTTATGTGTGTGTTGCTGGGTGGAAGGGTCGTGAAGGGGAATATCACAATTTTAAGTACTATTGACAGTTTCAGAAGTTTGGCTCTAGATCGAGATCTTTTTTCTTTTCATCTCTCTACGTTCTCTCTTCGTACTTCTGGACGTTTAGACAGATTTGAGAGTTTCGACTCCAGGTGGTATCAGTAGCACGATCGTGACAAGGCGTGACGAGGGCGAGGACAAACTCAGCACAAAAAAACAAAAAAAAAAAAACACAAAAAAGCTAAGATAAAAGTAGCAGATCTGTGTGTACTAAGGTAAAAAGTAGCAGATCTGTGTGTACTAAGATAAAAGTAGCAGATCTGTGTGTACTAAGGTAAAAAGTAGCAGATCTGTGTGTACTAAGATAAAAAGTAGCAGATCTGTGTGTACTAAGATAAAAAGTAGCAGATCTGTGTGTATTAAGATAAAAAGTAGCAGATCTGTGTGTACTAAGATAAAAAGTAGCAGATCTGTGTGTACTAAGATAAAAAGTAGCAGATCTGTGTGTACTAAGATAAAAAGTAGCAGATCTGTGTGTACTAAGATAAAAAGTAGCAGATCTGTGTGTACTAAGATAAAAAGTAGCAGATCTGTGTGTACTAAGATAAAAAGTAGCAGATCTTTGTGTATTAAGATAAAAAGTAGCAGATCTGTGTGTATTAAGATAAAAAGTAGCAGATCTGTGTGTATTAAGATAAAAAGTAGCAGATCTGTGTGTACTAAGATAAAAAGTAGCAGATCTGTGTGTATTAAGATAAAAAGTAGCAGATCTGTGTGTACTAAGATAAAAAGTAGCAGATCTGTGTGTACTAAGATAAAAAGTAGCAGATCTGTGTGTATTAAGATAAAAAGTAGCAGATCTGTGTGTACTAAGATAAAAAGTAGCAGATCTGTGTGTACTAAGATAAAAAGTAGCAGATCTGTGTGTACTAAGATAAAAAGTAGCAGATCTGTGTGTACTAAGATAAAAAGTAGCAGATCTGTGTGTACTAAGATAAAAAGTAGCAGATCTGTGTGTACTAAGATAAAAAAGTAGCAGATCTGTGTGTACTAAGATAAAAAGTAGCAGATCTGTGTGTACTAAGATAAAAAGTAGCAGATCTGTGTGTACTAAGATAAAAAGTAGCAGATCTGTGTGTACTAAGATAAAAAGTAGCAGATCTGTGTGTACTAAGATAAAAAGTAGCAGATCTGTGTGTACTAAGATAAAAAGTAGCAGATCTGTGTGTACTAAGATAAAAAGTAGCAGATCTGTGTGTACTAAGATAAAAAGTAGCAGATCTGTGTGTACTAAGATAAAAAGTAGCACATCTGTGTGTACTAAGATAAAAAGTAGCAGACCTGTGTGCAGGGCCGGTCTTAGGCCACTGCAACCTATGCGGTCGCAGTGGGCCACGCGCTTTCATAGGCCCCGCGATAATTCTATGTGTAAATATTAAATTGCAAAATTTATTCGAAAAATTCATGAAAATGTCCTGCATTTATTAAAATCTCCTGAAAACTCATAAAAAATCTCCTGAAAATTCATAAAAATCTCCTGAAAAATAGACAAAATTGTCATTTGTGGATGTTATTTATTACGGAAAACGCCCTACCTACGTGCAATAAAAAAAGGCTTTGTCAGCTTTTATGTAATAAAATGTAATAATCGGACGAATTTTCACCTTAACCGAAAGTTCCAATACCTTTAATTACTTTTATAGTCATTGGCTTATAAATATGCCATAGGTTGCAAGGTTCGTAATGTAAAGTTTATTTAATCGCTATTTTGTACTTAGTAAAGAATGAATAAAATGCAAAATCAAATTTTTTTCTAATACACAATCTTAATTTTTACTTATTATCCTTATTACCACCCAAACTAGGCCCCGCGCAATCAGATTCGCATAGGGCCCCGATTTCGTTAGGACCGGCCCTGTCTGTGTGTACTAAGATAAAAAGTAGCAGATCTGTATGTACATAGGCTAAAAATGACGATTCTTTTTAGATGCTGGAATAAAAACAGCAACAACTAAACATTTTCCCTTGAAGAAGGCTGAAAAAGTTCAAGCCTTTGATATGTCACACTTTAAAACATTTATGAAAAACTGATTTGCAATCTACGACCCTTTTTTTTTTCCATCACTGAGGCAAGTGTATAACACGATTCTAGATTATATTTTACATGCAAGTATTACTTTTCCGAGTGTAACTAGGTGCAAGATTTAATGTAAAAAAATAAAAATGCAGTAACAATTTTCTTGATTGAATTCTTACGTGATCCCACTGACCCAATGTAACACTGTCATTGGGTGACGCCATTTCTGTAACTATGTGACTCCATAGTGTAAGTTGATGAAATGACGTTCCAACTTTTCCAACGTAATAAGTGGAAACGACCCCATACTGTAAAGAGATGGAATGGCGCCATTATATAACTAGGTGAATGTTAGAGCTCGAGCTTGGATGATGCTGGAGAGTCTCACGATCAGCTAAACCATGTCAAGGAGTAAATCGAATGTAAAAATTGCCAACTAAAACTAGAAGAGATTAAAATGTTTGATTCTGCAGTTCTTCAAAGCCAACAAACATCACCATGTCAAACAACAACAACACCATATCACCATGTCAAACAACACCATATCACCATGTCAAACAACATCATATCACCATGTCAAACATATCACCTTGTCAAACATATCACCATGTCCTTTACTTTGTACACCGGATGCACCAAAAAGCTTTCTATTTATAGATTTTCCGCCAAGTAGGAACATCTCCCAAGGCACGTGTAGTTGCAATAAGCGAAGCGTGTCCGGCTATATGAAGTGTATATTTTTGTTTTAACAGTAGAGATGTTTTTCTACAGTTAATATGCGTGGAACTGTTGTGTGTATTGTGGAGGGTGTGCCTGTGTTTGTATTTGCATAAAACGTAATCCTCGGATAAACAGCTAATACTCTACGCAACATTCCTACACTGTAAATAAAAAAACCCACTGATGTATGATTGATGTCTAGACGGAATAGGAGAAAGGCTTTCAGAAATATGTGTTAAATGTTGATTTATATCATAACGAAGATCTTAAATTGGGCGGGGGGGGGGCGGGGTAGAGGTCGGTGTTGACTTTGATTTATACAGTTTACTGTAATAGTTTACTCTTATAGTTTACTGCAATATGTTTTTTTTTAGAGCTCCAATGTGTGAGATTGTATTGCGACAGTGATAAATTGACGTCACGGAACAAGCCAGGTTGGGAGGGGGGGGGACATAAATCACGATGTTTACATTTGAAATGCAGACATAAATCACGATGTTTACATTTGAAATGCAGACATAAATCACGATGTTTACATTTGAAATGCAGACATAAATCACGATGTTTACATTTGAAATGCAGACATAAATCACGATGTTTACATTTGAAATGCAGACATAAATCACGATGTTTACATTTGAAATGCAGACATAAATCACGATGTTTACATTTGAAATGCAGACATAAATCACGATGTTTACATTTGAAATGCAGACATAAATTCACATTGCGACTTTTCACCCGGCGTAGCAGTGTCAAGAGTGGGACAATATTTTTGTTCCTGGTGTCAGGAGCGGGGCAACATTTGTTGTTTTCTTTGCCCCTCTCTCTGGGGGGATGTGAATAGAGGTTTAAACCAGGGCCCCTCCGTGAATGGAAGTGAGACGGTGGGAATATCAGTCTTGGCGTAATTTGTGCGTTTAGTAGGTCAACAGTAGGTCACTGCGTTTTCCTTTAAGTGACGTAAATATTGTCGCAACCAATACGGGCCTACAAACCGCAAGACAAAAAGTGGGAAGGAATAGGCGGTGGGTGGTGGGAAAATACGATGCGGAAAGTAGAAACTAATAGAAAGTCATATTGGCCGATTTTCAATAAAGATATTTAAGTCAAAGTCCGTAGCCATTAAATTCCAAGGTACTAGAGGGCTTTGGACGCAAACTTTTTACCTTTTGTATCTTTTATCGTCCCTCCCCCCCCCCTTAAAGCCCCTCTCCATTAACGCTCTTAGCGCACCCCCCTCCAAGCCATCTCTAAATTTGAACCTCCAAGTGATATCATCAAGGCTACTGCCAGGTCTTCCCCGTCCTTTCTATAAACCTGATAGGGGTAATTTTCTCACGTCGAACGCCAGCGGCGAGCCGTGTTTCTTCCATTCCTAGCGGGGGCGTCCAACTCGCGGATCACAGAGATAATACTTCAACCGCGCCGCGGAGTGCCGTGACCGTGCCGGGGTCTAAAAAAAATCCACCTCCCACTTACCCCCTCCCCTCTCTTTATCGTTTCCTACATTTTTGTTATATTTCGAACACAAAAAAATTTATGACTTACAATTGACAGAAAATGGAGGGCTGACTCTGGGTCTAGAAATGTAGACGAAATAGCTTCCAATTTTGAGGCGTGAATAGAATTGAGAGGAAAAGAATTTGAGAATGTTTTTTTTTTTGTTTTTTTTTTGTGTGTCCTAGGAATTTGTTTCTGTTTTGTTTTTAAATCGAATGTAAAGAGTTCTTAATAAGGAAGAATTTTTTTTCTCAACCCAGACATTTGTTTTTGTACATACGAACTTTTTCAATTATCGATTGAATTTTATTGTAGGGATTCTAGGTCAAGGTTAAATGAAGACTTCTTTGAGAGTCGAAGGTCAATATTAGTGTTTATTGGTGAAATGCTTGGCTACCAAGTAGAAGGCTCTAAGAGGTAAAAGCTGGAAATTGTAAACGTTTGCCGTAAGCTCACCTATCTGTAATATATACAATAACTTTGCTAAATTAAGTAATAATGGTTGGACTTTGTGATGACTACGAAACACTATCGGTCACTATAAACCACAACGAACTTGACATTTAAGTAAAGTTCCCCTTTAGACCATGCGGTCTATAGGGCAAATGTTTAAGGTCATGTAAGGTCATCTGTTTCTTTGGCCAACGGTTGTCGAGCAGGGTTTCAATTGGCCAGCACAACGACCAACCGCTTTTACATCACCCCAACTAAAGTCAGGTACCCATTAAAGTTGGGTGGACCCAGGGGCGCCCTAAAAAACCCGAAATTCAAAATCCCAGTCTTCACTGAGATTCGAAACCAGGACCCCAGGTTTGGATGCTAAGCACTTAACCACTCAGTCACCGCGCCCCCTAACTTGACATTAACTTTTTATAATTCCAGGCTATCACATCTTCCAAGTGTTGTAATAAATGTTTGTTTGTGAAAATGTTTGAAGGCTATCACATCTCCCAAGTGTTGTAATAAATGTTTGTTTGTGAAAATGTTTGAAGGCTATCACATCTTCCAAGTGTTGTAATAAATGTTTGTTTGTTAAAATGTTTGAAGGCTATCACATCTCCCAAGTGTTGTAATAAATGTTTGTTTGTTCAAATGTTTGAAGGCTATCACATCTTCCAAGTGTTGTAATAAATGTTTGTTTGTGAAAATGTTTGAAGGCTATCACATCTTCCAAGTGTTGTAATAAATGTTTGTTTGTGAAAATGTTTGAAGGCTATCACATCTTCCAAGTGTTGTAATAAATGTTTGTTTGTTCAAATGTTTGAAGGCTATCACATCTTCCAAGTGTTGTAATAAATGTTTGTTTGTGAAAATATTTGAAGGCTATCACATCTTCCAAGTGTTGTAATAAATGTTTGTTTGTGAAAATGTTTGAAGGCTATCACATCTTCCAAGTGTTGTAATAAATGTTTGTTTGTGAAAATATTTGAAGGCTATCACATCTTCCAAGTGTTGTAATAAATGTTTGTTTGTGAAAATGTTTGAAGGCTATCACATCTTCCAAGTGTTGTAATAAATGTTTGTTTGTGAAAATGTTTGAAGGCTATCACATCTTCCAAGTGTTGTAATAAATGTTTGTTTGTTCAAATGTTTGAAGGCTATCACATCTTCCAAGTGTTGTAATAAATGTTTGTTTGTGAAAATGTTTGAAGGCTATCACATCTCCCAAGTGTTGTAATAAATGTTTGTTTGTTCAAATGTTTGACGTGTTTCGTAGTTCCTTCAGACTTGAAGGTCATTTACTTCCTTATCAAAACCTGCCGCAGGATGAGGGGGGGTGGCAGCGGGCAGGGTATGAACCCGGGACCATCGAAACGACCCAACGACAGTCCAGCGCTTACACCACACGATCAGGCAACCAGTGTTATTAGTTATTTGCAGAACCTTGCATTCTGCATTAGATCGTGTAATGGAGTGAATTCCGCAACGTCACGTGACGCGCTGTTATTTTGTAATCTTTTCTTAATCTCTATTTTTACTGTGTGAACGTATCATTTTAAATACTAAAATGAATTTATAAATAAGCGACTTGATGTAAAACTCACGAGAGAGGGCCAAAAAAAAAAATAGTTAAGTTTTCACACACAGTTTCCATCATTACTAGACTTTGCAAATTGAGTGTACACATACATTTGCCTTGATTGATTAAAGCAACACGTCCTCGTAACAAAAATAAATATGCTTTAATCATTTATGGAAAAACACCAATCTTTTTTTTTTAAGTAAAAATAAAATCAACAAAAATCATATGCCTAAGAAAAACATAGAAAAATACTTTTAAAAAAAAGACAATACCTCCTTTATATAACTTACAGAGCGATTATTTTTCTCCTAATAAATAATTATCCTAGCCTTGGAACTGAGATGCTACAGAAAGATCTTAGGCATCACATGCAAAGACCGTATCACAAACGAAGAGATTAGAGACAGGATTAGTACAATACAGCAATTGGACCCAACGATGACCTGCTAATGTCACAAACGCAAAATCAAACTTTATTGCCATTTTACAAGGTCCTCAGGGCTTGCAAAGACCTTCCTTCAGAGAACAGTACCAGGAAAAAGAAGAGGCAGACAGAGAAAGCGATGGGAAGACAACATAAAAAATTAAGCTAAAGCGGACGTAGTGACTAAATATACCGCCAAAACAAAAGCGGACTTAGTGACTAAATGACTTTCTCGAATCTTCAACTGAAGAAACTTTTGTGTTAAACGCTGGAATGTACACGTCTGTCAGACTTAACAGGTCATCACGAGTTATCTCGACCTGTCCGCTTCAGGTGCCTCTCAAAAATCGAGATCACGTCACGCAAAAAACTTTTTTTTTTAAGTCCGATTTCTACTCCCCCCCCCCCCTTTCCCCAAACTCTCCGACGGCGGAGTTGATGACAGGGCAAATAAACTTGTCTCTTAACTTCAAGCTGGAGCATCGACACGTCTCAAGTCTAAAAACCTGAAGCCGATGTGTCTAGTTGTTTAGCTACGTGATTGGCCAGGCTCAAGCACGCTTCTCACCTTCTGATTACAGGTTGTCATTTTTTTTAAAAAAACATTTCCTGGAAAAGCAGGTGGAAAAAAATATTTATCACAGTTTTGTTTAAAAAAACAACAACACGACAACTGATGAGCTTGTACGCTAGGGATGGTCATGTCAAAAGAAAAGGTGACCCCTATCAGACATTGCGGTCCATGGGGCTGAAAATGTACGGTTTTCAGTTTTTATGGCCGATGGTTAACGAGGATGTCATGTGACCGGCACAACGACCAACCTCTGTTACTGTACCCAACAAATGCGTGTATAGGATCATTAGATTGTTCATTGTCTCGTCTTGCAGAAACACACAAATACCTTCACCCATCCCACCGGTATCAAATGAACGAGGTCCTTGACATTGGGATAATTCTGACAGTCATTGTCTTAAGCAACTGTCGAAGCAGACACCTGGTGAGCAAGACGTGCGCTAAAAATCTTAATTTTCGCCCCCCCCCCCCTTTCCCATTTTCTTCCAACATCACATAGAAATATAGGCTAATAAATGCACCCTGGCAGAACCTGCGACGCCGCTGACCCCAAACTGTAACGGCACTGCCGTTCCTTTGGATACATCAGCTGCGTGAAGATGGGAGAACTGATATGTGGGCGACATTGTTCCGACCACAGCTAATGCCCAGGCATTAGCTTCGCGACTGAGGGAGGCCATAGATAATAATAATATAATACAAATAACCTTAGAGTGTATTACCTAACTAAAATATCTACAATATTTTTTGCCCCCCCCCCCTTTATAGTGGCGCCCGGGGCATCAAGCCCTCATTGCCCACTCCTCATTACGCCTCTGTGTCGAAGCCTAAAAATCTTCGTGATTGTTTTAAAGTTCATGCATTGTATGCCAGTTGACCATTGTCCAATGTCAATCTAAGTCATTAGCTGGGAAAATGTGTCCAGGAATGTCTCCCTGTTATCTGGATGCGGGATTGAGGCTAGGGTTCAAATCGCTAATGAGTCTAACGGACGTTGAAGGTGAACCCAATAGAGAGTTGAGTTGAGGTGTTTATTGAATTTCAGAGTTTAACAAGTATTGCGAGAATGAACTTAAGTTTAGCATAGATTTTTTTTTTAAATGTGGTTTATTCAGATTATACTTTCACTTACAATAACAGACAAGACTAACAGGTTAACGCATCCACATCCAGAGTATATGATACTGTTTAACTATCAAAGTTATTGAGAAATTGTATACAAATAATTGTCATTATTTTCAGTTTTGGATTTGTACGTAAATTAGTTCAAGTGGAGTGAGCCAAAATAGAATCAATACCGTTTTTTTATTTGGTCTCCATAATTTGCATATTTCACGTGTTTTAGCAAAATTATTATTTCCTCGATGATGCAAAATTTGTAATTGGAAAATGTATGATATAGAATAGATCTAGTAGAGTCTTCACCAAGTGCAGAGGCACTTTGTATAAACTACAATTTATTGTTTTTTGTTGTTTTTTTTAAGGAAGACATAGGGTTGGTTAGCTTTTATGGGAGTTCTGATTTCGGCTTATTTCCAAAGCCCATTCGTTCACGTCAGTCCTCCAGAATATAGTTATACAAGTTTCGGACTTGGCAGAAGGTAATTGGGGGTGGGGGAGCGTAACTAATTTTTTTTTCCTTGCAGTAATTTCGGTCGTTTTTCAGAAACGAAGCTCATTACCTCCAAGTCCAAACTCGAGCAGGACGATAGGACACAGCAAGGAGGGGGGGGGGTAGGCTTCGAACTGGGGACCATCGTGATAATGGATCAGGCAGCCATCTATGGTTATTTCAATAACGCCAGCTAGGCATGTTGAGTACCAATAACGGGTGAGGTTATTCGGCACCTTCGACACGGAGGTCACGGGTTACTCTTTCTATTAGGTATGAAAAGATCGAGCAGAGATGAGGGCATGCTGGGAATGTACTATTTTGACGATCTTTTTTTTCCCCTCCTAAACACCCTTATCCTTCCCCAACCTGCATCAGTTGTTTTTTTATATGACATTGCGGTCCTCAGAAAAAAAAAAGCGGACAAACAAAAATTTCGCTTGTAGATAGGAGACCTGGAGGACATTAATTGTCAAAACAAGGCCGGCGCTAACATTGTCAATGACTCAGACATTGAGACAGCGCAGGAGATAAGCGTGACCATAAACGCTATAGTTAATCTGGATAAACTGGACAATGATAACTCTGTGCTGTCCTGGGATTACATTCGTCAGTTCATTGGGCCCCCACAAAGAAACTTTTTGTCTTTCCGAAATATGACTGAAACATTTTTGGGAGGAATTTTCGCTGCTGGGTGATCCTCCTCACATTCTCACACGAGGGAGAGGGGGGTGGCTGAGGGAGGGGGCGTTTACTTAGGGGGGGGGTAACAGAAGTTATAGTATGGAATGGTGACTAGGGGGAGGGGAGAGTAAATGGGGAGTGTGCTGAGACGAAGTTCTGAAGGGTTAGTTGAAGATTGGCTTTAGTGGAAGTCTGCGTTGATCTTAGTTTTTGACTGAAGATAAAATGTCTGATTCGCATGAAGTGAATGACGGAGAAGTAGTTGTGAATGTAGGTCTCCTTCTATTGGTTTTTGGAAAGAGATTCCAAAACACATTTTTAGAGGTAAAAACAACAACAATAAAACAACCAAAAAAAAAAAAAAAATAGAAAAAAAAAATTACACCCTCCCAGCGGTCCAAATAAAATGGATTCAATCACGCAGAACCTTTGGGTTTGAGTTTTTCCGCCCGTCGTTGTAAGCCCGTTAAAAAAAATAAAATCTTAATTTGTTTTCATTATTAATATAGCTTTTTTTATAGGCATTAAATCGTTCGTATATATCTATTTCTTATACCATATTCTCTAGAGATACCCCCTCCCCCCGTAGATTTTCTTGAAAATTTTCTCACACACTATGAAATATTTGGTCCACACGTTGTCCGCCGAACATGCTCTTGATGAGACAGTTTTCAAATCCCAAATACGACAATCACAGTCAATATTCTAATTCTATATACTAGGACGAATTTCTATGCATCTAGAGAATCTAAGGGATTGCCTGAATCAGCCAAGAAAATTAATGACTTAACAGAGTTAAACGTGGACGACCAGGTTAACACACGGATACGAGTAGGACATAATTATCTTCGTTTTGATTATGAAGTAACGTCTGTAGTTTATAAGATAAGATGCGTCCATGTTCTAGAATGAATACGTTTACAGACTCTTGAATGGAAAGAACAAAGTTGTGGGTAAAGTTCACCCATTGTTAGGATAGGTTATCTAAACAAAGTCTTGGTGGAGTTATAGCTATTTCTGTGTGTGTATGCTTATCTGTACGAGTGTGTGTGTGTGTATGTGTGTGTTTGTGTAGCTGGCACAATGAAATCATGTATAGACCTTTATAACACTATCAAGAGATGGAGCAGAAATAAGTCTTTAGACCCACAGACGCCCTCTTGCCAAAAAATCCTCGCGCCGATTCTGACTTTTTTTTGTTTTGTTTTTTGTGTTTTTCCTTATTTGACCCTTCTTCAGTTCAGCCTGGAGGTGTGGAGCCTCCTTTTCTGCCGCCACCCACACTTTTAAACGCATACCTTAACTCACGAGCTCTTCGTCCTGTTTCATCCACCCCCCATCCAACTTTCTGACCCCCTGTCTTACCCCCCCCCCCCCCCCGATCTTACATTTACACACTGGAGGCTGTTTACAGCTAGGGAAAAGGCTCTCCCCTAGATACAAAGGCGTAGCCAGTAAGTTTAGAGGATACAGTTACTGAGAAGAGGACTCCAAATAAACAAAGTGTATTTTCATTCACTTCATCAAGTTTCATTCTCTTTTTTTCTCCCTTCTCTTCTGCTTTGAAGTATAAAATTTGCACTGGAAAATTCAAATTGTTCGTTTGATTGGTTAGCCTGCTATACAACTTCATGCTTTTTGTCCCCAAATTAGATCGCAATTGTGAAATTATTAAAGTGTGATAGTGTAATATAATGTCAGATAGTGTCATATAATGTCAGATAGTGTCAGATATTGCCTGATAATGTCAAATAGTTTCGGAGAACTCAGCAGAAAGAAACTTCTATCGTAAATTTTCATAACACATTCAAAAATTCCATTTCTAACTGACTCAACTACCATCCCTCAAGTGACTAGCTACTGTACGTCAAATGACTTTCCTATCATAACATTTCATGATTGAAATACATAGGACATTTTGTGTGCCTTTATTTAAGGAACATTTGTGAGTTTAATTTAATAAGTCATCCATCCAACTAACTTACTCATATAGTCAATGTATAGATCTTCTTTGCCTATCTTCTTAAGTATAATCTAGCTCGCCAACATAGTTACAGATGAACGAACCCCAGCCACGAACTCAATTCCTTATTAACCAATTAGTCTACCACTACTAACATCTACGTATACTTGACGTTTAACAATGATACCTATGGTAGGTCCTACACATTGTGCAATCAATAAGGCATCATTAACACTTTGGCGCATCTAGTGACTAACGAATACGTAACATTTTTTTTTTTACTTTTTCTTCATATATCCCCTCCACCCCTCTCTCTCTACTTCTAGTATTCCTCCAGAATATATTTCTAAGTTGTATATATAGATGTCGTATTATGCCTCAAGCTGCAACCACTCGCTGTTGTAAAGTACTCACCATACAACCTGTTTACCTCTACCTCCTTCCACTTACAGCGTCTCCCCCCCCCCCCCTTCATTCTCGCACCGCCATGTTTACAGTGGAACACCTTCCCCCCTTATGAAAGCTCACCCTCCTTCATCGCAGTGCTCACCTTTTGCGTGACGCTTCCCGGGTGATATCCCCCTTGTGTCTCTACGTCGCCCGGGGCAACGATACCGGATATGACCACCATATTGAATATTTTGGCCGTGGCCCGAGGATGCGAGTAACAAGGATATCAACGATGTCTTGGAATCGGCTAGGGTGGCATTCTCCCTCTTTTGCTTTTTTTCCCCCTCTTTGACTTGTGTGTAGGGCACCGGTGTTTTCGGCTGCAAAGATTTACTAAACAAAAAATACACGAGGAAGTAATAGTAACACGTGTGTACGACATGGCACATAGCTATTGGTCTAATCTGCCCATAGGTTGTGACGTTGCAGGTCAGTGTTCAGGCCTTCTATAAAGTTGGCCATATCATTATCTGCCCCATAGATTGCAAGGTCTGAAAGGGAAACTTTTTACAAAGCTTATATTAACTCACTCTGTCTGTCTGTATGTCTGTCTGACCAAAAATTTGTACACATTATTTCTCCGACACCCAATGTCGGATCAAGTTGAAATTTTGCACAATTATTTATTTTACCTGACAACACAAGAGTCAATAAAAAAAACCCGATTGTTTAATTAACTATTGGTAATAAATTACTTTGTTTGTTATCTCAATAAAGGGGAAGAAATAGTAGTTGACTGAAGTGGTGGTGTAAGCTGAATTATTCCCCTTTATATTAGGCTGCCGTCCCAGGCTTAGTGAACACAAACATGAAATAGACTCTTTCGCTAGCAGAGTGGTTATTGCGTTAGCTTGAGAAACCTGAGAAGGCTTGAGCCATGAGTTCGAATTCAGGTCGTTCCTTTTTTTTTTTTTTAAATTTATTTTTATAAATGCTTTTTTTTATTGTTAGTCTAGATCTATTACAAACTTAATTACACGACTGATCCTAACTAATTGATTCAAATAAGCTTAATATAAGCTTTTTTTTCTTTTAAGTATTTAATGTTTTTCTTGTTATACTTTTGACTATTGCGTCTAACCTGAATCTCTTCAGTGACTTGCGGTAACATGTACTCTGGTCACCATCTTCACATAGTTAGAACCGCTCGCTTCCCTTTCCACTAAATGTTCACGTCAGTCCGGATTATGGGGAAGATCTCAGAATCAATACATTTTTTTTGAAGGGGAGGGGGGGGGGGGCACGAAGTCATTTTGCCAACGAAATATTTTCCTTTCCATGAGACATCTTGTTTGGATACTAAATCATCAGCACACAATACTTGTGGACTGATCGGGGCGACTGATAGGGTAACACGACACCAACGTGGGGGACAGGAAGGTAAGGGGGTTCAGTTTAAATCCCTGCCACCCTCCTTCCTTATTCTCTTGCCCTCCTCTCCCCCCCCCCATTCCCATCAGTCTATCGCATGACATGAGGTCAGACAAGGAAAAGAGTTCCATCCAGCATCAATGCAGACACGATCACGTATTTGGACACTAGCATATAGACACTGGCTTATCAAGGGAGGTTATGATATAGACACTGGCTTATCAAGGGAGGTTATGATATAGACACTGGCTTATCAAGGGAGGTTATGATATAGACTCTGGCTTATCAAGGGAGGTTATGATATAGACACTGGCTTATCAAGGGAGGTTATGATATAGACACTGGCTTATCAAGGGAGGTTATGATATAGACACTGGCTTATCAAGGGAGGTTATGATATAGACACTGGCTTATCAAGGGAGGTTATGATATAGACACTGGCTTATCAAGGGAGGTTATGATATAGACACTGGCTTATCAAGGGAGGTTATGATATAGACACTGGCTTATCAAGGGAGGTTATGTCCAATCCACTCCCCCCCCCCCCCAACCAACAGGAGAATTTTTTTTTAAAAAGGTTTTGACTTGGACGCCCCAGCATTTCCCAAATCAGTGAAATATAATTATTGGCAGCTATTTTATCTTTGACGAGTAGCTATAAATATGTTAGAATACAGAGATTGTTGATAAGCTATTACGTTTTTGAAAGGTATATGTGGACACTTGTTAGCACTGTAAGGATCCGAACTCTTCCGGTTGTAGCACAAAGGGTAATAACACAGACAATTTATTGCTAGCTTGCTCCATGACAAGGGCGCAACTAAGGACGTTATTGAAAAACAATGGACCTCATTCACCAATCGTAAACAAACATTTTGCCACGTGGTTCTCTATATCTTCTATATAAATAACGCAATCCATAGTGGCTGTCACGTGATATGTAATTTTCATTGTTTTATCATTATTATCACGTGGCTAACTGTTGTTTGTTTACGATAGGTGAATGAGGTCCATTGGGCAACTAACTAGAGACAATGAAGAGAGATGAAGATCAACTGCTACTCCTGGGATTTTAGTTGGCCACAGCGATCATTCCATTTAGTGTCCTTGACCTTGTGCCTTTTCTTTTCTTACGTTTCCTTTAGGTTCACTTCTATCCACCCCATTTCTTCATGTCACTTTCCTTTCTTTTACTATGTTTCTGCATTTTATTGCTTCAAGACTGCAGACTAGAACACTGCAACAATAAACACATTAAAAAACAAGACACTACCTGCTTTACACAACTTACAGAGTGATTACTTTTCTCTTAATAACTAATGAATGTTAGAGTTACAAAAAATGTTTAACAAATTTATTCCACCCTATTCCACACCCCATCTCTAAACCCCCGGAGAAAGAATCCTGGTAAAGCGAATGTAAAGATTCCAATGATAGTCCTTTAAATTTAGTCTTAGAAAACGATGCGAAAAAATGTTCATGAAGATTAATTTATCAAACTCTTGAATGAATGCGGAAATACCCGAAGACGTTTAATTACGTTTACGATAAATATTTCCTAGATCTAGGGGCGGACTGGCTATATGGGCATTCGGGCAAACGCCCTATAGGCCGGTGCCCAAATAGGCCGGTAGGACCACGGTAATCCTCTTCTTTTTTCACGTCTGTATTTTATAAGATAAGGGCCGCATGGATGCCACTATGGCACGCATTAAATTGTTAAAGGTTAGAAAAGGGGCTTTTTGAGTGACGAATTAAAAAAAAACTTGTACAAACTCTACTCGGGCCTATTCATTTAATCTAACACATTTTCCGAAGTAATTTAATAGCCTACATCCGTAGAGGGTGAAACTAGTAGGCTTCATTCTTTTAGGGCCAACACACTTTCACCTGCCTAGATTTCTAGCCAATACTAAATGTATTTAAAGGAGTTAAATTTTAAGGAGCTCACATCAACCCCCCTCATTTCTTGGCTTCCAATGTCTAGCCCACTTACACGGGGCACACCGAGAGACAGGTATTGAGACCCACTATTTTATGGAATGTCGTTGGGCTTCCCCTGCAGACGTGAGACAAACAGTGAATATACAATGTGAACAATTTACAATCACAATGGCACGCCAGACGTCAAAACTGCCATATTTAGTTCTCGTTTATTATTGAATGGTTAGAGAAGAGAGGGAGAGAGAGAGAGAGAGAGAATACGTTTAGGGCGTTGGACGACAGTGGTGGCGTGAAGCGGGGCGCAGTTGTATGAAAGATGGTGGTAAAGGAAAGACAACGGTCTGTGCGCCACCTCCTGTTGCCGGGCTATTGTCTGCTTTATTAATGACTAGAAAATAACCCCTACCTGTAATGATAATATTTGATTACACCGGCGCACGATGACAACTGAAACACGTAGCTAACCTCTCTGGCGCACTGTTCACCCAGACCCCTCAAAGAGGCACCCCCCTTCTTCCCCACGGGAAATAGGTTAAGTTGACCAAAAGAATAGGTTTGGGTCTTGGCGAAAAAAACACAAACGGCGTTTGACAGTTGCGATGATAGGGGACATAATTTATGACTATATTGTTGCTCCTGTTTCTCTCCCATTCCCTCTAAAATTCTCGATCCCCCCCCCCCTCAAATCCCTTGATATTAAGATTTCTCAGTGATCAGCCAACAAAAGAAAATGTGCACTTAGGATGAGGTGAAGTAAGGAAATATCGTAAGGAAAAAACAACTTTCTGTACTTTCAAATATAAATATGACTCTGTACTATAACTACCTTTGTGTCACATTGTATCAAAACATTACAAATATATCCCTGATGTTACGTCAATCTTTACATTGGCTTTTGAGCCATTACTGTTTGTGAGACTGTTTCTTGTCCTGTACAATAATTGTAGAATGCTTTTCGAACTTTAAGCTGTAAATTCGATGCTTTAAACCCCAGACCTATATATAAATATATTATATCTAGACTGGAAAACGGAAAACACTTCTTATCCACTATTAATGAATTCACAGACCTATATATATAGATTGTCATGTACGTAACGCTTTTTCAAGCTGTAAGGGAAGTCGCCCTGAATCTAGGGAAATCGATCTTTTCTGTCTTAGAAAAGTAATGAACTATGGTTTTCAAAGTTTAGAAATAATGCTATACCATTTTCTCTGATTTTAATTACAATGGACTATTAATCACATAACTATACATTCACGCAAATCTATGAAATAAAGCCGTTTCCTGTTAGTTAATCTTTCGAAAATGCCAGATTGAAATAATTCACGTCTGTTGATTTTTATCAACTTATGTACATTTAAATAGATTGATTACCTATTTTAGATTATGTATCTAAAAATTGCAAAATAATAATTGTGAGACTAGAGTGCTCTAATTTGCGATGTTCAATTACCAGATCTAGATCTAAACCTAAACATTAAATTATTTGTTACATAGGTAGAGAGTTAAAAACTTTACTTCTTGCGTGCACATTACAAAACAACGCCTTGTTTCAGCTTTTAAAAAAAATTTCACGATATTTTTGTAGTGTTCAAAGATCTCCATGTCCAGTCTAGATATAATATATCTGTCTGTGCTTTATACTATTTCTACGAAATCCCAAATACATACATATATATTATATTGTCTATGGAAGGAATCATAAACCATTATGTTTTTAAATTTATTTCATTGAAAATATAAAGAGAATACATTATATATATATATATATATATATATATATATATATATATATATATATATATATATATATATATATATATATATATATATATATATATATATATATATATATATATATATATATGAAACGCAATAAAACAGAAATACTATATAACTTAAATTGCAATCACTTGACCCCCCCCCCCCTCTCAGATAAAATCTTTTAATTTCACTTTCTAGATTTCTAGAATCAGCACAAATAAGATTACGTATCAACTGTCGAAGCCTGGAAAGGGCCAGCAACACTACAAAGGGTAACCACCACATAAGCACACACACACACACATACACATACACAGTCATCGCTTGTGTAGCTTGATTGGTTAAAGTAACACAAAGATGCTAGGGAAATGTTTTTATAAGATGTCCCCCTAGCGAGAATCATCGAAATGTCTATCGTGAGACGTGAGGCTGAGTAGATAAATCGCTTGGCTACATAAACCATAACTTTATATTTAGGTTAAGTTCGACTCCCAATGCTGACCAGGAATTTCTTTTGATTAGAATTGGTCTCTAGCTGTGTTTGCTAAGGCAGCATGGAAAGTGGAAACCTTGATAAATAATCCCCCCACCCCCGCATGATTTAGCACGAAAAATATAATTTTAAGTAATTTATATATGCAAGTTGCAATTATATTTATGACACAGTGTTTCAGAATATAATATAGTACTAGGAGTTCACTAAACAAAGTAATTGTGTAGTTATAACTGCTGTAATGACATAGCGGTGCTATCTTATAGATTTGACATTTTTTGTTCAGTCTCTCAATGAGGTTACACATCATCAAGCCCGCTAAGCAAAGTCCTGTTTTACACTCATAAATCAACAAGTGGCAAATTAAATGAATTGTGTAGTACGTCAGCTGTCATGGGGCAATAACCCATGTTGCTACTTACTTTTATAAACTACTACACCTGAAAATAGATTACGTCCCTGGATTCAAGGGGGGAGTTTTACAGGTGGTCTGGTTTATGCGAAACTTTACTGATGTTAGCTCCACCGCCCCCCCCCCCCCCCCAGTCCTGTTTCGCGTGAGAAGGGAATATAAAACAAAGAAGTCTTATTTTATAGTTCGGTGATAGCGTTGGCTTTGAACGTTGGGATCGAACTGTTTGCTGTTCTTCGGTTGGATTGCACTCATTATTTTACCGTTGAACGCCATTGAGTCCCAGCCTTTTAGACTAATTGAAGTTTAATTTGTGCAGTAATGACACGTTTTGATTGTTCAATGTATAATTTCAGTCTCCCAGCCCCCCCCCCCCCCTCCCGAAGAGCTTTCCAGAGCCAGAAACTATGCTTGAAGCCACTACGCATACAATTGTTATGTATTAAATATCAGTTAGTTTTGTTAGTGTAACAAGCGTAAAATAAACTTTATTTCTTATGACATTTACAATGAAAATGTTCCTTTCAGTTGAGTATATTTTATTAAAAAAAACAAAGCAAATATAAGATGATAGCAAATGATAAGTATAGGATTCCTATATGACCGTCTGGTGACCGTCGTATACTTTCAACCATAATATCTGTTCAGTTAGATTATAACTGGATGCTCATTTTACCATAACTTTGTGATCGTTTAACCCACAGCTTTATATGAGTTGAACCATAACTATAATATCATTTCAAACATTACTTTCTATTGACTTGCATAATAATCTTAAGATAACTTTAAACCCTAACCTTATATTCAGTTACATCAGAACTTGAGGGACGGCGCCTGGACGTTCACAGATTGCTGCGAAAGCTTTTTTACATCCCTGCACTCTCGCACTCTCTTACGCACTCCCGCGGGAGCCTTGTTTCGCTTGCCTATTTGGCCTAGTCGTCCCCTCCTACGACCGTTTCAACCGGGCGCCACGATGAGGCAGGGCACCAAACCCAGGCGTTTGGTCACACCTGAATCATATGTCCTTATGGCTCAAGATTTTCCGAATCCCTTTTATAAACAATGTGTCTAGTAAAAGGCTTTTATCCGTGGCCATTGGCTCTTCACCAACCCCTCTGTCTGGAGTCCCGCGTTATCCTTGGTGATCATGTAATCACATCCGGTAAGTCGTAGGACACGGTCCCTAGAGCCAACGACACGGGTTCCCCCAACCCGTGCGAGGCCGGAGGCCGATCCACGTAGGGGACCTCCATATGCCTATACTGTGACACCGCACCCGTGGGGGGACCATCACCACCCGTATGGTACCCGTTGAAGAACGAAGTGGTGGGGGTTTGGACAGGTTAGCAAGCCCTTTTTACATCCCCACCACGTGCAATGCACATTCGCTAGAGCATAGCTGTGGTAACTCGCTTGGAGCTGTGTTCACTCCCGTTCTTAGCCTATCCCCTTCACCGGATGGACGTTTCCATGGAGGTGCCACGCTGAGGCGACGGGAGCTGGAATTCCTCCGTTTGGTCACACCAGACTTTCAACAAAATTATCGAACACAATCATTCCAAGAGAAAGGTTCAATCATAGAGTTCTCTGTATTCAGCGTGTTTATGAAAGAAAATCGTTAAGAAAGAGTTCTTGTTAATCAAGTAATGAAACAGTGGTACTGCAAAGAGTTGAGGACTACTGCAGTGCATCTCTCCCCATCTCCTCTAGTAAATAGCTAGGTTGGGTCTCAGTGTCACTGTGTCACCTTTCGATGGTAGAGACTATACGAAAACAAAATGATAACATCCCAGGCCTAACAACAACAGTTGTGATGACTGGCCTAACAACAACAGTTGTGATGACTGGCCTAACAACAACAGTTGTGATGACTGGCCTAACAACAACAGTTGTGATGACTGGCCTAACAACAACAGTTGTGATGACTGACCTAACAACAACAGTTGTGATGACTGACCTAACAACAACAGTTGTGATGACTGGCCTAACAACAACAGTTGTGATGACTGGCCTAACAACAACAGTTGTGATGACTGTCTTTACATTCAGGGAAATATTTGACTTCTCCCTTTGAGTTCTCCGTCAGTTCACATGTTGTGGTTTAGACGTTCAAAAAAAGTCACTTAATGATGTTTGGAGGTCCGAAGGCAGGAGATTTGAACTAAGATTCAACCATCGCTGTGAAAAAACAGCAAATAATGATGGACATTTGAAGTGTACAAATTAGTGGTTAAATAATAATTTACTGATAGACACAAGAATAAATAGAGAGAGAAAGAAAAGGTTTACCGTTTATTTGTCTATTTCTTCTATCTCTTCCCCATCTATCTTTAGTCTATTCTCTCTCTCTCTCTCTTTTTTTTGTTCATCTAACTTTTTATCATTCTCCCCTTTTCTATTTTTATCTCTTTTTGTGAGTATCTTGCTCTCTATCTCTCTATCTCATCGTTTTACTCTTGCTGTCTTTCTTGCTCTTTCTCTTTTTTTTTCTCTTCTCTCTCTCTCTCTCTCTCTCTCTCTCTCTCCCTCCTCTTTTATGTCTCTTTTTTACAGACTTTTAATTCTATCTATCCACTTTCTTTTTTTTTCCCAGCTCACTCCTCACTCAGACTTGCACTCACTCGCCAAGTGACTAATTAAGCCACGTGAAACCAATATTCACGTGGGTCTTAAGCCAAACCCTCAGAAATAAAAACGGCCCAATCCTTGACACTTTTACAACCGAACGGCGCGTGCAAGAGCCACGCGAATGGTCGCGAGAACTCGTTTCTGTAAAGTTATCGACCTTCCTCGACTCTCCACAGCTCATCAATGGATTAGGGGGGAGATGCTCGTGCGCACCCACGCGCACACATTCAATAGAAAACCTTGTCGCAGATCAGGGGCGCTGCACGACTTCTAATATATATGAAGGCAATAATAAGAGGGAGGGGGAGAATATTGTGTTAGGGTTAGGGGGGCGCATTTACCTAGGGAAATTAGAGATCTCCAAGAAACTAGAAAGACAAAAAAAAAGGGGTGTGTGGGGGGGTGTTTAATATAAAAATTATTGCAATATTTAGAAATGATGATACATTATTAAGACTATTACTAAGACTAAGACTACTAAGACTGCTTTATTGATCCTTACGGAAATTTGTTGTGATTACAAGAGAGAGAGAGAGAGAGAAAAAGAGAGAAAGAGAGAGAGAGAGAAGAGGGGGGCGCTGCAAAATATTATATGCATTAATTGCGCATTTTCTTCACTTCGAAAGGAGAAATTTAACTTTTTACAGCTGCCTCTGTCTGGTACAACTTTTGAATACGTGATTTTTCCCACACCCATTCTGGGATCAAACTTGAGACAATTATTTATTGTCCCTGACAAAACACGAATCAATTAAAAAAAAAAAGGTTAACCAATTAATTAGTGCTAACTATTTAATTTTGTTTGTTTTATATACAAAAGGGAAGATATATATTCCATTATTGATATATATATATATATATATATATATATATATATATATATATATATATATATATATATATATATATATATATATATATGCTGTTTACTTAACTAGGATTCCTTTAAAAACTATTTGGATATTTTGATGGTTTAAGCACCAAATTTGTTTATTCGACTATGGCTTTAGAAAATATTGAAAGATTGGCGAATCCAACTCTTCTCCTTGGCCAGTCTATGTATTTCAAATAACATGCTCAAGTTATTTCTACTTCTATTTTGTTGGTTCTGAACTGGACGACATAAGACTCAGTCCTCCACTTCAAGACTTTAGTGTTTATAAAATGATTCTCTTTGTCGTAGCGACTTTGTCGGGGGAAGTAAAAACACACATTCTGACTTGATCTCATGTAGTGCAAGTTTATTTTGTCTATCTTCTCAACTCTAGAAAGAGGCTGGGTTAATTAAATACCTTTTAAGTATTAAGTCTACAGTTTTGATAGTGAACTGAAAACATACGTTGATGTGAGTGCGGAATCTTTTCTTAATTTGTCTCTATAGACGCACGTACTTATCAATGCTAATCATCAATCTACATTCTATTAAGATAGTGCTGACTTTCTTCTGTGTTATCGAGTTTATCAGTTTCTCTTGTTTCTAATAGGTTTTGTGTGTGTGTGTGCTTGTCTCTCTGTCTTTTTAAAGTTCACTCTCTCTATTTCTCCCACCTCTTTCAGTTCTCTTTACCAAATCTCTCTTTATCAAATCTCTCTTTACAAAATCTCTGTCTCCTCACTCTCCTATCACTTTCCCTTCTCTCTCTCTCTCTCTCTCTCTCTCTCTCTCTCTCTCTCTCTCTCTTACATCAATCAATCTTTCAGTTTGTCACTTTTGACTAATTCTCTGTTTCTTACTTTTTATTTCTTTTTTTTTCTCCTGTTTTGTTTTTATGTTTCTTTCTTTCTCTTTCCTTTTATCTCTCCCTCTTTGTGTCTTACTTAATCTCTCTCTCTCTCTGTTTTCTTTCATTTTCTTTCTCTCTCTTTCTGTTTCTCTCTCTCTCTTTCTGTTTCTCTCAGTTTCTCAATTTCTTTGTCTTTTTCTTTCTTTTTTTTTCTCTCTCTCTCATTTTCTAAATCAGATTTTCTAATGCTAGCTTTTTCTTTCTTCTTTCACTCTTTTCGTTTCTTTCAATCTCAAATCTCTTTATTTTTCTCTCTCACTCTCTTTCTGTATCCATGTTCTGTGTGTATTTTTCACACGTACCTTAATCTATCCTCTCTCTTTGCCTCCCTCTCCCCCTCCTAAGACTCCTCTCTTCCCGCTGACTCAGCTAACCTCGAAATCAAATTGGAAGTTATTAAGTATGGCACGGTAGAGTGATTTCTAATGGAAGTGGAGATTTAACGGCCCTCAGATCGTCTACTAGTTTGAGTACCTTGATGGAGTGGTCTGTGCTACTGATACTATCGCCAGTTGTCAATACATCGGGTCTACGTGTTATTCAAGCTTTGGTTTAGTTTTTAGTTTTATTCGACAAGTGTTTCCCAAAATACTCTTTTCAAAAGCAATACAACATTAACTTACTCTCAAGAATACTTGGGCTGTTCTCGTGTTTAGTGTAGCAGGAATAAAACAAGGAATTAACAAATGAACTGAAACCGTTTTTAAAAGAGTTTAGCGCCCCCCCCCTTTTTTTTTCAGCATGATATTGAAGCATTCTAACTAATCCCACGAGCGCCGCAAAGATCTGAGACACATTAATGCCAATTTTGTATCAAGAGCGGCGCTAATTTCTTTGAACTATACGTATATCCACTTACCAACATAGACAATTATCTTTATTCAAAATGTACAACATATTGTTATGGAAAATGGATTTTGGGACAAGAAATAAAACACGATATTTTAAACTGATTTACGACATAGCCGCCATTACCCGGTTTAATTCGTCAAGAAAACAAATAAACGAGTCCAGTTCATATAGGAATTTGAAAAGAAAACTTCGATTCTAAATTTGTGCAAGTGTTATTGACAAGGATCGATACATTCATATTTTTAACCAAACCAGTTTTGCAGAAATCTGTCGAAAAAGAAAAAAGCTGTCATGATAGTCACAGTGTTGGTGTAATTTTATATTTTTTAAACATTCTTATAGTCTCATTTGCCATTCGAAAACGTATGCTTTAAATCTGCAACCAGGTGTTTTGTCCGATTAAATCGGTGTCCAATCCAGTCCACATTAACATTTCTTGGGTTGTGGTGGAGCGGGGGGGGGGAAGGCTTGGTGAACATGATAATAAAAGGAAAAAAAACAACAGTTTCTACGAGTTCGTTCATTAGTAAACTCTGTAGAGCCCACAGTTTGTTTCGACCTGAAGGGCTTAGAAGTTCTCTACAAGCGATTCTTCTTGTGGTTCTATTTCGTAACTTCTTAAGAATTGAGTCTAAGACTCTAGGTCTATGGAAGCTTGTCTGCCTGTCTGAAACTAACTTCTATCTTGGAAAGATCCAAGCGGAAGTTAATTATTACATCCCTATGCTCGTATCCCAAGACGCTTGGATAGAAGTGAGACCAAAGGCCGATCACACCGGGGAAACTCCCCCATATTCCTTTTTCTGTACCGCATCAGCCATGCAGCCGTCCACCATAAATTTGCTTTGTGTATAATCACGTTTGCTGCCACTTCCATCCCCGCCAATGCCATGGAATCGGTCCTTAGACACACTAACGGGGGTTCTGTTTGCTTCAATATTGGCATAATCGTCTCCTCCAAGGACTGTTTCCTCCCGAGCGCCACGTTTCGGCTGAGAAACGTTGCTCTGGTCGACACGCGTATCACATGCCACATCAGCGTTCAATAGCGTCGTGTGCGATGGAGCCGAGCCTCTTTGTCTTCACTATGGGCAAAAGTTTCGAAGGGTCGGATGTCAAAGCCAAGAAGTGATCCGCAGGTCGTGGTTTGTGCGTCAATGTTCTAAAATAAAAAGAATTTCTGTGTGTGTGTATGTTTGAAGTTTAAATTCTCATTTAAAAATGAAATGCATTGAGACATTTTGTCAAATAAATAAAAATTTAATAGTCACAGTATACTGTAATTTTTTGTCCACATTAGTCTGCGTTAAATGAAAATAACTCCAGAAACTACATGCTATTCCTCTGGTCACTACCAACCCGATACAGAAATAAAGTTGTGGCGGGAAGTAAGGGGGTGTCTGGGTAACCGCAGCGGATGGTACGAGAGAGTGGATGAACTAATCTCGTTTGGATTGAGATAGAGATCGTTTGATGACAGATAGCTGTCACGTGGTACATCTTCCTATCTTCAGCATCAGCGGAGCGCTAGTTTGGCGCCGAAATTCAGTGCCGGCTCTTGTCACTTGCAAAGCCTATCTTGATGTTCTTCCTTTTCTTTTTGCCCTTTTTATTTCACTGGTATAAATATTTCTCTTAAGTGTTTGATATACATGCGTAGTCAGGACAGACCAAAGGGAATGTTAGTCTAGTAAACAGACAGAAAATAATAACAAACGTATAGACAAAGCACAGATAGGAACAGAGACAGAGAGGAGGGTAGAGAGACTTAAACTATACATGTTATTATTATCTGTAGCTGGAGTTCCATTATGTTGGAAATCGCAAAGGGAGGGTGGGGGGAAACAGGGAGCTGGAGAACTTAATAAGAATATTTTAGAAACCATACCAGAGGCGGAGCCAGAATTTGGGTCAGGCACATTAATTAAAGTTCATGCCTATGTTTCTCGAAACAACATTGCTGTGGGTAATATCTTTTACTTGTTACATCTTGCTGAGAGGTGAAATCTTGCTGGCGTAACATCTTGCATGGGGATGTCCCCCTTGGGTTACATCTTGCAGGGGTAGTATCTTGCAGGCGTAGTGTCTTGTGGAATGTCTCTTTGGGGTAACATCTTGCAGGTGTAACATCTTGCAGGTGTAACATCTTGCAGGTGTAACATCTTGCAGGTGTAACATCTTACAGGTGTAACATCTTGCAGGCGAATGTGTCTTGCAGTGGAATGTCTTTCTGGGGTAACATCTTGGAGGGGTAATATCTTGCAGTAGAATGTCTCTTTGGGGTAACTTTTTGGAGGGGTAATATCTTGACGTGGAATGTCTCTCAGGGGTAACATCTTGCAGGGAGACATCTCATAGTGAAGTGCACTTGGTAAGACAAATGGTTTCTAGAAGTATGAAAAGCTTAAGTCACCGGAAAAAAAAATGTTGATCTGCAACATTAGACTCGTTATGGAGGTCCTAGGAAATAAAATATCCAGATATGATTCATGATGACGCCCAATGTTTAATATCCAGTCCACAACCTCCCCATTACATTAATTAATATAGACAGCAATTGTCGTGAAAAAAATCTAACCCCAATGGTCAAGTAATAGTTTGTTACTTTCATCGAGTTCTTTTACGATCAGCATCCTCTTTTTTCTCTATGTCTCTTTCCCTCTGTCTTTCTCTCTCTCTCTCTCTCTCTCTTTCTCTCTCTCTCTCTTTCTCTCTCTCTCTCTCTCTCTCTTCTCGCTAACACACACACACTTTCTTCGTTCGGCTGAATGGATATGGCAGCCTCCAATTCATTAGAATATAGAAACTATAAATCAAGGCGTTAATACAGCGTCGTCTCCCTTGGTGGGATGCAAATGAGGAAATAAAAATGTACCACTTTGGGGTGAAAGAGTATGGAGCCGCTAAATGACACAGACACCTCCCCCCCCCTCTTTTTTTTTTCCAGCCCTTTTTTTTTTTCTATTTTATTTCATGCTCCCATAACCTCGAGTGTGAATTGATTGAAAAGATTTTTTACGAGCGCCCTGCGGCAACGGGGAACTCCCCACGTCCGGCTCAAATATTGCCGCCGCCTAAATCATCCGATATTAAATATAGCTCCCTGACATAGTCCTGTTTTATGGTGACGAATGTGCGCGTGTGTCTACATGTTAGTAATTTGGAAATGTTGGATGTGTGTGTGTGTGTGAGTGTGTAGGGGTGTGTACGTGTGTGGTCCGGATGTTTAAAAGTCTGATGTTTTAAAAATATATTTAAAAGATTTAAGAAAAAAAAATAACTTTTTACTTTTTGACTATTCTTTACAAGTTACACCCTGCAGTGAGTAGCCCTTAATTTCTTTGCTTTGATCTGCCAACGCGTGTAATTGGGTTGATTGAGAGCGTCACTTAATTGCCTTTTATATTAATCACTTTGCAAGGTGTGTGCCTGTGTGTGCGTCATAATAACCGATCCCATTTTTAAAACCAAATTGAACTTGCTTGATGTCTTCCCACATCTGACAAACTCAAGTTTGTTAGTATTATTTTTTAAACTGCATTTAGGTATCTCGATTATTGCTTACGGTTTGTATTCCATTCTGACTGTAGTTGGACTACATCGTGGTCTCAGTAAAGACAGTCAGTGACTTGACCATAAGTGAGAACTAGTAAGACCGGCTCAACATGTATCCCATGTCTCCCTAAACGAAGTTTTAACATGTGAAATATAAAAAAAATAGCTTAAAAAAAAAAGCTTTTATAAGGGAAAGAACTTCACATTTACCCCCCTTTATCTCTCAGTACTGTAATATTAATTTCCCTTAATCGATTTGTTTATTTTTGTATTCATGTTAGGAACAATGACTAATTGTGCCTAGAATGAGAAGTGGGATAGATAACGTATACACAATTCGTAACTGATAGACAGATTTCTAAAATCAGGAAGCTTTGCAACAGAAGGGGGGTTCTTGAGGGTTTCAGCACGGGATCAAAACTTATGATTGGAAAGAACTAACTTGTGATTGATCTTTGTGCTTATACAAAGTACCCACCCCCATCCTAGTTTCTAAAGTCAAAAGTGAAGATGCGATCAGTTTGTAGTCTTCCTAAACTTATGTCGTTGTACTGTCGCTAAGCTGTTATCCTTTAGACACAAAAATAACAAATAAAACACCAATTCGAGGTCCATTGTAAACTCATAGGTTGATGGATCCAAACTGTAAGCATGACTAGACCGATGTGCATTGCTTTTTAGTTGTAGTACTTCAAATCAACTTGAACTAGCGTCTTGTTTAGACAAAACTCAATCTAACGTTTATTTCACTTCAAAGTAGATGTCTGTAGAAACACAAGTGTGTCCCCCTTTCTCTCCCCTTCTTCAACGTGAACACCTTTATTTATTCCCTTGAACTACGATAGTACCCCTTAGTAGTTTCATCAGATTCGCCTCAGCCTACACAACCAAATACATCCGCTCTACTTTCCACATGGTTACATCAGAAACACACACAATCACTCCATAACATCCGTTCAGCACAGAGGACCAGTGCAATCGAGCACTAAAAACAGTCCGGTCCTGTAAATGAGTTGGGTGGTATATACTATGTTGGCTAGTTGCTAGTCTAGTTGAGTGTAAATTTAATGTAGATGATGTTCGTAGTTCTAAATACCAATCTCCAACAGAACAAAACAGTTAAGAATGAAGTTACTCCTTTTAAATAAACAGCAGTTTATTCTAGAAAATGACACAGTCTACGTCGTCTGCAAGATCTATTTGGTGTCTCCCTGTCGTTCGTCCGTTAATCTTCTCTAACCTATTTCAGGTCTAACTTTTAAATGTACTCTCGCGTCACTATGAGAAAAAACCCAATTAAACCTAACTTCTACGCGTCTTACAATTGCGTCATTACAACTGTATGTATAACTGTTTCTGCGATCAGCATCATACAGAGAAGAACGATACAGAAACAAAAGGGAGTTTTGAGATAAAAAGAGAAAGCTTCAGTATATCATTAGACCATTAATCATTTGTTAGTAATGATAAACATTGCTTTTTATTTATTTATCCAATGAAGAGAAGCAAGATTTTATTTATTTTTGGTTCATTTTCTATTTGTTTGCAGGCCATTGAAGACAACATGAGGATCGAATGTAAATGTCACGGCGTGTCCGGGTCTTGCGAGATGAAAACTTGCTGGAAAGCCATGCCCATCTTCAGCACCGTCGGCACCATCCTGAAAGACAAGTTCGACGGGGCTACCGAGGTAAAGCCCCATGACTCCAGCGAGTTAGTGCCCCTGAACCCTCAGTTCAAGCCCCACACCGACCAGGACCTGGTCTACATGGAAGCATCGCCGGACTTTTGCGAGGCGGACCCGAAGACAGGCTCCCGGGGCACCCACGGCAGGTTCTGCAACAAGACCTCCAAGGCCATCGACGGCTGTGAGCTGATGTGCTGTGGGCGGGGCTTCACCACCAGACAGGTCAAGGTCATGGAAAGATGCAAGTGCAAATTTCATTGGTGCTGTAGTGTCAAGTGTAAAACGTGTGAAAGGACTATCGACGAACACATTTGCATATGAAAACAGACAAACAGCCTAAAAACAACAACAACAAAAGATCTCGTAAACAGATCTTTAAAAAAAATCTTCTCCTTGAGCCATAAAAGGCGATTTCAAATGGGATTTTTTTTAGACCAAATGTCTTGGACTTAAGGTGAGTGAGTCTGACCTGATACTGAAACAAGGGAGACAAAAGCATATTTACTTCTTGTAGACGATATGTACAAACATGTCTGAGGCATTATTTAAAAGGTGTCACTTGTATTTCATGACTGTGAAAAGGTACACCAAGTGAACAGCAGAAGATACTTTCAGAGATTTAACGCAATTTCTTTCCCTGACATAGTCACAGAAAATTTATAATTAAAACATTTTACGTATATTTACGTATATCCTGGACAAAACAAACTACACAAAATAGGGACAACTACCATAACGTGAAAGTGATTTTATATTACGAAAGTGAAAGGACACGTACATTACAGACCGGAACCGGAACTGGGTATATTCTGAACTATACTGCTGTGAATATTAATTGGTGTTTTGTTTATGTTTATGTTCTATGCGAAACTATTTAAGAACAAAATGCAAATGTATAAATCGAATCAACGTAAGGTGTTTTATAATCGTGTACATAATTTATACCTACTATTTGGTCTTTATGTAACACTTCAGATCTTTTTTTTTTTGGTCTATCACTGCAGGGTAACATGAAATGAAGATGTTAATTTCAATCTATGAAACTATTTATATGTATATCAAATACAAGCCTGTTACAATCTGTATATAGGTCATGTGACTTTGTACAGTTCATGTATACTGGTTCTTGAACTAGTCTAACGAGACGGAAGGGTTCGGATTGTAATGTAAAACTTTTGTACAAGTCTTGAGTCTCATTATTTATAGCTGTACTTCTTTTTTTTTGTATTATCAATGTTTTTGAAATAGAAGTATGTTTTAATTGCATTTATTAAAGCTGTTACCTACCTCCATTAGAAGCAAACACACACACACACACACATTTGTAAGTTATTATTTTCCTTATCCCTAGATTCCATAGATTCTCCTTAGGTGCTGGCACATTTATGAATCGGGAGATCCCTTTGTATCCCAATGTCTATCCCAATGTGTATACCCGTGCATATCCCTACACTCACCCTATGTCTATCCCTGTGCCTATACCAATGCCTATCCTCATGCAGCTCCCCTATCCTCGTGTTTATCCCCGTGTTTATCCCAGACCTATCTACGTGTTTATCTCCTCGCATCTATCATCGCGTCTATCCCAGTGTTTATCCCATGTCTATCCCATACCTATCCACTTTTTTTATCCAAGCCCTATCCACATTACTATCCCAGACCTATCCACGTGTTTATCCCCATGCCTATCCTCGCGTCTATCCCCATGTCTATCCCAGACCTATCTAAGTGATTATCCCCATGTCTATCCTCGCGTCTATCCCCATGTCTATCCCAGACCTATCTAAGTGATTATCCCCATGTCTATCCTCGCGTCTATCCCCATGTCTATCCCAGACCTATCTAAGTGATTATCCCCATGTCTATCCTCGCGTCTATCCCCATGTCTATCCCAGACCTATCTAAGTGATTATCCCCATCCCAATCCTCATGTCTATCCCTAAATACAAATATGTACAAATAGCAATCACCTAACTTTGTAGGTGTTCCAGACCCTTGTAGTCTGCCTATGAGTCTGATTCAGGGTCTACACACGTTAGTTGTGGTGTACTTTATACTTGTGTATCTCGTGTAAGTACTGAACAAGGACATGCAAACAACTTAGAGAGTATGTTTATCTTATGGTCATGTGATACAAATGAATTTTGTTTCGTACATTTTGTTGCTATGTCTACTTTTGTTTGTAAACATAGTTGTCACGTGATTTGAGACTTTGTTTAGACTTTGATACAAACAACAGAAAGTGTTTAAAATGATAACTTCTTAAGTTAATTTGTAGAAAATTGAAAATAATTTTATTTATTATAATTATTTCTTTAAAATAGCCTTTTAAATTATTGTTTTTAATTGAATCCTTTGTGAAGTTATTGAATGTATAAAAATACTATAGGTCTATATTTTTAAACGAAACAAAACGAAAATTGTCTTATGATAGATGAATGTGTGTATAACTTATAAAGTATTTTTGTGATCCAATTAAATAAGCTTCCGTTGGACACATTGCTTTTCTATTGGACAAATCTAGTTCAATTTACCATTCAGCAATAAAATTAGCACTTTAACTCTTTGAGTACCAC